>NC_059427.1:148361833-148661833 GCF_021028975.2 Sphaerodactylus townsendi | reverse complement strand
CGAACCTCAGTTGATTACGAGTGTGCCTTGCAACTTGCTCTCAACCACCTTGCATGCTTGCTCAGTCAACCCTAAGCCCAAGGGTGATGGTAACAATGCCTCAGCCAAACAAAATTGAAGGGCCCCTAGTAACTGTGGGGCCCCTAGGCTTCAGCCTAGTCAGAGTTATGGATAATGCAGCCCTGACTGTCTGTCTTGAAGAAAAGGTAAAGTGTTATTTGAATAAATAAGAGTTTTCTATCTCATAGGGTTGCCAACTGTGGTTTGGAAAATTCCTGAAGATTTGGGCGCAGCGTAGGGGCTGGGCAGCATTTGGGGAGGGTTAGGGTTAGGGTCCCTGCGCAGCTGGGACGTGATACCATCCAGCCAACTCTTCTAAGATGACATTTCCTTCAAGGAAACTGATTTCTGCCATCTGTACATCAGTTGGAATTCCAGGAAAACTGCAGGCACGAGCTAGAGGCTGGTAACCACACTTTCAGCAGGTGGCTTTTCTACTCTGCTTAGACCCAAGTGAAGAGAAACAGGAAGTGTTTCTCCTGGCCCAACTCCTGGGTCCTCCCACTAATGACAACAAGCTTCCCCCCATATCGCTGCTGCAGGCTCTTCTACCTGCTGTCACATGGAGCCATGCTTCCTTTTCGCTACTGAGGCTGACCCTCACTGAGTCTTGGCAAGGTTGTATGGTGGTGGTGGTGGTGGTGGGGCTGTCCACCTGCAGGCAGGGGTGTATCTGCCAAGGGGACATAGGGAGTCAAATGTCCCCAGGCACCCCCATTTGGTCACGTGGGGGCGCAAAAAATTCAGGTTCATTTGTGCTTTTTTAATATTTGTAGTGTTTTTCAGTTTTGGGCCCACAGGGGGCACAGTTTTTAGGCTAGCACAGGTGTCTTTAACCTGCAGATCTCCAGATGTTCATGGACTACAATTCCCATCAGCCCCTTCCTAAGAGCAGCAGTGGCGTAGGAGGTTAAGAGCTCGTGTATCTAATCTGGAGGAACCGGGTTTGATTCCCAGCTCTGCCGCCTGAGCTGTGGAGGCTTATCTGGGGAATTCAGATTAGCCTGTACACTCCCACACACGCCAGCTGGGTGACCTTGGGCTAGTCACAGCTTCTGGGAGCTATCTCAGCCCCACCCACCTCACAGGGTGTTTGTTGTGAGGGGGGAAGGGCAAGGAGATTGTCAGCCCCTTTGAGTCTCCTGCAGGAGAGAAAGGGGGGATATAAATCCAAACTCTTCTTCTTCTTCTTCTTCTTCTTCTTCTTCTTCTTCTTCTTCTTCTTCTTCTTCTTCTTCCACCATGGCCAATTGGCCAATTGAACATCTGGAGAGCCACAGGTTAACAGCACCACAATTTCAGGGATTTTTCGGGAGACTGTCCTGATGATATGATCCGAGGCTTCAGGGAGGGTTTGGTTTAGGGGAGTCCAAAAGTTCCCTATGGACTCCTTAGAGGGAAAGTGCCCCCCATCCCCCATTGTTTCCAATGGGAGCTAATAGGAGATGGGGGCTACAACTTTGAGGGTCCATAACTTGGGACCCCCTGAACCAAACTTCACCAAACCTGGGTGGTATCATCAGTAGGGTCTCATGAAGATACTGTTACCCAGCTTTCACCACCAGCTGCTAAGAATACTCTGAAATTTTGGTGCTGCTATCTTAAGGAGCAGCAGTGGCGTAGTGGCTAAGAGCAGTGGCTAAGAGCAGGTGCACTCTGATCTGAAGGAACCGGGTTTGATTCCCAGCTCTGCCGCCTGAGCTGTGGAGGTTTATCTGGGGAATTCAGATTAGCCTGTGCACTCCCACACACGCCAGCTGGGTGACCTTGGGCTAGTCACAGCTTCTCGGAGCTCTCTCAGCCCCACCCACCTCACAGGGTGTTTGTTGTGAGGGGGGAAGGGCAAGGAGATTGTCAGCCCCTTTGAGTCTCCTGCAGGAGAGAAAGGGGGGATATAAATCCAAACTCTTCTTCTTAATAATTGCACCCCTGACAACAGGCACCCCCTGAATTTCCCCAGATTCTTTTTAAAAATCCACTCCCTTCCTGCCAATGCTTGTTTTCTTTTTTTCTTTGATTCTCTCAATGCCTAATAAAGGTTGTTGTTATTATTATTATTATTAAATCCACCCCCTTCAGCATGGATTAAAAGGGAGAATCTGAGGTCCCCAGTTTTAACAAAGTGAGGTCCCCAGTTTTAACATTGAAAGGGATGCTGTTTCAGGGTGGGGGAGAATCCACCCCAAAATAGCATCTCTTTCAATGTTGTTTAAACTGGGGACCCCGAATTCTCCCTTTAAGGTGGATTTAAAAGGAATCTGGGCTCCCTAGTTTAAACACCATTGAAAATGATGCTGTTTGCGGGTGGATTCCAGCATCACTTGTTTAAACTAGGGAGCCCAGATTCTCCTTTTAAATCCACCTCATAGGGAGAATCTGGGGTCCCCAGTTTAAACCATATTGAAAGTGATGCTGTTTTGGAATGGATTCTCCCCTACCCTGAAACAGCATCAATGCTCACTGCTTAAACTAGGAACTCTCAGATTCTCCCTCTTTAGAATTCATTGCTGAAGGGGTTGGGATTTAAAGAAGGAGAGAACTGTGGGAAGCTCTAAAGTTTTAAACATCAGAGAGTTATACCATTCTGCTGTAAAGCTCCCACAAGTCCTAACAGTAAAATAAATAAATAAAAAATAAATAAATTGTTAAGCTAGCAGCACCAAAATTTCAGGATATTTTTAGGAAACTCTCCTGATGATACCACCCAGGTTTGGTGAAGTTTGGTTCAGGGAGTCCAAAGTTATGGACCCTCAAATGTGTAGCCCCCATCTCCTATTAGCTCCCACTGGAAACAATGGGGGCTGGGGGCACCCCCTTTGGGAGTCCATAACTTTGGACCCCCTGAACCAAAACTCACCAAACCTGGGGAGAAACTCCCCCCCAAAATCTAAAATTTTGTTGCTGCTAACCTGTGGCTCTCCAGATGTTCAATTGGTCAATTGGCCACGGTGGAAGAGGCTGATGGGAATTGTAGTCCATGAACATCTGGAGAGCTGCAGGCTTCAGACACCTGTGCTAGCCTAAAAACTGTGCCCCCTGCAGGTCAAAAACTGAAAAACACTACAAATATTTTTAAAAATGTCCCCGGGCTCCATATTCTCTAGATAAGCATCTGCCTGCAGGTGAGTCCTGGAGTTAGGGTTGCCACCTCTGGGTTGGGAAATTCCTGGAGATTTGTAGATGTAGCCTGGGAAGGACATGATTTGGGGAGGGGGAATATAAGAGGAATTAATTTCTGACCAGTTTCTGTTGTCCAGAGGTCAGTTCTAATCTCCATTAGCTCCATTTGACCCTGCAGCACTGAAGAAGAAGAAGAAGAAGAAGAAGAAGAAGAAGAAGAAGAAGAAGAAGAAGAAGAAGAAGAAGAAGAAGAAGAAGAGGAGGAGGAGGAGGAGGAGGAGGAGGAGGAGGAGGAGTTTGGATTTTATCCCCCTTTCTCTTCTGTAGGAGACTCAAAGGGACTTACAATCTCTTTTGCCCTTCCCCCCTCACAACAAACACTTTGTGTGGTAGGTGGGACTGAGAGAGCTCCGAAGAGCTGTGACTAGCCCAAGGTCACCCACCTGGCATGTGTGGGAGTGTACAGGCTAATCTGAATTCCCCAGGTAAGCCTCCATAGCTCAGGCGGCAGAGCAGAGAATCAAACCTGGTTCTTCCAGATTAGATACATGAGCTCTTAACCTCCTACGCCACTGCTGCTCCCACTGCTGGGGGAGAAAGAAAGATTTCCAGATTCTCTCCCACACTGTTTTGTCCAGGAGAGGCCTGTTAGCCCCTCATTTTTTCCTACAGATGCCAGCAAATACCCACCATGGCCATTTCTGAAAAGATTGTGGTGAGGAACTATAAGGATCCTCCCCCACTTCAGAGCCCCCTGGAGCTGCACTGGCTTACAGAATACATTCAAAGTAAATTACTGCACACACATGTTAAAATGTTTTGATGCAAAAAAACCACGTTTCATCCTAGGAGTTCCGTATTGTTTTTACTCACACTGGCTCTAAAGTTGTTTTATTTCCAGGCTTAACATGTTTTCAGTTAATATTCTTTTTTAAAAAAATCTTTAAGCTGAAACATTTTCAAAATGGTTTCACTGAGCTGTATGGACTCTTTAAGATATTTCCCATGTTTCTCTGCCTTCTCTGTACTTTCTCAACAGGACCATTTTCTTCCCCATTCTCCCTTGGCTATGTCTCCTCATTTCTGTGAGTTTGTCCTCATTTCTGTTATTTTTAGGAGCTAATATGTGAGGCAATGTTATGGAGAATCACAGCAGGAAACTGTGAAACCAGGAAGCACCGATTCTTCAATGAACTCCAAGAAGAAGAAGAAGAAGAAGAAGAAGAAGAAGAAGAAGAAGAAGAAGAAGAAGAAGAAGAAGAAGAAGAAGAAGAAGAAGAAGAAGAAGAAGAAGAAGAAGAAGAAGAAGAAGAAGAAGAAGAAGAAGAAGAAGAAGAAGAAGAAGACGACGACGACGACGACGACGACGACTTAATTTTACGGCTATCGCATTTTATCGGCATTTATCGCGACGACGGTACTTAATGCACGCATTTAAATAATTTAATTTAAGACGAAGAGCTTAAGAGCCCGAAGAGCGAAGAGCTAAGAGCGTAAGACCTAAGACATAATGGAGTCTGGAAATCATTTTGAGGGGGTGAGTGCGTGCAAACATGCTAAAGCAGGGGATGAAAACATTTTCAATACCTTTTAGAAGATTTGTGTGAAAATGGCCTGTCTAGAAAGCAAAGGTGTGGTTTGAACGGATGGGATTGGCTGCTAATTTATGGCACCTTTATTTGGCATGCTTTCTGAGTCCAGGCTGGGAACTCACATTCCAACCAGGCTTAGCAATTGATTGCTGAAATATCTGACTCTGATTGGAATATTTTCACTGACCTAAATCCAGATGAATAGCAATGCTAGTCTGCATGTACACCAGATAGAGATGTAAATTACTGTGCCAATAACTTCCTATTGCATTTTATTATCTCACTTCATCCAGCACTAGATTTTACATTTTTACTATCCAGTAGCAGTTGTAAGTGCCTCACGCCCATGCTGACTGCACTGATTGCTCTTTGGGCTGGCCTTTGTTTTGAACCATCCTCTCTTTGTAACAATCCATCCACCCTTTCCATCATGTATATAAACGAGACTGATGGGTTTACACTCTAATGCATCTGATGAAGCAGGGATGTCAGAAATATGGAGGACTCCCTGGTCCCAGCTCAATCTACCGCTCAGAGCGGTGGCAGAGAAAAAGTTAAAAATGACAGTCAGGCTGACAGTGTGATGTCAACTTCTGGAAAAACTCAGAACTGATGGCAGCCATCTCTAGGAATTGCTCAAAACTCTGTGGTTTTACCATAGTTTCTTGCAATTCCTAAGACACGTGACTTTGCTTCCGGGTTTTCCCCGGAAATGATGTCATGCTGTCACTGATGGTGACCCTGCCCCCCTAATCTCCTACTATCAGGGGCATAACAAGGCAGCCCTGGGCAAACTGTAGCCCTGGGCAAAACCTGAGTTGGATGCCCCCCCCCCCCCATGGGCGGCCACTCCACCACAACCAATTTTTCTTGCACCAGGACATTGGTGCCTGCAGGGGGTACATTTTAGACATATCAGCACCAAGATTTCAGCATATCATCAGGAGACTGTCCTTATGCTACCCCCCAAGTTTGGTGAGGTTTGGTTCAAGAAGTCCAAAGTTATGGACTCCCAAAGAGGGGCCCCATCCCCCATTGTTTCGAATGGGAGCTAATAGGAGATGGGGGCTACAGTTTTGAGGGTCCATAACTTTGGCCCCCCTGAACCAAACTGCTGATGAGACCCTGAAAGTTTTGAGACTGTGCCTTCAGAAATGTCCCCCCCCCCCCCAGCCTGCAACCCCCATGGACAGCAATACAGAAAACTCAATGCAGAACAAAGATTCTTGGGCAAATTTCTGGGATGTTCCTGCAGGGGGCGCATTCTTGGACATATCAGCACCAAAAATTCAGGGTATCATCTGGAAACTGTCCTTATGATATCCCCCAAGTTTGGTGCAGTTTGGTTTAGGGAGTCCAAATTTATGGACCCTCAAAGGGTGTGCCCCATCCCCCATTCTTTGCTAAGGAGATGGGGGCTACCCTTTGAGGGTCCATAACTTTGGACTCCCCGAACCAAACTGCACCAAACTTGGGGGGTACCTTAAGAACAGTTTCCAGATGGTACCCTGAAATTTTGGTGCTGCTAGCCTAAAAACTGCGCCCCCTGCAGGCCAAAAATGGAAACCCACTAAAATACCCAAAAACGAACCCAGCATTTTGATGCCCCCCACAAGGTGATGCCCTGGACAGCTGCCCACCTTGCCCAATGGCCATCACGCCAGTGTCTACTATTCACAAGGCTGTGAGAAACTGAGTTCTGATTCATGAAAGCTTATGCTGGAATGCATTTCAGTAGTCTTTCAGGTGCCACTGTACTCTTGTTTCAGACTCTGGGTGTTACCCTACCTTACCCTGGAGGAAGTTCCATCCTGAGAACTTCCTCCAACTTATGTGACTGCTTAACTTAGCTTAGCTGAAGGAAAACTCCTTAGACTGAGGAAAGCCTTCAGACTTGGGGTGATATGGTAGCAGATTCTACACAGGAGTCTGATTGTCCTGCTAGGTACCTTGACCACAAAAATTTCCTGGACCTTGGCCAGTAGAACAATTAACACAAACATAGGGTTGAATGGTATGATTTTGTGTCTCCCATGGTGGAACTTTTTTCCAGCACTTTCACTGATGCAGAAAAGTCTCTTGAACTAGTGGAAGATGCCTCGTGACAGAGGAAAAAGAGCGGCTACTAGCAATGGATTATCAACAACTGCAGAGCTTGGCCAACAAATCCTGCTCGCCAATGAACATGGCAATTCCATTTGTGCAGGGAAACCCAGCCTACTATATCGCAGCGCTTACCAACCCTAGGAGAGCCTACATGCTGGCTAGGTTTAATATTATGCCATCCCCGCTCCATAGAGGAAGACTCAAGGGTCTACCAAACGATAAGAGGCTTTGCCCCTGCAGCCCAGGGCAGTTGGATTCCATGGCGCACATTCTCCTCCACTGCCCACTTTACCAGAAACCAAGATCCAGCTTATTAGTACAAATCATTGACTCTATGAAAACCCTGACAGAGCTTGATAAAGTAAATATGCTCTTAAACTGCAATGACCTTGACTGTTGTCTCGCAGTGGCAAAGTTTCTGGCTGAGGTTTGCGAGCTGAACTTATGATCCAGTGTGAAGTTTTATCTAGTAATTTTAACTGTATTTATATTGTATGTTCTGTATGCCAATAAAGGCTTATTGAAATTGACATTGACAGAGGAAAAAACTGAATGGCAGGGAAGAGTTCAAATGGTCTGTGACTTTCAGTCTCGGGTTGTCATCAGAGTAGAGAGAGGGAAAAGCCTGTGAATATTTTCATGGCATGATCACATAAGTACTAGAGATCAAACTTGGTGAAGGGACGATAGGCAGATGGATTCAGCAGGTGTCAGACCTTGGATCTGGAAACAACGGAAACTGCAGATTTGTTCTAAAGCCTTTATTTCAGAATGCAGGTAACATCTTAGAAAGAGGAATCTGGCGATTCCCGCACAAACCCACTACCTATATCCCATTGCCCCCTCCCACAGATTCAAACTCCCCCTACTCCCCTCTACAAACTACAAAGCATTTACTACAAAGCATTGCGAGACTGGGAACAGTTCACACCTTCCTTTGATCTGTGTCCAGGATACCCCGGAGCGCCAAGAGGAAGACGCTGGACTTCCGCCCCACATCGAAGGATGGTAAACCGCCTCCCCCTGCCCAACCTGCCATTTGGCACTGACAGGCTCAGTCCTGACAGCAGGGTCGCACCACTTCGGCAGAACTGGTTGTTCAAATCGTACTTGTAAACAGCCAGTTGTTAAATTATTCGAATCCCACCACTGGCTCTAGGCACTGCTAAAAAAAGATGACAACCCTTTAGACTCAGGAACCTCCCACTCCAGGGTCACTTGGTAGCAGAATGGGGAGCAATGATAGCAGCAGGCAGAGCAGATAATGAGAATTGGAAGTGGGGCATGAATAAGCACGAGATGAGGGAACACATAACAGAGCCTGCAGTGGAAAGGGGAAAAAACTGGAAGGTGAAGAATACCTTTTCTGTAACACTGCCCACAGGCCTGGGCATAGGATTGCCAATTTCCAGGTGATGGCTGGAGATCTCCTGGGATTATAACAGCTCTCCCTGTGGCAGAGAACAGTTCACCTGGAAAAAATGGTCGCTTTGGAAGGTGGGCTCTATGGCATTATACCTTCTGAAGTCCCTCCCCTCTCCAAAATCTGTAGGTATTTCCCAACCCACAGCTGGAAACCCAACCTGGAGACAGACATCCTGCCTCTTCAATAAAGGCTTAATGTGTGGAGATGGGAGGCTGAAACCTTTCATGGCAGATAGGTAAATAACAATACCTCATAAACAACAGTCCGTTATTTGGGGGGAGGACTGGCAGAAAGGGCAAGGGATTTTCTAGTTTTAAATGAGATTTTTTTATTTATTTTATTTATTTATATATTAGATTTTAAACCGCCAATCCCCGGAGGGCTCTGGGCGGCGTACAGCAGGCCTGCAACAACAATACATAATAACATTAAACACAGCAGGCTAAAAACAACATTTTACACATAAAAACTAGGGTAATTTAAAACAATTTACAAGTCTATAACCATAAAACACAGCAGCAGCAGCAATAATATAAGGCATGCCTCGATCCCAAGGCCGAGGGAGGGACAGTGCCTGATTAGATAGTATATCAGGCGTGCCAATGATAGCCGCATAACACAAAGGAAGCATCCTAGAACATCCTGGAGGGGAGATCTGTGGCTGGCCTCACCAAAGGCCAGGTGGAACAGAACTTGTTTTACACAGGCCCTGCGGAGATTCACAAAGGTCCCATGGGACCCACACATCCTGATGGAAGAGTGTTCCCACTAGGCAGGCCAGGGCCCATAAAGCCCTGGCCCGGGCAGAGCGCTCCAGCCCGCATCGCTGGAGGGGCAGGGGCCACCCAGGCTAAATTTTGCTCTCTGCCAGAGCTGCAGAAGGGCCTACCCGGGACATATGGGGTGAGACGGTCATGAAGGTATGAGGGTCCCAAGCCGTGAAGGGCCTTAAAGGTCAACACCAACACCTTAAAGGTGACCCAGAATTCCACTGGAAGCCAGTGTAGGCGGCGCAGCACGTGGGTGATATGCTCTCTAAATGAGCCACCCAACAGCAGCCACGCCGCCGCATTCTGGATCAGTTTCAATTTCCGGATCAACCGTAAGGGAAGGCCCGCGTAGAGTGAGTGACAATAGTCCAGCCTGGAGGTCACCATTGTGTGGATCTCAGTGGCCAGGTCGGCCTGGGAGAGATAGGGGGCCAGCCGTCGGACCTGACTGACGATTTTTAAATGTTATTTGAATGTACTGGTGTCTCATCTTATGGCTTTATAAAATGTCGGGAGCCACCCTGAATCTGTGAGGGGAACAGTGGAATATAAAATGGCATAAATAAATAAATATTATTAATTTATTTTGTTAGACTTATACCCCCTCCCCCCACGATTCCCAGTTGAAGTCAGGCTCATAATCCTGATCTAGATGACCTGAGCTAGCCTAATCTTGTCAGATATCTTCTTCAGCTAAGCAGGGTCCGCCCTGGTTAATACTTGGATGAGAGACCACGGAGGGTTAAGCAGAGACAGGCAATGGCAGACGACCTCTGAACATGGGGTATTTCATGCATCCCAACTCCTGAATGTTCAGAAATATTCCTAGTTAAGCTAAAATTCAGAAGGCAGCAGAATACAAAGGAGATTAAACTGATCGACCAATAAAGGAATGGAGTCCACATGTCCTCTGGCATTATTGTGTGCTGTGATTGATTTAAAGTGACTGAGTTTCTTTTAAAATTTCAGGCCCCTTGCCCAATTGAAGTGATTTAATTCAAAGCCATTATTACATATGCAGACAAAAACAGCTGCTGTTCACAAGCTGAAGTTGTACCAAGAACAGGTTCTAAATCAACCTGAATGTATCATCTGGGGCTGACATCTGATGGGTGTTTAGTAGGCGGCAAACAACCTGGTTATCAGCCCACAAGATGATAGATCCAAATGTTTGACAGAGCTGCGTAATTTTAATCTTGTCTGTGATCAATATTTCCGAAGAATGCATCAGATAACCAACCAAAGCGTCTGTTCTTAGGCGATGTCTTGATAGTAAGCATACAAGCTTGTTTGTCTCATTTAAATCTCTTTGGTGGGGCACCTGGTGCTTAGAAGAATAGTAAACAATGCCTGATGAATGTGTATATGTGTGTCAAGTACTGCCAAGTCACTTCCAGCTCTTGGTGACCTGATGAATGATATTCTGAAATCCACTCCTTCTCATGCCACATGTCATAAGGCCGTGATACCATTATTTTGTTTTGCAAACACAGAAATGGCTACTGGAATCTCAGGCCGCCATTCGCTGACAGGGCGCCCAGCTGCCATCGCAGCCCGGCGCCAGCTACTGACCGACCGCCTCGACAGTCGCGTAACTGGCGTTTCCTCTCAGAGCGCTTCCGGAGCAGCTCTGGTTGGGAAACTTGCCGCCCGATGAAGCCGCTTCGCCGAGCTTAACGGCAGCAGCTTCCTGATGCCTCCACCCCACTCCCTCCCGGCATCTAATACCTTGTCCCCAGGCCTCGGCAAGCGTGCGCCAAGGCCTGGGGACCTCTCCCTCTTCTGCGCCGCTGGAGCAGAACTGCACGCATGGGAACCAGGGGGCGTGTCCCTCAGGCCTCGGCCCGGCGGCTTCGAGTGCCGATCTCGCCGACGACGCTAGGACCATCCGCACAGACGGTCCTGGAAACAGCTGAGGCCGCGGAGCCAAGGCCTGGGGACACGCCGGGTCAAACCAGCATTCGTGCGGAAACGGCCTCAGCTTTCGTTTCTAAAACATTTCCAAGTTCCTGGCCCTCAAGAGAACAGCAATAAGCCATGGATTATAGAATTTCCAGCAGTGCCTCAAAAGACATGATATCACTTCCTGTTTCTAAAGGAGACAATAGTTCTCCAGATTTTTTAGTGAAAGTGATTTGATTAGTTGTCTGTCCGGATGCTTTATGGGTGCTGGGGCTGCTTAGCACTTTGGGCTTTGGGGGGATGGGAATATTGTTCTATGTTTCCTTTCTTACAGCTTTTACCACCAGGTGCTGGCCAAGGTCAGCTCCAATGGACTTCTGCTCCATTGGAGCAGCAGTGGCGTAGGAGCAGCAGTGACGTAGGAGGTTAAGAGCTCATGTATCTAATCTGGAGGAACCGGGTTTGATTCCCAGCTCTGCCACCTGAACTGTGGAGGCTTATCTGGAGAATTCAGATTAGCCTGCGCACTCCCACACACGCCAGCTGGGTGACCTTGGGCTAGTCACAGTTCTTCTGAGCTCTCCCAGCCCCACCTACCTCACAGGGTGTTTGTTGTGAGGGGGGAAGGGCAAGGAGATTGTAAGCCCCTTTGAGTCTCCTGCAGGAGAGAAAGGGGGGATATAAATCCAAACTCTTCTTCTTCTTCTTCTTCTTCTTCTTCTTCTTATAAAACTGCCTACATATTTCACTGCCTGTTCACATGGGGGGGGGCTGTTCCCTCACTTCTTATTACTACTGTTTGCGCACGGAAAAGTCAATTCTGGCTTTTCCAAGCTGTCCTCTGGTTGTATGAATAAACCTCCGTTCTCGACAAGGTGTTGTTTCTATCATCGGGGATCTGACATTCTCAAACCAGCACAGACCTGTAGGACGGATATGTCTCCAGTGTCCGCTATGACTCTCAATGAAGGTTACCCAACTTTGAACTTCTTTTGCTGGAAGTGAAGGACAGTATAACATCTCTTGGGACCAACCACACCACTACTCCAGAGGGGACAGCAGAACTAATGAGATGGATAGGTCATGATTTGTCTGTGCCTGTTCTTCTGCCTATTCTGCTGCTGTCTTTATCCAGAAGGCTAATCTCAACTGGACTATTCCAGATGAATATTTCTCTCCCTGCCTTTGTGTGCTCTCTCTCTTTGCCCCCAGTGTGATCTCCAACTAATTAAGCGAAGCAGGCAGACCACGTTCTCCCTTGGTGCTTTGGCAATACAGCACATCCATTTCTTTCTTAAACCAACAAGCCTTATGTGGACTTTATTCTAACAGTGGCCTCCCAGTGCTCAGCCAACTGCTACTACAACTCATTAACAAACTGATCTCTAGCACTTCATGGGAGATCTAGTTCAGCATTAGTTCGCTGCTAGGAAATTGTCACTGTCTGATTTCTGCACATTAAATGTCTGCTCAAAGGAAAGCATTGGGGTGGGTAGCCCTAAGGCCACTTAGGAAGCTAGAATGTGCGACAATCAGAATGTTGCCTAATTTATTCAGATCCCGCCCCCCTCTGGCTCTGTAAAGTCTGTTGCTTCCACCCTTGCCATCTCCAAACTCCAAGCACCCCAACCCAATTACACAGGTCAAATTGAGCTGCATCTTGCAAAAGCAAGATGATAGGATGGGAGGTTGTTCCTTCTTCACAAAGGCCCCTTCCGCACAGCAAATATATACAATGGGTCGCAGTCGGGATAAAGGAACCCATTTTCCTATGTTCATGTTTAAATGCATCCGTGCAGGCAGCGATTGGAGGCTACGGAAACAATCCAGGTTGTTGTAGCACCTTCGCACAGAGACACATCTATTTTTTAAAATTACTTCCCACTCATGCATAGCTACGCAGGCACGCACAAATGAACCCCCACAGTCATGCTGATGTCTCATGATACGACCATCTGCACCTGTGTAGCTATGCAGATGTAAGCTGTTATACCAGGCTACAGGCTCTATAGGAAGGATAGGGCAGGGCGCATTGGGGGTGGAGTTGCCCTTTACATAAAAGAGAGCATAGTGTCACATAAAATAGACAATGAAAGGGGAGCTGGTTCCCCTACAGAATCACTGTGGATATCAATACCAGGTGTGAAGGACAGTTTAATATTAGGAATATATTATCGTCCCCCTGACCAAAGTGCAAAAGAGGATTCTGAGATGGAAAAAGAAATTAGAGAAGCCAACAAAAACAAAAATGTAGTGGTAATGGGTGATTTTAACTATCCCCATATGAACTGGAAAAATGCATGTTCAGGCCATAGTAAGGAGAAAGCATTCCTGGATATGCTAAATGACTGTGGCTTAGAACAGGTGGTTGTGGAACCAACCAGGGGAGAGGTGATCCTAGATCTAATTCTAAGTGGGACCCAGGACCTGGTGCAGGAAGTCAGTGTTGTTGAGCCGATAGGGAACAGCGACCACAATGCTGTCAGATTCAGTATCTCTGCATGTGAACAAGTGACAACTACTAATGTAGTTACATTCGCCTTCAGAAAGGGAAATTTCTCAAAGATGAGGGGGATAGTGTGCAGGAAGCTGAAAGGGAAAATCAAGAGAGTCAAAACTGTCCAAGATGCTTGGAGGTTATTTAAAAACACAGTAATAAAAGCTCCAGCTGGAATGTGTTCCATGGAGGTTCAAAGAGAAAGGCAGCGGCCAGTCCAAAAAGAAAGCCACCATGGTTAACAAGAGAGGCGTTGAGGAAATTATCAGAAAAAAGAAAATGTCTTTAGAAAATGGAAGTCCAGTTTGACTGATGAAGAATATGAGAGGGAACACAAATGGTGGCAAAAGAGAAGCAAGTTAGCTGTAATGGAGGCAAAAAAGGATTATGAGGAACACATGGCTGCGAACATCAAGACCAGCAACAAACAGTTCTTCAAGTATATCAAAAGTAGGAAGCCAGCTAGGGAAGCGGTAGGCCCGTTAGATGACAAAGGAGCAAAGGGTGTGCTAAACGATGGCAGGGAGATTGCAGAGAAGCTGAATGAATTCTTTGCATCTGTCTTCACCCAAGAGGAGGTGAGGAAAATTCCTGCACCTGAACCATGCTTCTTGGGAGGCGAATCCGAGGAACTAGCGAAGATAGTGGTAGACAAGGAAGAACTTCTGGCAGCCATTGATAAACTAAATGTTACCAAATCCCCTGGCCCAGATCGCATTCACCCAAGAGTTCTTAAAGAGCTCAAGCATGAAATTGCTGATCTTCTCACTTTAATATGCAACTAGGGTTGGTCAATACTAAAAAAATTCGGTAAAATTCGGATTTGGGTATTTTGGGGCATAAAATGATTTGTATGCCCGAATCCGAATCATAGCCGATTCGGATATGCCCGAAAATTCGGGTAAATCCGAAAAATTCGGGTCCGTTTTATTACTTTTTTTGAATTTTGGTGTTTTTACACGTTTTTGGCCTGCAGGGGTGCCATTTTAAAGCTAGCAGCACTAAACTTTCAGGATATCATCTGGAGACTGTCCTGATGATTCTCCCCATGTTTGGTGCAGTTTGGTTCAGGGGGGGCAAAGTTATTGACCCTCAAAAGGGGTGCCCCATCCCCCATTGTTTCCAATGGAGAGCTAACAGGAAATGGGGCTACACATTTTTTGAAGGTCCATAACTTTGGGACCCCCTGAACCAAACTTCACCAAACTTGGGGAGTATCATAGGGATAGTACTTGTATGATACTCTGAAATTTTGGTAACAGAAGTAGCTCTAAAACTGCACCCACTCATAGTCACCAAAGAAAATTCCCAGATTCTGTGCTCTGTAGTGGCTGGCTGGCTCCATTTGCAGCCAATGGGAAATTTCTGTGGGAGGCCGCTGTGGAGTGCACATTTTCTCATGGTAAACCAACAAAACTTTCAGGGTGTCTTCAGGAGAGTCTCTTCATGACACCATCCAGGTTTGGTGACCGTTGCTTCAAGGGGTTCAATGTTATTGGTAGGGTCCATCTCCCACTGCCCCCATAAGCAAAGTTCCTCCAAAACCTGGATGGTGGTGTCATCCAAAGACTCTCCCTGAAGATACCCTTCCGGAACATTTTGTGACTGTACCTTGATAAGTAATTGTGCAGCCCACAGCCCTCCACCAGAAATTCCCCATTGACAGCGCAATGCAGAAGTCACTGCAGAAAAAAAAGAATCTTGGGCAAATTTTTTGGGGTGCCTCGCAGGCGCGACATTGTTAGACATATCAGCACCAAAATATCAGGGTATCATCAGGGAGACTGTCCCGATGACACCCCCCCAAGCTTGGTGTGCAGTTTGGTTTAGGGGGGCCAAAGTTATGGACCCTCAAAATGGTAGCCACCATCTCCTAAGCTCTCATTATAGGAAAACAATGGGGGATAGAGGCCCCCCCTTTGAGGGTCCATAACTTTGGCCCCCCTGAACCGAACTGCACCAAACTTGGGGGGTGTCATAAGGACAGTCTCCTGATGATACCCTGAAATTTGGTGCCACTAGCTTTAAAAATTCTGGTTTTCATGTTTCACCGCTCCTGCACATGAAGCCTGCTGGAGTGAGTGAGCGGTGAAACACGCAAACCAGCATTTTAAAGCTAGTGACACCAAACTTTCAGGGTATCATTAGGAGACTGTCCTGATGATACCCCCAAAGTTTGGTGCAGTTTGGTTCAGGGGAGCCAAAGTTATGGATTCTCAAAGGTGTAGCCCCCATCCCCTATCAGCTCCCATTGGAAACAATGGGGGATAGTTGCACCCCTTTTGAGGGTCCATACCTGAACCAAACTGCACCAAACTTGGTGGGCAACATCGGGATAGTCACCTGATGATACCCTGATAATTTGGTGCCGATACATCTCAAAATGTGTCCCCTGCAGGCACCCCCAGACATTTGCCCAAGATTCTTTGTTCTGCAGTGACTTAGCTGTATTGCTGTCAATGGGGAATTTCTGGTAGAGGGCTGTGAGGTGCACATTTCTGAAGGTATGGTCACAAAACTTTCAGGTGATCTTCAGGAGAGTCTCTAGATGACACCATCCAGGTTTGGGGAATTTTGCTTCAGGGGGTTTAATTCTATGGGACCCAAAAAGGGTAGGGTCCATCTCCCACTGCCCCCTGAAGTAAAGTTCCCCAAACCTGGATGGTGTCATCCAGAGACTCTCCTGAAGATACCCTGAAAGTTTTGTGGGTTTACCATGAAAAATGTGCACTCCACAGCCCTCTATCAGAAATTCCCTATTGACAGCAATGCAGCTAAGTCACTGCAGAACAAAGAATCTTGTGCAAATTTCTGGGTGTGCCTGCAGGGGGTGCATTTGTAGATGTATCTGTACCAATATTTCAGTGTATCATCAGGAGACTGTCCTGATGATACCCTCCAAGTTTGGTGCAGTTTGGTTCAGGGGGGCCAAAGTTATGGACCCTCGAAAGGGTAGCCCTCATCTCCTTAGTTCCCATTGGAAAGAATGGGAGATAGGGACACCCCTTTTGGGGTCCATAACTTTGGCCCCCCTAATCCAAACTGCATCTAACTTGGAGGGTATCATCAGGACAGTCTCCTGATGATTCCCTGAAATTTTAGTGCTGATAGGTTTAAAAATGCGCCCCCTACAGGCCGAAATGTGAAAAAACACCAAAAAATAAAAACGCAATTCGGCTGGTGATCCGAATGCCATGGATTCGGATCTGTTAGGATTCGGACAGCTCAGATTCAGACCCTGCTCGTCCGAATCCGTCCGAATCAGTGCAGATTCGGTAAAAATTCAGATTTGGACTGTCCGAATCTCCAACCCTATATGCAACTTATCCCTGAAATCTGCTTCCTTCCCTGAAGACTGGAAGATGGCCAATGTCACACCAATTTTTCAGAAAGGATCTAGGGGGGGACCCAGGAAATTACAGGCCAGTCAGTTTGACATCTGTTCCTGGTAAATTAGTCGAATCTATCATTAAAGATAAAATTATAAAACATGTAGAAAAGCAAGACCTGCTGAGAAAAAGTCAGCATGGCTTTTGCAGAGGCAAGTCCTGTCTTACAAACTTACTAGAGTTCTTTGAGGGTGTAAACAGACATGTGGATAAGGGGGAACCAGTGGACATTGTCTACTTGGATTTCCAAAAGACTTTTGACAAAGTTCCTCACCAGAGACTATTGAGAAAACACAGCAATCAAGGAATAAGAGGGGAAGTCCTCCTATGGATTAAAAACTGGTTAAGAAACACGAAGCAAAGAGTGGGTGTAAATGGGAAGTTCTCACAATGGAGAGATGTAGGGAGTGGTGTTCCCCAGGGATCTGTTTTGGGACCAGTGTTCTTTAACCTATTCATAAATGACCTGGAAGTAGGGGTGGGTAGCGTGGTGGCCAAGTTTGCAGATGATACCAAATTATGTAGAGTGGTGAGAACCACAAAGGATTGCGAAGAGCTCCAAGCCGACCTTGATACATTAGGTGAGTGGGCTAAGAAATGGCAAGTGCAGTTCAATGTAGCAAAATGCAAAGTGATGCACATAGGGGCAAAAATCCAAACTTCACATACAAGCTACAAGGGTCAGTGCTAACAGTGCTGGGGATCATTAGGAAAGGAATTGATCATAAAACTGCAAAGATTGTCATGCCCTTATATAAAGCAGTGGTGCGACGGCACTTGGAGTACTGTGTCCAGTTCTGGTCGCCGCATCTCAAAAAGGATATTGAGGAGATAGAAAAAGTGCAGAGAAGGGCAACGAGGATAATTGAGGGACTGGAGCACCTTCCCTATGAGGAGAGGCTGCAGCATTTGGGACTCTTTAGTTTGGAGAGGAGGCGGCTGAGGGGGGATATGATTGAAGTCTATAAAATTTTGCATGGGGTAGAAAATGTTGACAGAGAGAATTTTTTCTCTCTTTCTCACAATACTAGAACCAGGGGGCATTCATTGAAAATGCTGGGGGGAAGAATTAGGACTAATAAAAGGAAACACTTCTTCACGCAACGTGTGATTGGTGTTTGGAATATGCTGCCACAGGAGGTGGTGATGGCCACTCATCTGGATAGCTTTAAAAGGGGCTTGGACAGATTTATGGAGGAGAAGTCGATTTATGGCTACCAATCTTGATCCTCTTTGATCTGAGATTGCAAATGCCTTAACAGACCAGGTGATCGGGAGCAACAGCCGCAGAAGGCCATTGCGTTCACATCCTGCATGTGAGCTCCCAAAGGCACCTGGTGGGCCACTGCGAGTAGCAGAGAGCTGGACTAGATGGACTCTGGTCTGATCCAGCTGGCTTGTTCTTATGTTCTTATGTTCTTAAGCTGCAATTTTTTTAAAAAAAAAGGAAAAGGGAGGCGATTAAAGTGCCTCTAGCACACCCGTTCACTTATGAGCAGCTGCAACCTGGGATTTTTTGAAAAAACTTACCTGGTTTAGCTATTTTTTTTAAAAAACAGTTTGGGGAAAATAACACAGGGAAGACTTGTTTTGGGGGGCGGGATCTGTGCGGTTCACCCCCTAAATAGGTTTTTAGTGTCTTACAGCCATGTTTATTGGCCCATGCGGGAACAGGCCAAAGATCTTTCCCCCTTTTTTCCAGGAAGCAGTTATCAGCACATTTACCAGTATGATATGACTGAACCAAACACCTCCCCACTCCCCCCCCCAAAAAAAACCCAAAACACTTTCGCATAGCCAGAATGTCTACACAATGTAGTTTTATTAAAGACACCAGGTTAGAACTCTCAAGAAGGTGGAAGCAATATACAAAGACTGTTTGAACTTTACGTACCACCAGCATAGGGAGATAAACATGCGCTCATCTTCATGCACAAACAGAAGGAGTACATTAAGAAATAAACATGACAGATGTAAGCTCACTCAGGGGACTCATTCGCTTTAAGTATAATACATGACTAGGAGGTGCTTCTAAAATCCTTCTTAGTTATTGCCATGTAGCAGACGATTTGATCTAAAAAGTGGAAGAGGGGATATGGATGACCTGTGACCCCGATAAAACTGCTTCAGAAACTGTTGACTCTGTTTGAATATTCTGTTGATTCTGATAATACCCATGTTGGGAATTCAAATATTCCCCTTCATTCCACAAAATGAGGAAGTAAAGACTGGGGAGAATGTGGTTGATGGTTGCATAATTCAAAACAAGGCATGGGAAGGGAACTTATATTCAAAGCCAAATGATTACATGGCCGGTGCATCATTATTCAGTATGATATGACTTGATGCATCATTGCGCAGGGTACATGCAGACATCCCATTTAGCAGCTCATACACAACTGCAGAAACCTGTTAGACTGCACTGGAATCAAAGAAATGTATGTATACAGCAAGAACAATAATGATTCTATCGTGGCATCTTCAATGCCCTTAAAAAGATCTTCTGTTGTGGCTTCCTTTGAGAAATGTATTTTGGGGACTAGCCAAAGGGACTACACTTGGACTCACTGAAAGATAAAACCAGAATTGTATATTAATCTGCTATTTCCTGGACCTTCTTGAACACTCCACTTGGATCCTGGTGCTCACCTACTTCTGTCCCCAAGGCACCAGGACCCAAGCAGAGCATTCTGGAACAAAGTTCCAGGAAATGGCATTTTAACATACAGGTCTGGTTTTATCTTTCAGTGAGACACAGTAATTCTGAAGATGGTCAGAAAGAAATGCTGGTTTCCCACACCCCCGACACCAGATAGGTATACAATTGATGTTTGGATTTAGTGGCAAGGGGCATAACAACATGAATATTTTCACTGGTTGAATTGCAATTGCCTTTTCCCAAAGAATTCTGGGAGGGTAAGCCTACAGGTCTTTAGCAGAAAATTCTCAGCTCCCTCACCAAACGATAGTTTCCAGGATTCTTTGGGGAAGCCATCACTATTAAACCGGCATAAAATTGACAGAAAAAATGACTAGTGTAGACAGGCATTCAATGTGTGCTTGGGTGAAACTTGGGCCGCATCTCAAAAAGGATATTGAGGAGATAGAAAAAGTGCAGAGAAGGGCAACGAGGATGATTGAGGGACTGGAGCACCTTCCCTATGAGGAGAGGCTGCAGCGTTTGGGACTCTTTAGTTTGGAGAGGAGACGTCTGAGGGGGGATATGATTGAAGTCTAAGCAAAGAGTATGCATTGGGGTAGAAAATGTTGACCAGGGGAGAAATTTTTCTTCACAATACTAGAACCAGGGGGCATTCATTGAAAATGCTGGGGGGAAGAATTGGGACTAATCAAAGGAAACACTTCTTCACGCAACGTGTGATTGGTGTTTGGAATATGCTGCCACAGGAGGTGGTGATGGCCACTAACCTGGATAGCTTTCAAAGGGGCTTGGACAGATTTACTGGGAGGAGAAGTCGATCCTATGGCTACCAATCTTGATCCTCCTTGATCTGAGATTGCAAATGCCTTAACAGACCAGGGTGATCGGGAGCAACAGCAGCAGAGAGGCCATTGCGTTCACATCCTACATGTGAGCTCCCAAAGGCACCTGGTGGGCCACTGCGAGTAGCAGAGAGCTGGACTAGATGGACTTTGGTCTGATCCAGCTGGCTTGTTCTTATGTTCTTATGTTCTTATGAAACGTTTCGTATAGAGAGCAAAAATCTTGAGGTGAATGGCTTTGGAATAAACTGATGTAAAATGAAATTCTTTTTAGAATGTTTTTTGGTCTCCAGACCAAAATGTTCTAGGTTCATTCAGCTCAGTGAAACTCTTATTTCAGCCAAAGGAGGGTTGCCTCTTTTTTTTCTGAAAGGGCTCCTGTCCCTTTGAAAGGACTTTCCCCAGCCCTATATAATGACTGACATTTTGGCTAAATTCTCTGTAAATTAAGACCACAGAGAAGTAGGAATGATGATGCAGCCTGCATCACTGTAGAACTGGCATGGGGGAAACAGATTATTTATGTGCAAGCTGACAGAACGTAGCCTAAGAATGAAACAGGAAGAGGTTGGTAGATTGTTATTTTGCAACAGGCCTCCATATTCTTTTCCTGCCTTATGGCTGGAGAAGGTTAGGTTAGAAAAACCTCTCCCTAACATACCAGTTTGGTGTTTGCAAGGAGATTATGGAGGAATATTCAAACATGAGACCACCCCACTGCCCAGTCTGAAGTGGTACAGATCAGCAAAAGTTGTATCACATGACTCTTCCAAATCACAAGTTTCAGTTGTGAGGATGGCATGGAAGAATGATAGGAAACTGTGGCATATTTTCCATTCCTTTCTTGCTTTTGTGGTTGAAGTAGGGAGTGACGCTTGTTTCATGAAGCAATGAGTGATTCGTCGACTTTAACATTTTAACTGCTTATTCTCTTGCTTGATGTTGTGGATGATACAAACTTCACACTTGAACTTCCCCCACCATAGCCAGAACCACTGCTGCCTCCACTGCCAAACCGGCTGCCTCCTCCAACACTGATGCGGCTATGTCCACCTCCCCCACTTCCCCCACCAAGGCTCAATCCGCTTCCTCCTCCGACGCCGTATCCGCTTCCTCCTCTCACTCCATATCCGCTTCCTCCGCCAATATCGTATCCACCGCCACTGCCACCCATAGAACTGGAACTGCTGATCACAGCTGTTGGATTAAAAATGAATAGTAGTGATTTTATATTCTGGCTCCACCATATGTGGAATATTGCATATCATACATATTATCGAAGGGCCCAGAGAAATAATTAGGCTTGGAGATTTGGGTGCAACAAATACTGGATTCGGCCCGAATCTGGATGAATTTGGGCATATTTGAGCAAACATTGGCCTAATATGTCCTTCTCAAATATGAATGAATCCGAATGGAAGGTATTTGGGCTTTTTTTGGTGGTATTTTGATGCTTTTTCATGTTTTGGCCTGCAGGGCCTCCTGGAGCCACTTTAAAAGTCTGGTGCCTCTATCTTAAAAAATGTGTAACCTGCTTACACACTCAGAAATTCTCCACTGGCTACAATGGAGTCAAGGCACGGCAGAGCAGAGAAACTTGGGCAATTTCCTGGAGTGCCTGTCAGGGGTGCATTTTTAAAGCTAGTGTAACCAAAATTTCAGTGTATCATCCAGAGACTGTTCTGATGATACCACCTGAGTTTGGTGAAGTTAGGTTCAGGGGGGCCAAAGTTATGGACCTTCAAATCGGTAGCCCCCATCTCCTGTTAGATCCCATTGGAAACAATGGGGGATGGGGCACACTTTTGAGGGGTCTATAACTTTGGACCCCCTGAATCAACCCTCACGAAACTTGGGTGGTATCATCAGGACTGACTAATACCTGGAAATTATGGTGCTGCTAGCTTTAAAAGTGCACCCCCTACAGGCCAAAATGTGAAAAAACACCAAAAATAAAAAAATCAGACGGGCCCGAATTTTTTGGGTATACCCGAATATTCAGATATATCCAAATATGTTATTTGTCTTATTTGGGCATACAGATAATTTTATGCCTGAATAAATCCAAATCTGAATTTTACCAAATTTCTAGGGTATTGACCAAGCCTAGAAATAATTGTCATTGTTGAGATATATGTGTTGAGCTCTGGAAATTGTTCATAGTCAGACTGAATCAAGCCAGGGTTTTCCCTCATACCTAAAATGAGTAACATGTAGCTGTCATACTTAGGTCACATTATGAGGGGACAGGAGTCACTGGAATGGCAATAATGCTGGGGAAGATGGAAGATTAGATGGATTCACTCTAAAAAGGCAGTCACGGCCCTCAGTGTGCAAGACCTGAGCAAGGCTATTAATGATGGATACTTTAGAGGACATTGATTTAGAGTTGCCATGTAATGGAAGGGACTTGACATCACTCACTCACTCACTCACTCACTCACTCACTCACTCACTCACTCACTCACTCACTCACTCACTCACTCACTCACTCACTCACTCACTCTCTCTCTCTCTCTCTCTCTCTCTCTCTCTCTCTCTCTCTCTCTCACACACACACACACACACACACACACACACACACACACACACACACACACACACACACACACACAAACATATTTTGGAATAATAAGCTTTTAAAGACCAAAAAGAAATTACATCTTACAAAGATTTGGAACAATCTCCATCAAGCCTTTAACTCCAGAGACAGCAAAAGCTTTTGGCGCATAATTAATTCAAGTGCCGGCGAGCCCTATACAGCCATCAGTTCTCAGATTTCAGTGGAAGCATGGAGGACACATTTTACAGCCATTTTCTGCAATCCAGAACTTTTGGATACTCCATGTGCAACTGGAGCAGCCAAAGCATTTACCTGAATGGCCTCCCTGTCAGCTCGCGACGGTAAGTGATCACCCTATATATCTGACCTAAAACAAGGGAAAGCGCCAGGCCCTGGATGGCCTGCCACCTGAACTCTTTAGAGAAGATTCCCGGAGTTCTACCGGGCCCCTATTTTGGCTACCCTGTTTAACACCAAAATTAACAACAGTGGCTGGTATCCCTAAGCATTGGACTGAAGCTATCATTTGTACCTCTACATAAAGAAGGCGATCCATCAAATCCATCTTAACTATCAGCCTCCCATAAGCTTGCTTTTCAGTGGCCTAGTAAGCTTTGACACGCAAGGGTGATACCTTATGATATCGTCCTCACTGCCTGGTCCTCTTCAGTGCTAGGCCCGGAACAGATAGGATATGCCTACCACAGAGTAAATCCACCCTTGACCATTGTCTGGTTTTAAACCATATTTGGCGGAGAAATATTGCCACCCCAAAGGGTGGGAAACTCCTTAGCGGCTTTCCTAGATTTGAAATGCGCTATTCGACTCTATCCCCAGGAATCAGCTGTGGGAAAAATTGACTGTGTTGGGAATAGACCAGAGATTACTGTTTCTTATTCGCCACAGTTGTATTCCTCAACTACCTGTCAAGTTCGTTGTGATGCGTATGGAGACGCCTAACTTCACCACCTATAGTTTCTAACAAGGGGAGTCAAGCAGGGTTGTATTCTTGCTCCTCTCCTGTTCAATCTTTATTTAAAAGCGACCTTGCTCCTCATATTTATCTCAGACTGAAAGTCACGCACCCATTTTTTGGGGACAAAGACCCACATGTGCACTTCTCTATGCGAGACGAGCACTGTGTTTACTGTCTCGGTCCAAGGTGGGCCTGCAAAGACTACTTCAAGCCTTTGCGAATGCGTACTGCACAAACAGTGCCCTGTCGATTAATTATAACAAATCCAAAGTGCTGATCTTTTCGAATTCAAAAAACTCATGCATCGTGGAAAATAAACTTGGTACATTGATTGAACAGGTCCATTCATACAGATATTTAGGAATCACCTTCCATCATCTTCCTTAACCTGGACCTCTCATATCCACCAGACTCTCAATACAAGGTAAAAAATCAAAGTGTTGGCAATATCCAGATTTTTTTTTTCACACCAGAGGCGGTCAATTTTTTCCTGCATAATGGAAGTTTTTTCAAAGTTAAAACTTCACTGCCACAATTACTTCACTGAGGAGCTCCAATCTGGGGAGCAAAAAAACCGCTGAGAATTTAGAGAGTGTTCAATCTTTGTTTCTTCAAGTGGTTTATTGGGTCTTCCAAACTCCAGTCACTGATATCAAGTTCCTTTTTTTTGTTTAGAAACCGGAGCCAAGACAATTTTTTCCCGGGTTTGGCTCTCTTTGTTTGAAAATACTGGCTTAGCCTTCATTATAGGATGCCTCCCGGGCAGTCTCACATATTTTCTGTTAAGCGACCACACTTCCACTCCACCTGGCACACACCAAAAAATTATCAAGCAAATAAACAACATAGAAGTGTATCTTTGACCAACTCCTACTGATGGACCGAAAGACAGGCGCGGAGTTTTGAAACAGCGATACTCTCTTGACATTGAAGGGCGCGCTTCTCCACAGCTGGAGCCTGCACAGAACTTGTTCTCCCACATTTTATGGCATTTCACCACCATTGCCGGGTTTTATGGCTAAATATACGAAGGTAATCAATCCACATCTCCTCGCCAGATATTTTATGCTTGCTCCAGGCTTCGATAGCTGTGTTACCGACTGCCCAAACAAGAGGCAGATATCATGGCATCCCACAGAACCGAACTAGGACTTGTTCACCATGTGCAAAGCGGGCCTACCCGAAACAACTGAACACGTTATCCTCTCATTTGCAAAGATTTGGCAGTCTATCCGGTTACAAAAGCTTTTTCTCGAGGCCATCTTGAAGAAATTTTCAGTGAGATCAGACAAGGAAATAGTTTCACACCTGCTTAGTGACCATCATCCCCACACTACTGAATCAGTTGCCAGGTTTTTAACAAAGGCACTTGGATCAAGAGTGAAACCTTTGTGTAAATTTTAGTCAATTGGTTTTAACATAATCTGTATTTTACCACTCTTTATATGCCATTAAAGGTTTTGTATTTGTATTTGTATTTGTATTTGAATAATAATCTAAGAGAGAAGATGCCAGCAGCCAGAAAGGGGTCTAATCAATAAAAAGATACATCTATTAAGATTTTAATGTATATATTTTAATCTTAACAGTTTAGCACTGTGCAATAATATATATATATTTAATATTTCTGAGCTGACACCCTTTAGACTTCTCGACCTTTTTGGGTTCCTAAAAGAGAAGATGCCCCCTAATACATTTTACAAGTTATTAGAAATCCTCTCCATTTATTTCTGTACTTGTCAGTATCACATGATATATATGTTATGGCATATTTTGAAAGAAACGAATTTACCATTGTCTGGCAGGCAATGCCCCCCCCACCTCCCCATGCACAAAAAACAAAACTTTAGCCTCTCAATTAGTTTAATACTGAAAAATACTTACAGATGTTGACAGGAGTCGGGCACTCTCCAGACATCCTAAGGAGAGAAAATAAATAACTTACTGAAATAAATAACTAATGTGAGACCTCCGTGATACCCTCTTTGTTGGCTTAACTAATAGGGGAAGTAGGTTTCATCTAATATACCAACACTTAACTCAAAACTTGAAAAAGACAGACTGTAAAACTACCAAAGTACTAAATGCAATTGGTTAAAAAAGCAGCCAAATCTCTGGAGGTTAATTTCAGCAAATACTTGAACTCCTAATATCCTGAATCTTTGTTTTGTTACCTGTTGAATTGTTGGTTTGTAACTATCTTCAGTAGTATGTAAGCTGGACTGAACTGCATATGTTGCATTGTATATGCATTTAATTTTTTCCCCTTTGGAATCCCAACTTTTTGCCTTATAGATTCAAGGCAGCTCTAATGCCAATAAAGGTTATGAAATGAAATTATTCAAGGCAGCTAAAAATGCACCAGCCAGTTGCAAGGACACAAAGCAGTATGGTAGGCCTCCAACAAAAGCAAATCCATTTAAAAATGCTGTGAAATCTGCTAGAACAATTTACTCTCTACCAAACTGTATCACATACAAGTGAAGGTGCCCTCTGCACCCACTATGGTGATAGGTCACTCCAGAGAACTGTGCCTGCTATAGAAAATCCTATTAACAATTCATAGGTTGTGTAAGACATTATAAAAACCTGGGGGGGGGGGGGTTCACACAGGTTCTGTTCCCAAAATGAGTTTGGCCCGTTATATTCCTCTCAACCTGGGATTTTCAAAAATCCTTTTGTACAGTCCCAAGTTGGAGGCTCTCCTGCACAAACACAAACAGGAAGGAGACACTTTATTTCCCTTCCTTCCACCCGTTCCCTTTAAATTCTGCGCCATCCACTGTCAGGGAGAATCTATCCACCTGACGTGTGTTTGTGTGTGTGTGTGTGTGTGTGTATAAATGCAGTAGGATTGGCAGTGTATGACTCAGAATAGTGTCCTGACTGAAGTTCTGGACCTGGAATTAGGAAGCTTCATTTCATAAAAAGAACTTCGAAAAAGGCAGTTGCTGAGTGGAAGACAAAAATACTCTCCTAGGCCTCTTCTGCACATACAGAGTAATGTACTTTCAATCCACTTTCACAATTGTTTGGAAGTGGATTTTGCTATTCAGCACAGTAAAATCCAGCTGCAAAGTGCATTGGAAGTGGATTGAAAGTGCACTATTCTGCGTTTGCTGAAGGGGCTCTAGTTTCTTCCCTGAAAAAGGAGATGGACTCTTTGCCCACAGCTTCCATGCTCCCCTTCATCAACTGTCAGGGTGCTCAAATGAGAGTGGACCCTTTCAAGAAACTCCTGTGGCTCTTGAGGTTTCCCTCCACTCCCAGTAGCAGAAGAGACTAAACAAAGAGACACCTAAGTGGTATAACCCTTGCAACCACACTTCATCTTAACCGACAGACTGGGAATCCTGGCCTTCTCTTTCATTTGATTGCGGCCTATAATTTTAACTTGGTTGTTTATTTACTAGCTATTGTATATTCTGGGGATTATAAGGATTGGAGGGGTTGGCTGGTATTTTATCTTGAAACTTGCATGTTTTGCATTGTGCATTACTTCATAATGTTTAAAAGCTGATAAGTGGTAGAGATGCATCTGTTAATAATTGGAAACGGAATGTGCCTTTTACCCTTCTCCCACTCCTTTAAGTTTTGAATCTGTGGCTTCAATCCTCATCTCAGCCTCATAGTCATACAACTCGCCTTTTACAAATAGTTGCTCCGTTGGTGAACCTTTACTAGAACCTTTATCTACTAGTGCCCTAAACCTGATTTATCCTTTACTGGTTTTAGCCTATCATCTAGCACCTCTGTCCAGGGTACTGATGCCATTCTAGATTCCTTGCTCTAGTACCATTACCTCACTCTTGTTTCTATTAGATCTCTGAATATATGTAAACTTTTGAATGCTGCTCTCCATGTTTCTTCCTCCTGTACTGGGAAGTGTGGTTCCTGACCCAAAAGGGCAAACAGCCCATCAAGGCCCTCACATGGCAGGCATCTTTGGACCCAGCTCCATATTTGGCCAAACATGGCTGCTTGTGGTGTACCTACCTGCTCTCCTCTCCCTCCAGCAGTGTTCTGTAGGTGGCTATCTCAATGTCCAGAGCCAATTTCACATTCATCAGCTCCTGGTAATCACGCAGTAGGCGAGCCAGCTCATCTTTGCGAGTCTGCAGGGTGGTCTGAAGGTCGAGCATCTTTGTCCGAGCATCTTTGAGTGCCATCTCACCACGTTGCTCAGATTCTGCTATGGAAGAATGCAGACCATTAACCTGCAAATGAAAAAAAAACAAATATCTTCTTTAGTTACAAGTCATTGATCACACGCTTCAAATCCTCACTTTAGCACAAACACAATTTGTTTTTAAAATGAAGAAGGCCTGTCAGAAAATGTTATAGACCACCCATATCTCAGGGGATGCTGTATTTAAATAATGACCACCATCCAAAAGGGTTCACGGTGTACAAAAGGCAAGAACAAACTGAAATAGTGTGAAACTAGGCTATAAATGATCGTTACAATTTTAATTGACAAAACCGCTGAGAATTTACACAGGACTCACATCACTCTCAGACCTGGGTCAGTTCAGCATGGTCCAACTATCCCACGTTGAGTAAGGACAATTGGCCAAGAAGTTCGCACAGTTCCCGATCCTAAAAAAAGGTTTGTCCCGCAATATTTCTCTCATCCCGGGTTTTTGAAAAACTGCTAAAATTGCCATATTTCCCCAAAATCCTGTGTTAAATTTGCTCAATGGAAATGCCCCCACTGTTCTATAGTGGTGCAATCTATGGAACATATAATGCTTAATTGCCCCAAATACGAAGAAGCTAGGACCAGGCTTTTCTTCTTCCTGCTAAGATTAAGGAATACTCTGTTGCTGGGAAGGTTGCATTCCTACTAAACAACTCTTTTTTTGTGATTTTAAATTCTGTAGCTAGGTTCCTTTTAGGAACGTTGGAATAATACCTGTGATGGTTTTATGTATGGAACATTTGCCTGGATAATGCTGGTTGTTATATTGGTATTATGCCTAATAAAGGTTTTATGTATGTAAAAAAAAATCTGCTCAATGTGAATGCTATGGGAGCAAAACTGATTTTCCCCCACTCCTCCGCCTGATCTCCCCACCTTCCATCATGTCAGTCTCATTTCTGCTAAGTTGCAGTCTGCCCTTTCTGAAACATTCCCCAATCAAGTTTTCTGCCCTCTGACAGCTCTTTCAGGAGTCAGGCAAGCGAATCCATGCAGGAAAGCACGAGCGCTCGCCCTGTTCCCATGCGTCCTCCCAAGCACTGTTCCCTTGTGTATCCATCAGTCAGAAGCATTGCCTTTATTGGGGGGGGGGGGAGCCAATTAGAATGAAGCACACCAGGGCATGCATGCTGCATCTACGTTGCATCTACGTCTTTTTAAAAAAAGGCAGACTCGTGCAAAAGAAATTGGAGTATTTCCTCCCGGTCTTAACTCAATTACTTCACTCCCATGCGAAGGGAGAAACTGGGATACAATAGACCTGGATTTTAAAATACTGACTGTAACCCGGTATAATTATGCTGTGCGGAATCGACCCTGGTAATTGTTAAAGCAATACACATCTGTAAATACACGCATTAAGGACTGGAACCCAGGTCTTACTTACTACATTGATGTATTACATCATCAACAAAGTCATCAACAAAGGTAAAGTACAGAGACAAAGCCAAGTTAATAAAAACGCACATTATAGAACATTAGTTCAGTATATACAACAAAGAGTTTACTCAAACAATATGCAGAATCTGTCAATGTCTTTTTTGATACCACAGAATCTATTGCAATAGTCTAATGACAGAATTTGCTTCTAAGCTTTTGAACCTTCTTCAACAAGATGGGCTGTTTTTCCCCCAATGCATTAAAGAGAGGAGTAGCAGTGGAGAAGAGGACTGGGCCAGGAAGAGCAGAGTGAGCTCTGGTGTTCATTTTGGAGGGCTTTTCTCAAAGCCACATCTTTTAAAACAGTGTATTTTAACAGAGGGTTAGCAGGGGTTATCTCTGTTTTTCTCTTTGTAAGGCTGCTGAGAAGTGAGGCTGCTGAGGCTGCTGAGAGGTGGGAGACTTAACAGGGGGGTTAGCAGAGGGTTATCTCTTGTTCCCTCTTTGTCCTGGGCTGCTGAGAGAGGGGCTGCTGGAGAGGGTGAGTCAGTCAGTGCTTTAGTTCAGTCTCCTAGAGACCAGCCCAGCAGAGAGCAGTAATGGAGAAGAGGATTGGGCTAGGAAGAGCAGAAGCTGAGCTCTGAAGTTCATTTTGGAGGGCTTTTCTCAAAGCCACATCTTTAAAACAGTGTATTTTAACTGAGGGGTTAGCAGGCCATCTCTTCTTTCTCCCTTGTAAGGCTGCTGAGAAGGTGACGCTGCTGAGGCTGCTGAGAAGTGGAGCTTAACAGGGGTTAACAAGAGGGTTATCTCTTGTTCCTCTTTATTCCCTAGGCTGCCAGAGGTGGGGCTACTGCTGAGAGGAATTGGGAGTCAGTCAGTCTTTAGTTCAGTCTCTGGAACCAGCGGTTTTTGGTTTTCTTTGTTTTTTGGGTTTTTAAAAAATAAATATGGACATTTCTTGAGGGATAGTAGGTACAGATAGCTCCAGGGGGGCACTGACTAAAAGTTTAATATTTAAATATCTAAACAAAATCAGATATGAAGGCAGGAAGCCAGCAGGGGGATGGGGGCTTTCCAGCGTTTTGCACTGAGTGTCACATGTACGGCTATCTGCCACAAGGACAGAAGTCATGGGTGTGCCCTCGCTGCAATGAGCTCCTGGCACTCAAGGAATGTGTGCTGGGGGGGGGGGTGGGGGGGGGGGGGGGTGGGGGGGGGGGGGGGGGGGGGGTGGGGGGGGTGGGGGGTGGGGGGTGGGGGGGGGGGTGGGTGGGGTGGGGGGTGTGGTGGGTGGTGGGGGGGGGGGGGGGTGGGGGGGTGTGTGGGGTGAGTGGGGGGGGGGGGGGGGTGGGGGGGGGGGTGGGGGGGGGGGGGGGGGGGGGGGGGGGGGGGTGGGGGGGGGGGGGGGTGGGGGGGGGGGGGGGTGGGGGGGGGGGGGGGTGGGGGGGGGGGGGGGTGGGGGGGGGGGGGGGTGGGGGGGGGGGGGGGTGGGGGGGGGGGGGGGTGGGGGGGGGGGGGGGTGGGGGGGGGGGGGGGTGGGGGGGGGGGGGGGTGGGGGGGGGGGGGGGTGGGGGGGGGGGGGGGTGGGGGGGGGGGGGGGTGGGGGGGGGGGGGGGTGGGGGGGGGGGGGGGTGGGGGGGGGGGGGGGTGGGGGGGGGGGGGGGTGGGGGGGGGGGGGGGTGGGGGGGGGGGGGGGTGGGGGGGGGGGGGGGTGGGGGGGGGGGGGGGTGGGGGGGGGGGGGGGTGGGGGGGGGGGGGGGTGGGGGGGGGGGGGGGTGGGGGGGGGGGGGGGTGGGGGGGGGGGGGGGTGGGGGGGGGGGGGGGTGGGGGGGGGGGGGGGTGGGGGGGGGGGGGGGTGGGGGGGGGGGGGGGTGGGGGGGGGGGGGGGTGGGGGGGGGGGGGGGTGGGGGGGGGGGGGGGTGGGGGGGGGGGGGGGTGGGGGGGGGGGGGGGTGGGGGGGGGGGGGGGTGGGGGGGGGGGGGGGTGGGGGGGGGGGGGGGTGGGGGGGGGGGGGGGTGGGGGGGGGGGGGGGTGGGGGGGGGGGGGGGTGGGGGGGGGGGGGGGTGGGGGGGGGGGGGGGTGGGGGGGGGGGGGGGTGGGGGGGGGGGGGGGTGGGGGGGGGGGGGGGTGGGGGGGGGGGGGGGTGGGGGGGGGGGGGGGTGGGGGGGGGGGGGGGTGGGGGGGGGGGGGGGTGGGGGGGGGGGGGGGTGGGGGGGGGGGGGGGTGGGGGGGGGGGGGGGTGGGGGGGGGGGGGGGTGGGGGGGGGGGGGGGTGGGGGGGGGGGGGGGTGGGGGGGGGGGGGGGTGGGGGGGGGGGGGGGTGGGGGGGGGGGGGGGTGGGGGGGGGGGGGGGTGGGGGGGGGGGGGGGTGGGGGGGGGGGGGGGTGGGGGGGGGGGGGGGTGGGGGGGGGGGGGGGTGGGGGGGGGGGGGGGTGGGGGGGGGGGGGGGTGGGGGGGGGGGGGGGTGGGGGGGGGGGGGGGTGGGGGGGGGGGGGGGTGGGGGGGGGGGGGGGTGGGGGGGGGGGGGGGTGGGGGGGGGGGGGGGTGGGGGGGGGGGGGGGTGGGGGGGGGGGGGGGTGGGGGGGGGGGGGGGTGGGGGGGGGGGGGGGTGGGGGGGGGGGGGGGTGGGGGGGGGGGGGGGTGGGGGGGGGGGGGGGTGGGGGGGGGGGGGGGTGGGGGGGGGGGGGGGTGGGGGGGGGGGGGGGTGGGGGGGGGGGGGGGTGGGGGGGGGGGGGGGTGGGGGGGGGGGGGGGTGGGGGGGGGGGGGGGTGGGGGGGGGGGGGGGTGGGGGGGGGGGGGGGTGGGGGGGGGGGGGGGTGGGGGGGGGGGGGGGTGGGGGGGGGGGGGGGTGGGGGGGGGGGGGGGTGGGGGGGGGGGGGGGTGGGGGGGGGGGGGGGTGGGGGGGGGGGGGGGTGGGGGGGGGGGGGGGTGGGGGGGGGGGGGGGTGGGGGGGGGGGGGGGTGGGGGGGGGGGGGGGTGGGGGGGGGGGGGGGTGGGGGGGGGGGGGGGTGGGGGGGGGGGGGGGTGGGGGGGGGGGGGGGTGGGGGGGGGGGGGGGTGGGGGGGGGGGGGGGTGGGGGGGGGGGGGGGTGGGGGGGGGGGGGGGTGGGGGGGGGGGGGGGTGGGGGGGGGGGGGGGTGGGGGGGGGGGGGGGTGGGGGGGGGGGGGGGTGGGGGGGGGGGGGGGTGGGGGGGGGGGGGGGTGGGGGGGGGGGGGGGTGGGGGGGGGGGGGGGTGGGGGGGGGGGGGGGTGGGGGGGGGGGGGGGTGGGGGGGGGGGGGGGTGGGGGGGGGGGGGGGTGGGGGGGGGGGGGGGTGGGGGGGGGGGGGGGTGGGGGGGGGGGGGGGTGGGGGGGGGGGGGGGTGGGGGGGGGGGGGGGTGGGGGGGGGGGGGGGTGGGGGGGGGGGGGGGTGGGGGGGGGGGGGGGTGGGGGGGGGGGGGGGTGGGGGGGGGGGGGGGTGGGGGGGGGGGGGGGTGGGGGGGGGGGGGGGTGGGGGGGGGGGGGGGTGGGGGGGGGGGGGGGTGGGGGGGGGGGGGGGTGGGGGGGGGGGGGGGTGGGGGGGGGGGGGGGTGGGGGGGGGGGGGGGTGGGGGGGGGGGGGGGTGGGGGGGGGGGGGGGTGGGGGGGGGGGGGGGTGGGGGGGGGGGGGGGTGGGGGGGGGGGGGGGTGGGGGGGGGGGGGGGTGGGGGGGGGGGGGGGTGGGGGGGGGGGGGGGTGGGGGGGGGGGGGGGTGGGGGGGGGGGGGGGTGGGGGGGGGGGGGGGTGGGGGGGGGGGGGGGTGGGGGGGGGGGGGGGTGGGGGGGGGGGGGGGTGGGGGGGGGGGGGGGTGGGGGGGGGGGGGGGTGGGGGGGGGGGGGGGTGGGGGGGGGGGGGGGTGGGGGGGGGGGGGGGTGGGGGGGGGGGGGGGTGGGGGGGGGGGGGGGTGGGGGGGGGGGGGGGTGGGGGGGGGGGGGGGTGGGGGGGGGGGGGGGTGGGGGGGGGGGGGGGTGGGGGGGGGGGGGGGTGGGGGGGGGGGGGGGTGGGGGGGGGGGGGGGTGGGGGGGGGGGGGGGTGGGGGGGGGGGGGGGTGGGGGGGGGGGGGGGTGGGGGGGGGGGGGGGTGGGGGGGGGGGGGGGTGGGGGGGGGGGGGGGTGGGGGGGGGGGGGGGTGGGGGGGGGGGGGGGTGGGGGGGGGGGGGGGTGGGGGGGGGGGGGGGTGGGGGGGGGGGGGGGTGGGGGGGGGGGGGGGTGGGGGGGGGGGGGGGTGGGGGGGGGGGGGGGTGGGGGGGGGGGGGGGTGGGGGGGGGGGGGGGTGGGGGGGGGGGGGGGTGGGGGGGGGGGGGGGTGGGGGGGGGGGGGGGTGGGGGGGGGGGGGGGTGGGGGGGGGGGGGGGTGGGGGGGGGGGGGGGTGGGGGGGGGGGGGGGTGGGGGGGGGGGGGGGTGGGGGGGGGGGGGGGTGGGGGGGGGGGGGGGTGGGGGGGGGGGGGGGTGGGGGGGGGGGGGGGTGGGGGGGGGGGGGGGTGGGGGGGGGGGGGGGTGGGGGGGGGGGGGGGTGGGGGGGGGGGGGGGTGGGGGGGGGGGGGGGTGGGGGGGGGGGGGGGTGGGGGGGGGGGGGGGTGGGGGGGGGGGGGGGTGGGGGGGGGGGGGGGTGGGGGGGGGGGGGGGTGGGGGGGGGGGGGGGTGGGGGGGGGGGGGGGTGGGGGGGGGGGGGGGTGGGGGGGGGGGGGGGTGGGGGGGGGGGGGGGTGGGGGGGGGGGGGGGTGGGGGGGGGGGGGGGTGGGGGGGGGGGGGGGTGGGGGGGGGGGGGGGTGGGGGGGGGGGGGGGTGGGGGGGGGGGGGGGTGGGGGGGGGGGGGGGTGGGGGGGGGGGGGGGTGGGGGGGGGGGGGGGTGGGGGGGGGGGGGGGTGGGGGGGGGGGGGGGTGGGGGGGGGGGGGGGTGGGGGGGGGGGGGGGTGGGGGGGGGGGGGGGTGGGGGGGGGGGGGGGTGGGGGGGGGGGGGGGTGGGGGGGGGGGGGGGTGGGGGGGGGGGGGGGTGGGGGGGGGGGGGGGTGGGGGGGGGGGGGGGTGGGGGGGGGGGGGGGTGGGGGGGGGGGGGGGTGGGGGGGGGGGGGGGTGGGGGGGGGGGGGGGTGGGGGGGGGGGGGGGTGGGGGGGGGGGGGGGTGGGGGGGGGGGGGGGTGGGGGGGGGGGGGGGTGGGGGGGGGGGGGGGTGGGGGGGGGGGGGGGTGGGGGGGGGGGGGGGTGGGGGGGGGGGGGGGTGGGGGGGGGGGGGGGTGGGGGGGGGGGGGGGTGGGGGGGGGGGGGGGTGGGGGGGGGGGGGGGTGGGGGGGGGGGGGGGTGGGGGGGGGGGGGGGTGGGGGGGGGGGGGGGTGGGGGGGGGGGGGGGTGGGGGGGGGGGGGGGTGGGGGGGGGGGGGGGTGGGGGGGGGGGGGGGTGGGGGGGGGGGGGGGTGGGGGGGGGGGGGGGTGGGGGGGGGGGGGGGTGGGGGGGGGGGGGGGTGGGGGGGGGGGGGGGTGGGGGGGGGGGGGGGTGGGGGGGGGGGGGGGTGGGGGGGGGGGGGGGTGGGGGGGGGGGGGGGTGGGGGGGGGGGGGGGTGGGGGGGGGGGGGGGTGGGGGGGGGGGGGGGTGGGGGGGGGGGGGGGTGGGGGGGGGGGGGGGTGGGGGGGGGGGGGGGTGGGGGGGGGGGGGGGTGGGGGGGGGGGGGGGTGGGGGGGGGGGGGGGTGGGGGGGGGGGGGGGTGGGGGGGGGGGGGGGTGGGGGGGGGGGGGGGTGGGGGGGGGGGGGGGTGGGGGGGGGGGGGGGTGGGGGGGGGGGGGGGTGGGGGGGGGGGGGGGTGGGGGGGGGGGGGGGTGGGGGGGGGGGGGGGTGGGGGGGGGGGGGGGTGGGGGGGGGGGGGGGTGGGGGGGGGGGGGGGTGGGGGGGGGGGGGGGTGGGGGGGGGGGGGGGTGGGGGGGGGGGGGGGTGGGGGGGGGGGGGGGTGGGGGGGGGGGGGGGTGGGGGGGGGGGGGGGTGGGGGGGGGGGGGGGTGGGGGGGGGGGGGGGTGGGGGGGGGGGGGGGTGGGGGGGGGGGGGGGTGGGGGGGGGGGGGGGTGGGGGGGGGGGGGGGTGGGGGGGGGGGGGGGTGGGGGGGGGGGGGGGTGGGGGGGGGGGGGGGTGGGGGGGGGGGGGGGTGGGGGGGGGGGGGGGTGGGGGGGGGGGGGGGTGGGGGGGGGGGGGGGTGGGGGGGGGGGGGGGTGGGGGGGGGGGGGGGTGGGGGGGGGGGGGGGTGGGGGGGGGGGGGGGTGGGGGGGGGGGGGGGTGGGGGGGGGGGGGGGTGGGGGGGGGGGGGGGTGGGGGGGGGGGGGGGTGGGGGGGGGGGGGGGTGGGGGGGGGGGGGGGTGGGGGGGGGGGGGGGTGGGGGGGGGGGGGGGTGGGGGGGGGGGGGGGTGGGGGGGGGGGGGGGTGGGGGGGGGGGGGGGTGGGGGGGGGGGGGGGTGGGGGGGGGGGGGGGTGGGGGGGGGGGGGGGTGGGGGGGGGGGGGGGTGGGGGGGGGGGGGGGTGGGGGGGGGGGGGGGTGGGGGGGGGGGGGGGTGGGGGGGGGGGGGGGTGGGGGGGGGGGGGGGTGGGGGGGGGGGGGGGTGGGGGGGGGGGGGGGTGGGGGGGGGGGGGGGTGGGGGGGGGGGGGGGTGGGGGGGGGGGGGGGTGGGGGGGGGGGGGGGTGGGGGGGGGGGGGGGTGGGGGGGGGGGGGGGTGGGGGGGGGGGGGGGTGGGGGGGGGGGGGGGTGGGGGGGGGGGGGGGTGGGGGGGGGGGGGGGTGGGGGGGGGGGGGGGTGGGGGGGGGGGGGGGTGGGGGGGGGGGGGGGTGGGGGGGGGGGGGGGTGGGGGGGGGGGGGGGTGGGGGGGGGGGGGGGTGGGGGGGGGGGGGGGTGGGGGGGGGGGGGGGTGGGGGGGGGGGGGGGTGGGGGGGGGGGGGGGTGGGGGGGGGGGGGGGTGGGGGGGGGGGGGGGTGGGGGGGGGGGGGGGTGGGGGGGGGGGGGGGTGGGGGGGGGGGGGGGTGGGGGGGGGGGGGGGTGGGGGGGGGGGGGGGTGGGGGGGGGGGGGGGTGGGGGGGGGGGGGGGTGGGGGGGGGGGGGGGTGGGGGGGGGGGGGGGTGGGGGGGGGGGGGGGTGGGGGGGGGGGGGGGTGGGGGGGGGGGGGGGTGGGGGGGGGGGGGGGTGGGGGGGGGGGGGGGTGGGGGGGGGGGGGGGTGGGGGGGGGGGGGGGTGGGGGGGGGGGGGGGTGGGGGGGGGGGGGGGTGGGGGGGGGGGGGGGTGGGGGGGGGGGGGGGTGGGGGGGGGGGGGGGTGGGGGGGGGGGGGGGTGGGGGGGGGGGGGGGTGGGGGGGGGGGGGGGTGGGGGGGGGGGGGGGTGGGGGGGGGGGGGGGTGGGGGGGGGGGGGGGTGGGGGGGGGGGGGGGTGGGGGGGGGGGGGGGTGGGGGGGGGGGGGGGTGGGGGGGGGGGGGGGTGGGGGGGGGGGGGGGTGGGGGGGGGGGGGGGTGGGGGGGGGGGGGGGTGGGGGGGGGGGGGGGTGGGGGGGGGGGGGGGTGGGGGGGGGGGGGGGTGGGGGGGGGGGGGGGTGGGGGGGGGGGGGGGTGGGGGGGGGGGGGGGTGGGGGGGGGGGGGGGTGGGGGGGGGGGGGGGTGGGGGGGGGGGGGGGTGGGGGGGGGGGGGGGTGGGGGGGGGGGGGGGTGGGGGGGGGGGGGGGTGGGGGGGGGGGGGGGTGGGGGGGGGGGGGGGTGGGGGGGGGGGGGGGTGGGGGGGGGGGGGGGTGGGGGGGGGGGGGGGTGGGGGGGGGGGGGGGTGGGGGGGGGGGGGGGTGGGGGGGGGGGGGGGTGGGGGGGGGGGGGGGTGGGGGGGGGGGGGGGTGGGGGGGGGGGGGGGTGGGGGGGGGGGGGGGTGGGGGGGGGGGGGGGTGGGGGGGGGGGGGGGTGGGGGGGGGGGGGGGTGGGGGGGGGGGGGGGTGGGGGGGGGGGGGGGTGGGGGGGGGGGGGGGTGGGGGGGGGGGGGGGTGGGGGGGGGGGGGGGTGGGGGGGGGGGGGGGTGGGGGGGGGGGGGGGTGGGGGGGGGGGGGGGTGGGGGGGGGGGGGGGTGGGGGGGGGGGGGGGTGGGGGGGGGGGGGGGTGGGGGGGGGGGGGGGTGGGGGGGGGGGGGGGTGGGGGGGGGGGGGGGTGGGGGGGGGGGGGGGTGGGGGGGGGGGGGGGTGGGGGGGGGGGGGGGTGGGGGGGGGGGGGGGTGGGGGGGGGGGGGGGTGGGGGGGGGGGGGGGTGGGGGGGGGGGGGGGTGGGGGGGGGGGGGGGTGGGGGGGGGGGGGGGTGGGGGGGGGGGGGGGTGGGGGGGGGGGGGGGTGGGGGGGGGGGGGGGTGGGGGGGGGGGGGGGTGGGGGGGGGGGGGGGTGGGGGGGGGGGGGGGTGGGGGGGGGGGGGGGTGGGGGGGGGGGGGGGTGGGGGGGGGGGGGGGTGGGGGGGGGGGGGGGTGGGGGGGGGGGGGGGTGGGGGGGGGGGGGGGTGGGGGGGGGGGGGGGTGGGGGGGGGGGGGGGTGGGGGGGGGGGGGGGTGGGGGGGGGGGGGGGTGGGGGGGGGGGGGGGTGGGGGGGGGGGGGGGTGGGGGGGGGGGGGGGTGGGGGGGGGGGGGGGTGGGGGGGGGGGGGGGTGGGGGGGGGGGGGGGTGGGGGGGGGGGGGGGTGGGGGGGGGGGGGGGTGGGGGGGGGGGGGGGTGGGGGGGGGGGGGGGTGGGGGGGGGGGGGGGTGGGGGGGGGGGGGGGTGGGGGGGGGGGGGGGTGGGGGGGGGGGGGGGTGGGGGGGGGGGGGGGTGGGGGGGGGGGGGGGTGGGGGGGGGGGGGGGTGGGGGGGGGGGGGGGTGGGGGGGGGGGGGGGTGGGGGGGGGGGGGGGTGGGGGGGGGGGGGGGTGGGGGGGGGGGGGGGTGGGGGGGGGGGGGGGTGGGGGGGGGGGGGGGTGGGGGGGGGGGGGGGTGGGGGGGGGGGGGGGTGGGGGGGGGGGGGGGTGGGGGGGGGGGGGGGTGGGGGGGGGGGGGGGTGGGGGGGGGGGGGGGTGGGGGGGGGGGGGGGTGGGGGGGGGGGGGGGTGGGGGGGGGGGGGGGTGGGGGGGGGGGGGGGTGGGGGGGGGGGGGGGTGGGGGGGGGGGGGGGTGGGGGGGGGGGGGGGTGGGGGGGGGGGGGGGTGGGGGGGGGGGGGGGTGGGGGGGGGGGGGGGTGGGGGGGGGGGGGGGTGGGGGGGGGGGGGGGTGGGGGGGGGGGGGGGTGGGGGGGGGGGGGGGTGGGGGGGGGGGGGGGTGGGGGGGGGGGGGGGTGGGGGGGGGGGGGGGTGGGGGGGGGGGGGGGTGGGGGGGGGGGGGGGTGGGGGGGGGGGGGGGTGGGGGGGGGGGGGGGTGGGGGGGGGGGGGGGTGGGGGGGGGGGGGGGTGGGGGGGGGGGGGGGTGGGGGGGGGGGGGGGTGGGGGGGGGGGGGGGTGGGGGGGGGGGGGGGTGGGGGGGGGGGGGGGTGGGGGGGGGGGGGGGTGGGGGGGGGGGGGGGTGGGGGGGGGGGGGGGTGGGGGGGGGGGGGGGTGGGGGGGGGGGGGGGTGGGGGGGGGGGGGGGTGGGGGGGGGGGGGGGTGGGGGGGGGGGGGGGTGGGGGGGGGGGGGGGTGGGGGGGGGGGGGGGTGGGGGGGGGGGGGGGTGGGGGGGGGGGGGGGTGGGGGGGGGGGGGGGTGGGGGGGGGGGGGGGTGGGGGGGGGGGGGGGTGGGGGGGGGGGGGGGTGGGGGGGGGGGGGGGTGGGGGGGGGGGGGGGTGGGGGGGGGGGGGGGTGGGGGGGGGGGGGGGTGGGGGGGGGGGGGGGTGGGGGGGGGGGGGGGTGGGGGGGGGGGGGGGTGGGGGGGGGGGGGGGTGGGGGGGGGGGGGGGTGGGGGGGGGGGGGGGTGGGGGGGGGGGGGGGTGGGGGGGGGGGGGGGTGGGGGGGGGGGGGGGTGGGGGGGGGGGGGGGTGGGGGGGGGGGGGGGTGGGGGGGGGGGGGGGTGGGGGGGGGGGGGGGTGGGGGGGGGGGGGGGTGGGGGGGGGGGGGGGTGGGGGGGGGGGGGGGTGGGGGGGGGGGGGGGTGGGGGGGGGGGGGGGTGGGGGGGGGGGGGGGTGGGGGGGGGGGGGGGTGGGGGGGGGGGGGGGTGGGGGGGGGGGGGGGTGGGGGGGGGGGGGGGTGGGGGGGGGGGGGGGTGGGGGGGGGGGGGGGTGGGGGGGGGGGGGGGTGGGGGGGGGGGGGGGTGGGGGGGGGGGGGGGTGGGGGGGGGGGGGGGTGGGGGGGGGGGGGGGTGGGGGGGGGGGGGGGTGGGGGGGGGGGGGGGTGGGGGGGGGGGGGGGTGGGGGGGGGGGGGGGTGGGGGGGGGGGGGGGTGGGGGGGGGGGGGGGTGGGGGGGGGGGGGGGTGGGGGGGGGGGGGGGTGGGGGGGGGGGGGGGTGGGGGGGGGGGGGGGTGGGGGGGGGGGGGGGTGGGGGGGGGGGGGGGTGGGGGGGGGGGGGGGTGGGGGGGGGGGGGGGTGGGGGGGGGGGGGGGTGGGGGGGGGGGGGGGTGGGGGGGGGGGGGGGTGGGGGGGGGGGGGGGTGGGGGGGGGGGGGGGTGGGGGGGGGGGGGGGTGGGGGGGGGGGGGGGTGGGGGGGGGGGGGGGTGGGGGGGGGGGGGGGTGGGGGGGGGGGGGGGTGGGGGGGGGGGGGGGTGGGGGGGGGGGGGGGTGGGGGGGGGGGGGGGTGGGGGGGGGGGGGGGTGGGGGGGGGGGGGGGTGGGGGGGGGGGGGGGTGGGGGGGGGGGGGGGTGGGGGGGGGGGGGGGTGGGGGGGGGGGGGGGTGGGGGGGGGGGGGGGTGGGGGGGGGGGGGGGTGGGGGGGGGGGGGGGTGGGGGGGGGGGGGGGTGGGGGGGGGGGGGGGTGGGGGGGGGGGGGGGTGGGGGGGGGGGGGGGTGGGGGGGGGGGGGGGTGGGGGGGGGGGGGGGTGGGGGGGGGGGGGGGTGGGGGGGGGGGGGGGTGGGGGGGGGGGGGGGTGGGGGGGGGGGGGGGTGGGGGGGGGGGGGGGTGGGGGGGGGGGGGGGTGGGGGGGGGGGGGGGTGGGGGGGGGGGGGGGTGGGGGGGGGGGGGGGTGGGGGGGGGGGGGGGTGGGGGGGGGGGGGGGTGGGGGGGGGGGGGGGTGGGGGGGGGGGGGGGTGGGGGGGGGGGGGGGTGGGGGGGGGGGGGGGTGGGGGGGGGGGGGGGTGGGGGGGGGGGGGGGTGGGGGGGGGGGGGGGTGGGGGGGGGGGGGGGTGGGGGGGGGGGGGGGTGGGGGGGGGGGGGGGTGGGGGGGGGGGGGGGTGGGGGGGGGGGGGGGTGGGGGGGGGGGGGGGTGGGGGGGGGGGGGGGTGGGGGGGGGGGGGGGTGGGGGGGGGGGGGGGTGGGGGGGGGGGGGGGTGGGGGGGGGGGGGGGTGGGGGGGGGGGGGGGTGGGGGGGGGGGGGGGTGGGGGGGGGGGGGGGTGGGGGGGGGGGGGGGTGGGGGGGGGGGGGGGTGGGGGGGGGGGGGGGTGGGGGGGGGGGGGGGTGGGGGGGGGGGGGGGTGGGGGGGGGGGGGGGTGGGGGGGGGGGGGGGTGGGGGGGGGGGGGGGTGGGGGGGGGGGGGGGTGGGGGGGGGGGGGGGTGGGGGGGGGGGGGGGTGGGGGGGGGGGGGGGTGGGGGGGGGGGGGGGTGGGGGGGGGGGGGGGTGGGGGGGGGGGGGGGTGGGGGGGGGGGGGGGTGGGGGGGGGGGGGGGTGGGGGGGGGGGGGGGTGGGGGGGGGGGGGGGTGGGGGGGGGGGGGGGTGGGGGGGGGGGGGGGTGGGGGGGGGGGGGGGTGGGGGGGGGGGGGGGTGGGGGGGGGGGGGGGTGGGGGGGGGGGGGGGTGGGGGGGGGGGGGGGTGGGGGGGGGGGGGGGTGGGGGGGGGGGGGGGTGGGGGGGGGGGGGGGTGGGGGGGGGGGGGGGTGGGGGGGGGGGGGGGTGGGGGGGGGGGGGGGTGGGGGGGGGGGGGGGTGGGGGGGGGGGGGGGTGGGGGGGGGGGGGGGTGGGGGGGGGGGGGGGTGGGGGGGGGGGGGGGTGGGGGGGGGGGGGGGTGGGGGGGGGGGGGGGTGGGGGGGGGGGGGGGTGGGGGGGGGGGGGGGTGGGGGGGGGGGGGGGTGGGGGGGGGGGGGGGTGGGGGGGGGGGGGGGTGGGGGGGGGGGGGGGTGGGGGGGGGGGGGGGTGGGGGGGGGGGGGGGTGGGGGGGGGGGGGGGTGGGGGGGGGGGGGGGTGGGGGGGGGGGGGGGTGGGGGGGGGGGGGGGTGGGGGGGGGGGGGGGTGGGGGGGGGGGGGGGTGGGGGGGGGGGGGGGTGGGGGGGGGGGGGGGTGGGGGGGGGGGGGGGTGGGGGGGGGGGGGGGTGGGGGGGGGGGGGGGTGGGGGGGGGGGGGGGTGGGGGGGGGGGGGGGTGGGGGGGGGGGGGGGTGGGGGGGGGGGGGGGTGGGGGGGGGGGGGGGTGGGGGGGGGGGGGGGTGGGGGGGGGGGGGGGTGGGGGGGGGGGGGGGTGGGGGGGGGGGGGGGTGGGGGGGGGGGGGGGTGGGGGGGGGGGGGGGTGGGGGGGGGGGGGGGTGGGGGGGGGGGGGGGTGGGGGGGGGGGGGGGTGGGGGGGGGGGGGGGTGGGGGGGGGGGGGGGTGGGGGGGGGGGGGGGTGGGGGGGGGGGGGGGTGGGGGGGGGGGGGGGTGGGGGGGGGGGGGGGTGGGGGGGGGGGGGGGTGGGGGGGGGGGGGGGTGGGGGGGGGGGGGGGTGGGGGGGGGGGGGGGTGGGGGGGGGGGGGGGTGGGGGGGGGGGGGGGTGGGGGGGGGGGGGGGTGGGGGGGGGGGGGGGTGGGGGGGGGGGGGGGTGGGGGGGGGGGGGGGTGGGGGGGGGGGGGGGTGGGGGGGGGGGGGGGTGGGGGGGGGGGGGGGTGGGGGGGGGGGGGGGTGGGGGGGGGGGGGGGTGGGGGGGGGGGGGGGTGGGGGGGGGGGGGGGTGGGGGGGGGGGGGGGTGGGGGGGGGGGGGGGTGGGGGGGGGGGGGGGTGGGGGGGGGGGGGGGTGGGGGGGGGGGGGGGTGGGGGGGGGGGGGGGTGGGGGGGGGGGGGGGTGGGGGGGGGGGGGGGTGGGGGGGGGGGGGGGTGGGGGGGGGGGGGGGTGGGGGGGGGGGGGGGTGGGGGGGGGGGGGGGTGGGGGGGGGGGGGGGTGGGGGGGGGGGGGGGTGGGGGGGGGGGGGGGTGGGGGGGGGGGGGGGTGGGGGGGGGGGGGGGTGGGGGGGGGGGGGGGTGGGGGGGGGGGGGGGTGGGGGGGGGGGGGGGTGGGGGGGGGGGGGGGTGGGGGGGGGGGGGGGTGGGGGGGGGGGGGGGTGGGGGGGGGGGGGGGTGGGGGGGGGGGGGGGTGGGGGGGGGGGGGGGTGGGGGGGGGGGGGGGTGGGGGGGGGGGGGGGTGGGGGGGGGGGGGGGTGGGGGGGGGGGGGGGTGGGGGGGGGGGGGGGTGGGGGGGGGGGGGGGTGGGGGGGGGGGGGGGTGGGGGGGGGGGGGGGTGGGGGGGGGGGGGGGTGGGGGGGGGGGGGGGTGGGGGGGGGGGGGGGTGGGGGGGGGGGGGGGTGGGGGGGGGGGGGGGTGGGGGGGGGGGGGGGTGGGGGGGGGGGGGGGTGGGGGGGGGGGGGGGTGGGGGGGGGGGGGGGTGGGGGGGGGGGGGGGTGGGGGGGGGGGGGGGTGGGGGGGGGGGGGGGTGGGGGGGGGGGGGGGTGGGGGGGGGGGGGGGTGGGGGGGGGGGGGGGTGGGGGGGGGGGGGGGTGGGGGGGGGGGGGGGTGGGGGGGGGGGGGGGTGGGGGGGGGGGGGGGTGGGGGGGGGGGGGGGTGGGGGGGGGGGGGGGTGGGGGGGGGGGGGGGTGGGGGGGGGGGGGGGTGGGGGGGGGGGGGGGTGGGGGGGGGGGGGGGTGGGGGGGGGGGGGGGTGGGGGGGGGGGGGGGTGGGGGGGGGGGGGGGTGGGGGGGGGGGGGGGTGGGGGGGGGGGGGGGTGGGGGGGGGGGGGGGTGGGGGGGGGGGGGGGTGGGGGGGGGGGGGGGTGGGGGGGGGGGGGGGTGGGGGGGGGGGGGGGTGGGGGGGGGGGGGGGTGGGGGGGGGGGGGGGTGGGGGGGGGGGGGGGTGGGGGGGGGGGGGGGTGGGGGGGGGGGGGGGTGGGGGGGGGGGGGGGTGGGGGGGGGGGGGGGTGGGGGGGGGGGGGGGTGGGGGGGGGGGGGGGTGGGGGGGGGGGGGGGTGGGGGGGGGGGGGGGTGGGGGGGGGGGGGGGTGGGGGGGGGGGGGGGTGGGGGGGGGGGGGGGTGGGGGGGGGGGGGGGTGGGGGGGGGGGGGGGTGGGGGGGGGGGGGGGTGGGGGGGGGGGGGGGTGGGGGGGGGGGGGGGTGGGGGGGGGGGGGGGTGGGGGGGGGGGGGGGTGGGGGGGGGGGGGGGTGGGGGGGGGGGGGGGTGGGGGGGGGGGGGGGTGGGGGGGGGGGGGGGTGGGGGGGGGGGGGGGTGGGGGGGGGGGGGGGTGGGGGGGGGGGGGGGTGGGGGGGGGGGGGGGTGGGGGGGGGGGGGGGTGGGGGGGGGGGGGGGTGGGGGGGGGGGGGGGTGGGGGGGGGGGGGGGTGGGGGGGGGGGGGGGTGGGGGGGGGGGGGGGTGGGGGGGGGGGGGGGTGGGGGGGGGGGGGGGTGGGGGGGGGGGGGGGTGGGGGGGGGGGGGGGTGGGGGGGGGGGGGGGTGGGGGGGGGGGGGGGTGGGGGGGGGGGGGGGTGGGGGGGGGGGGGGGTGGGGGGGGGGGGGGGTGGGGGGGGGGGGGGGTGGGGGGGGGGGGGGGTGGGGGGGGGGGGGGGTGGGGGGGGGGGGGGGTGGGGGGGGGGGGGGGTGGGGGGGGGGGGGGGTGGGGGGGGGGGGGGGTGGGGGGGGGGGGGGGTGGGGGGGGGGGGGGGTGGGGGGGGGGGGGGGTGGGGGGGGGGGGGGGTGGGGGGGGGGGGGGGTGGGGGGGGGGGGGGGTGGGGGGGGGGGGGGGTGGGGGGGGGGGGGGGTGGGGGGGGGGGGGGGTGGGGGGGGGGGGGGGTGGGGGGGGGGGGGGGTGGGGGGGGGGGGGGGTGGGGGGGGGGGGGGGTGGGGGGGGGGGGGGGTGGGGGGGGGGGGGGGTGGGGGGGGGGGGGGGTGGGGGGGGGGGGGGGTGGGGGGGGGGGGGGGTGGGGGGGGGGGGGGGTGGGGGGGGGGGGGGGTGGGGGGGGGGGGGGGTGGGGGGGGGGGGGGGTGGGGGGGGGGGGGGGTGGGGGGGGGGGGGGGTGGGGGGGGGGGGGGGTGGGGGGGGGGGGGGGTGGGGGGGGGGGGGGGTGGGGGGGGGGGGGGGTGGGGGGGGGGGGGGGTGGGGGGGGGGGGGGGTGGGGGGGGGGGGGGGTGGGGGGGGGGGGGGGTGGGGGGGGGGGGGGGTGGGGGGGGGGGGGGGTGGGGGGGGGGGGGGGTGGGGGGGGGGGGGGGTGGGGGGGGGGGGGGGTGGGGGGGGGGGGGGGTGGGGGGGGGGGGGGGTGGGGGGGGGGGGGGGTGGGGGGGGGGGGGGGTGGGGGGGGGGGGGGGTGGGGGGGGGGGGGGGTGGGGGGGGGGGGGGGTGGGGGGGGGGGGGGGTGGGGGGGGGGGGGGGTGGGGGGGGGGGGGGGTGGGGGGGGGGGGGGGTGGGGGGGGGGGGGGGTGGGGGGGGGGGGGGGTGGGGGGGGGGGGGGGTGGGGGGGGGGGGGGGTGGGGGGGGGGGGGGGTGGGGGGGGGGGGGGGTGGGGGGGGGGGGGGGTGGGGGGGGGGGGGGGTGGGGGGGGGGGGGGGTGGGGGGGGGGGGGGGTGGGGGGGGGGGGGGGTGGGGGGGGGGGGGGGTGGGGGGGGGGGGGGGTGGGGGGGGGGGGGGGTGGGGGGGGGGGGGGGTGGGGGGGGGGGGGGGTGGGGGGGGGGGGGGGTGGGGGGGGGGGGGGGTGGGGGGGGGGGGGGGTGGGGGGGGGGGGGGGTGGGGGGGGGGGGGGGTGGGGGGGGGGGGGGGTGGGGGGGGGGGGGGGTGGGGGGGGGGGGGGGTGGGGGGGGGGGGGGGTGGGGGGGGGGGGGGGTGGGGGGGGGGGGGGGTGGGGGGGGGGGGGGGTGGGGGGGGGGGGGGGTGGGGGGGGGGGGGGGTGGGGGGGGGGGGGGGTGGGGGGGGGGGAAGCCGCTGCTGTGCTAACGGCAATGGCTTCCTCGCAAGCTTCCCCCCCACTCCCTTGCTTCCCTTAACTGCTCTCCGGCCCTCTGCCATGTCGCTGGGGTTTGGGGACACGCCTCTCCTGCTCTGGCAATAATAAAAGCAGGCGCGCAGGGCAGGGGAGGCGTGTCCCCAGGCCCCGGCGACGCGCCGGAGGGCTGGAGAGCAGGTAAGGCGACCAGGTGACGGCGCCCAGCGGCGCCGTCTCCCCAGTTATTTCTGAGACCGTCCGTGCGGACGGTCCCAGCATCGTCGGGTCGGCGTGAAATGCACCAACCCAGCCGCTTCCGCCTCCGTGCGGAAGCGGCCAAAGACAGCTAAAATTGCAACCTTTTTCAAAAATCCTGTTTTGAGCCCACTTCTGTGCGAACACCAAGCAAAACAGATTTATTTTTTCCGCCCTCCCACCTGATCTCCCGTGATCTCCCTGCCTGACATCATGTCAGTTTCATCTCTGCTGACCCGCCGACCGGTGTGACAGCCCACCCTTCCTGAAACATTCCCTGAAGAATGGTTTCTGCTCATGGTATCAACTGAGTGCCATTTCAGCTGAGTTAATTGGGAGTGGAGTCCCAAAAATGTCCCAATTTTTTTTTCTGTACATGTACTAGTTGCTCAGAGGGTGTAGTTATGGGTGCATCTTAGACTGAATGTTACTGGGCATATCATGGGAGGGGGGGCAGGGTCTTGTTTTCTGCAAAATGAGAGAATGTGAGTGGGAATGTGATGCTCTCCCTCATTGTTGCTCTACGTTTTTGGCTTGCCACTTTGCAGGCTGTGCTGGTCCCTATCCAGAACTTGGATTTTCCATGGTCATTGTGGGTTGACCAATCAGAGGCGCTGGACACTGGGGATATGTGTGGGCATGCTTGCGGTGTAAATGGAAAAAAACTCAGCCTCAAGTGAAACGAACTGGAGCATTTCCTCACAATCTTCTTGATTCCATTACGGCGACAGGCACCCATGCGAAGGGAGAAACTGGGATAAAATAGACCTGGATTTTAAAATACTGAATGTAACTGGTATAATTATGCTGTGCAGGATCGACCCATGTGATACTATAACCTTCTTTTGGTTTTGCCCTGCTCAGAATAACATAAGAACATAAGAACATAAGAACAAGCCAGCTGGATCAGACCAGAGTCCATCTAGTCCAGCTCTCTGCTACTCGCAGTGGCCCACCAGGTGCCTTGGGGAGCTCACAGGCAGGATGTGAAAGCAATGGCCTTCTGCTGCTGCTGCTCCTGAGCACCTGGTCTGCTAAGGCATTTGCAACCTCAGATCAAGGAGGGTCAACATTGGTAGCCATAAATCGACTTCTCCTCCACATAAATCTGTCCAAGCTCCTTTTAAAGCTATCCAGGTGAGTAATATCACCACCTCCTGTGGCAGCATATTCCCTAACACCAATCACACGCGGCTATGAAGAAGTGTTTCCTTTTATTAGTCCTAATTCTTCCCCCCAGCATTTTCAATGAATGCCCCCTGGTTCTAGTATTGTGAGAAAGAGAGAAACATTTCTCTCTGTCCACATTTTCTACCCCATGCATAATTTTATAGACTTCAATCATATCCCCCCTCAGACGTCTCCTCTCCAAACTAAAGAGTCCCAAACGCTGCAGCCTCTCCCTCAGAAGCTGAAGGTGCTCCAATCCTTCCCCAATCATCCTCGTGTCTCTTCTCTCCTGCAGCACTTTTTTCTATCTCTTCGATATCCTTTTTGAGATGTGGCGACCAGAACTGAACACAGGACTCCAAGTGCGGTCGCACCACGGCTTTATATAAGGGCATGACAATCTTTGCAGTTTTATTATCAACTCCTTTCCTAATTATCCCCAGCAGTTCAGTAACAGTTCAGTACTACCTCTCTCTCTCTCTCTCTCTCTGAGTATCCCATCACTAGCAGTGGAATTCTATATCTGTTGATACATCTACAGAATGCATCTTTTCTGCTTCTGCCTTCCCACTGCAGCCCACTGATCTCCATGAAATGCTACCCCTGAGTAATTACATGGGCGGGGGTCTTCAGCAAGAACAAAGGATCAGAGGAAACTGCCAATTTAGCCTGAATCTAACACAATAGATTTTTGCTTGTTTCCTTCACTCACATCCCACTTTTCTCCCTATGGGGGACTCAGAGTGGCTTCTAACCTCCTCCTCCATTTTATTTTCATCACTACTCCGTGAGGTGTGTTCGGCACTGAGCTGTTTTAATTTTCTTGTCATGGCTTTCATAAAACTCTGGCAAATGTAATTCTTTTGAGGAGGACCAAACTCTACTAACAGGGAATTCTCAAAGCTCTCATAAAACCACAGTTCCCAGGGTGCATTTGAGGTAGACATGAAAATTCTTGTTAAGGCCTGGTTGGTATGTTACATGAAAACCTGAAGTCTGTTTAGGAAATGGCATGCAATTTCAGGTCGGTCTACTAGCAGGGTTGCTAGCCTGCTATTACAACTGATGTCCAGATGGCAGAGGCCGGTTCCCCTGGATAAAATATTTGCTTTGGAGGGTGAATTCTATGAAGAAGAAGAAGAAGAGTTTGGATTTATATCCCCCCTTTCTCTCCTGCAGGAGACTCAAAGGGGCTTACAATCTCCTTGCCCTTCCCCCCCCCTCACAAACAGACACACACCCTCCTGTGAGTGTAATGGAAATAGAGAGAGCTCCAAAGAGCTGAGACTAGCCCAAGGTCACCCAGCTGGCGTGTGTGGGAGTGTACAGTCTAATCTGAATTCCCCAGATAAGTCTCCACAGCTCAGGCGGCAGAGCTGGGAATCAAACCCGGTTCCTCCAGATTAGATACACGAGCTCTTAACCTCCTACGCCACTGTACCCTGATGAGATCCTTCCCCTCCCCAAATACCACTTTTCCCAGAATCCACCCTCAAAATCTCTAGGAACTTCCTCATCCAGAGCTGGCAACGGTATCTATGAGGGAGGGCTCTTCATTTAAGATGAGAGCCGATTTTCTTTGTATTCCCAAGGCTGTGTGAGTTCATATCTTGGCCATAAAAGTACCACACAGGGAGTGAACGGAACACAGATTTTAAAACTGTGGGAATCTCATGCAGAGCATGACTCTGCCAAAGTCTTGCTGGGTGACCGTGGCCAAGAAACTACGTGTCTCACAACATCAAAACCTTCATTTGGGAAACAATACAGAATGGTAATTAAGGTACATTAGCCTAAAGGTTTGTACAAAGAATTAATGATCAAAATATATTTTTAAGCTTGGCATGAAGTTGTAGGTTAGGTTGCCAGATGGTTCCTGATTTGGGCTTCTAGAATCCTTGCATGCTTACTAGCAAGGAGAAGAGCTTTCTTCAAGTCGTTGCAGCTCCACTATGTTTGAAGAAGACTCTCTTGTATTTGGGGGATAGGTAGGGGTGGGAAAATCTAGCTGTTAATAAGCACAGAAATTATCCCAGGTTCAGGGCAATTTTAGATGCTATCAATAGTGGAGGAACAGGAGATGCGAGTTCTCTACACTCCTTACTTTGCCAAATGTCTAAAGGACAACCTTTGTGTCTCCTCATTCCGAAATACAAACTTCTCATGGTGGGAGAGGCAGAGACTGCATTTTCTATAGGGAAACCCAAATTTCTGTCACATGTGCTTCCTGTTCCTGCACGGAGGATAATCTCCAAAGCTGTTCTTGGGTTTGACGTGTGAGTCTCCACTGTTGGAGGAGACACAGTTGGTAGGAGCAGGTAGCAGGTTCTTGACTACCTGTGAAGTCAAGAACCTGGATGCAGTTACGTGGAACAGATAGGGTAGTGATATCATAGAGAAGGGAGGCAGTGGCTCATTCTGCACATGCAGAATAATGCACTTTCAAACTGCTTTCAATGCTCTTTGAAGCTGTGCGGAATGGCAAAATCCACTTGCAAACAGTTGTGAAAGTGGTTTGAAAATGCATTATTTTGCATGTGCGAAAGGGGCCAGTGTTTCTGGGTAGAAATGGAGCACCCTGTAGGAATAAGTGTTGTTTTTCTGTTCCCTTGAACCTTTGCAAACAGGTTTGGGGGAAAAAACGAACTGCCCATTTTTGTGGTTGCTGTGTGCCCCCACCTCCAAGCTCTTTACACATTACATTTTGGCACACAATTATTTTGTATTGATTTAATTTAAAATTTATACCCTGGTTAATATTGGAATGGGTGACCTTCAAGGAATACCAGGGTTGTGACACGGAGGCAAGCAATGGCAAACCACCTCTGAACCCTTCAGGGTCACCAGAAGTCAGTTGTGGCTTGACGGCATAAAAAAGTTATTTAATTGAAACATTTATTCCCCACTGTTCTCCCCTCCTTGATCTTTCAACAACCGCTCTGTGAGATAAGTAGGGCTGAGAGAAAGGGGCTGGCTCAGGGTCACCCAGGGAGCATCTACAGCAGAGCGGGAGCTACATTCCGACTACCAAAACAAACAGGCTTTTTTCGTACATGCAGAATAATGCATTTTCAATCCACTTTCAATGCACCTTGCAGCTGGATTTTACTGGGTGGAATAGCAAAATCCACTTGCAAACAGATTGAAAGTGCATTATTCCGCATGTGCGGAAGGGGCCATCGTGGCTCTCTGGACACATATATTTTTGTTTATTTGTTTCTTATTCATATATTTATAATCCTGCCCTTCCCCCAAAGACCTCAAAGCAGCATACATTTTATCCTCTTCCGCACATGCAGAATAATGCACTTTCAACCCACTTTTAATGCACTTTGCAGCTGTGCGGAATAGCAAAATCCACTTACCAACAATTGTGAAAGTGGATTGAAAGTGCACTATTCTGCATGTGCGGAAGGGGGTTTAGAGACAGAGGCCCTTTATGCATGCAGTGCTTATAATGCAACAGTCAGGCCCCTTCCGCACACGCAAAATAATGCGTTTTCAAACCACTTTCACAACTTGGGTGCTTTGTGGTTTCCGGGCTGTATGGCCGGGTTTTAGCAGCATTCTCTCCTGACGTTTCACCTGCATCTGTGGCTGGCATCTTCAGAGGATCTGATGTTGGGAAAGCAAGTGGAGAGGTATCAGTTGGAGTGTCGGTGGAGAAATTTTATCTGTGAGTAATCGAAGAATAGTTGAGGGCATCTGAATAGCATGAGCAACAATCGAAGACTATGAGCAAGAGTTGTAACACTGGAGATAGCAAGGTCATTGGTGGGGAAGTTATCTGAACAGCCATCTCCGGCCTTTGTTTCTTTTGTCTATGGTCATCCATTTTTGTCTATGGTCATCCTGGTGCAAAAAGAAATAGAGAATAGACCATAGACAAAAGAAACAAAGGCCAGGATACTTCTATTCAGATGCTCCCACCAGTGACCTTGCTATCTCCAGTGTTACGCCCATGCTGTAGTTTTCATTGTTACTCATACTTCTATTCAGATGCCCTCAACTATTGACCTGGTTGCCTTCTTTGTTACTCACAGACAAGGTTTCTCCACCCACCCTGGACACTCCAACAGATATATTGGGCGGGCGGCGCAAGGGCGGTGCAGCTGCGCAGCAGCTGCGCCCCCTGTGCGAATGGCTCCCTGGGGACGGCGTTTTTGCTGTCCCCAGGGCGCCATTAACCGCCCGTGTGGAAAGGGCCTACGTCTCTAGATCCATCATGAGCCACAACATTTGTTGGGTCATTTAACTTCAGCCTGTGACTAAGGAGTGGTATGTTTGAACACTCACCAATATAAAAAGCTCTCTGAGTATGGATAATTAACATGTCAAAGGGAAGGTTAGACTAGAACATGATGTGATTCCTTTCTTTGTGCAAGAGTTTCAAAGAACCTAAAAAGAGCCCAAGGTCACCCAGCTGGCTTCACATGGAGCAGGGAAACAAATCCAGTTCACCAAATAAGAATCTGCTGCTCATGTGAAGGAGTGGGGAATCAAATCCAGTTCTCTGGATTAAAGTCCACCATTCTTAACCACTGTACCATACTTGCTCTCAAAAGGGACAACACCTCCATCTGCTGCTGTCCCCTAGCACTGGTATCAAAAGGTTTTGTCTCTGGACTTGGAAGGTCAACAGACCAACAGTCATTGATGAACCTATTCACCATGAATCCCTTTGAAAGCCATTCATGGTGGGGCCCACCACTATATCTACTAGCAGTGAATTTTAGAATGTTAACTGCTTGTTGAGCTTTTTGTCTGCAGTTGAACAATCCAAGAACTGATCTCTCACGCCATTTATTCCAAATGAGCAATTCTGGGTTTCAGAGGAAGTAAGGTAAACTTGGAATGTGTTTACATCTTTCCAGCATTGAAAAGGATCTCAGAAAAGGAAGAGAAGTAGCAATGCCTCACTCTACCTAGATGACGGCAAGAAGAAATCACTGTACACTAGGAATCGCCCACACATTAATCATTAGAGGAGCTTTCATAGCCACCAGAGGAATTCAACAAATAGCCAATGCCACCAATTCGACCCACCTCACATGGCAGCAAAGCCTTCATATGGAAGAGCCAAGTGTTTTCTGGCCAGGATAACGCCAACAAAGTCCAAGGAGAGATGTAAATTATATTATGGATATTATGGAGATATTATGTATCTCAGAAACTTTGAGCATTTTATTTTCCTTACCATGACACTCGGCGGTGGGGGAGGGGAGGGACTATTTATCCCTAACTTAGTGAACAGGATTTCTGGGATACAGCGCAGAGTGGTTGATCTTGCTATGGGCTTCTCAAATAATCCTACAGGATTCCTCTCTCTATGCCAACCTCAAGTACATTTTTCAAAGCACACCTCTACCTAGCCCAGCACTTCATCACAATGCATGCATTTATGGGTACAAGCAGAATAGCAACATACAAATCCCATGCAGTGCATTCAATGTATTTGTGGATTTTCCATGATTGCATTTTAGTACATAGCGACGCATTCAAGATGCTGAACCCCTTAATTTTCTTTGCCTTCCCTGGACAAAACGCACAACATACAAATGCCATGAGTCTTCAAAAGAATAGCAATATGTTACTGCCTGCACCCCATCACCTTACTGCTCTGAAATAAAAATTCCTCATCTCATTAAAATTGTTTGCTTAGAATTTATTTTCGCAGAAAGTGCAACAGAACTGCAATTCAGATAATCTCTCAGCAACATTAGGAATAGAAATACATGATGAATGTCCAAGACCACTTATTTTGGAGCAATTAAGTGGTTTACAGCTAATTTTCTCATAAGATAATCCAGAAATAAAAATTAAGATATGGTCATATACATTGTTGTGGATTAGCGTTGGTGTCATCACATGTATGCAGTGAATTCTCAGTGGATATCTATCTATCTATCTATCTATCTATCTATCTATCTATCTATCTATCTATCTATCTATCTATCTATCTATCTATCTATCTATCTATCTATCTATCTATCTATCTATCTACAAAGAGAGAGAGAGATTGTGAGTAGTTGGTTAATAAAATAAAGAGGTCTATTTTGTAATAGCCCACAAATGCTTACGCTTCAATAATACCGATCAATCTTCAAAGTAGGACCAGACTCCATTCTACTTGTTCCACAATAGGCTCATTGAAATTTATTCTTATAGTTTGGTAAATATGATTGGCTCTCCAATGCTGAATTTGCCAGCGAAGTTACTTGCACAACTAGGAAATGAGACTGTCAGTACCAGAATGACATTTTATTTGCATGAAGCCACCAACAGATAGTTCCCATTAATGATTTCTGAGCATCTCAGAATCAGACTGAGAATTTTCCTAGAATGTATTCTAGAGATGCTTTGGACCATAATGAACAAAATTCCCAGTGTCCTGTGATGCTGGCACTATAAACCCTTAGAATCAAATTTTTAAACATTTGTGATCAGCAGATTACCTCAGCATAGTCTATGGACCAATCATGGAACAGCATGGTACTCAAAGTCCTTAGAACTGAGGTACCTAAAGGAGTTGTATGGCAGTTTTAGTAGTTTAAAGATCACCATCTTAATTAATTTGCAAATCAACATCTTTCCAACCAGGTATAGTAAAAAAAAAATTCTTTGTACATGTTTGTGACTTCTAAACATTATAGCAATAGAAAAGGACAAACTCATAATTTCATCCAAACTATTGTTCCACAGCAGGAGAATCTACACTTATATCGTTCCTGACAGGCGCTTGTACAACCTTACTTTTTTAACCTCCAAAGAAAGGACTTTTTAAGTCAGCTTATTCCATTCATAAAATACTCTCATAGTTATGAGGTCATACTGCTCTTCAATTCATCTCTACTTTTCTGTACTTTAAAGCTACTACATAAAACCTAGGTATCTTTGCTGAGGGCCAAATGGTGCTGTGAGGAAAAAGGAAGTTCAAAATAGTACACTCAAACGACCCATTTCAAAGCACAGCTATAGAATGCAAAGTCATCTTCACTGACTATTTTCAAGTATCATAAAATCAAGTCTTGGTCCCTTTTTTCGGCAATACCGTTCACCTCAGGCCCGAGCTCACCTTGTCGATGAAAGTAGCAAATTTGTTGTTGAGAGACTTGATCTGTTCCCTTTCTTGCACCCGAACCCTCTGGAGCTCAGGATCCACTTCCATGTGCAGAGGGGTCAGCAGATTCTTGTTAACAATAACGTTATGGATGCGTCCAGGTGGTGCGCAGGGTCCAGGGCCTGAAAGGGCATATCCGCCGACACCCAAGCCTCCCAGGCCAGCTCCACTACCAAGGCCAACACCACTTCCAAACCCTAGACCACCACCACTACCGCCACCAAAACCACCATAATTTGCAGTGCTATAGCTGCTGAACCCTACGCCTCTTCCACCAAACCCACCACCACCACCACCACCACCACCACCAGAAACTAGGCCCAGAGATATCCGCTTGCTTCCAAGGCCGTAGAGACTTCGGCTGCTAAAGCCCCCGCCTAAAGGTCCCGCTCCTCCAATGGGAACAAGGGACGTTGAACCGCTGCCTGCTCTGAAACCACTGCTAGAAACAGGGAAGCTCCTTCTTCCACCTGCTGACATCGATCTGGAGCTGAATTGCCGGCTCATGGTGGCTTCTTAGGAACAATAAGAGTTCAGGATAGCAAGATTATGAAGCAGGAGGAGAGCAGCAGCGTGAGAGGAGACCAAGAGCCCCCTGTGCTGTGGGAGTGGGAGATTTCTCCTTATATCTGTTTGAAGAGCTGGGCTTGGTTGCATGGGAATAGAAAGATTAAGACAGAATATTCATTATGGGCTTGGCTTGCCTTCAAGCAATGAGTTCTCCACTAACGGCTCAACACCAGGAGCAAACACACCTACCAGGTAGCTTTCGTTTGTCGAAATTGCTTGCTTTGCAATACTTGCCCGACTGCATCTCTTTCATGTTCACCGCTACCTCCTTTACTGTCTTCAAAGGGCTCTAAGCTACAGCACAGCAAGCAGATAAGTCAAGGGATGCTTGCTTCTGTGCCAGTTAGCAGATGGATCTGAAGGCAAGTCGTAATGCAAGATGCTCTGCAGAAGAAGTGGTTTGATATGCGATACCTCTTTTGAGCTTTTGAGAATATGGAACAAAAGGCGGACAGCGAATGTTTAATGCAGTTGCAGAAATGGCTCTGCCAAGGGAAAAGATTGAAAGGAGGGGATCCATTGATGTTGGTTCCCTTGTTATGGATTCACCGACCATTGTCACAAGCCGCTTGAGTGCAACACGCGCGTTTTCCTTCCATGATGCCAAGTTAAGGGTCCTTTCACGCTTCTCGGCACGGCTTTAACAGGTTTCGCTGTATCACGTTGGCACCATCCTCACCAGCCGAATAATACAGATTGAGCTGGATGGCCCAGGCTAGCCCAATCTTGTCAGATCTTAGAAACTAAGGCCCTTTCCGCACGGGCAAAATACAGCGACCCAGGGACGGCAAAAACGCCACCCCTGGGCTGCTGTAGGCTCAGGAGGCACTGCTGCCACCCCAAAGAGCCGTGAAGCCGCCGCTGTAAAACTTGCTTGTTGAGTGAGGTTTTTGCAAAGTGGCGTCTTCCCGTTTGCACCGCACCACTGGGAAGACGCCACTTTTCTCGTCGCCTCCACTGACCTCTTCTTCCAGCGTTGCTATAGAGGGCTGCAGAAACCCGCCCTGGAGGTCAGAGGGCAGTGTGGGCGGGTCTCTACAGCCCTCCAGAGCGACACTGGAAGAAGAGGTCAGTGGAGGGGGCCGACCGAGAGAGGCTCCATGCGGAGCCGCCACTCCGGCTGGTGTGTGAACAGCCTCTGAGCCTCCACCGGCACAATTCATGCTGCTGGAGGGTCGTGTGTGGAAAGGGCCTAAGTAACACAGAAATGGAAGACCTCTAAGGAGGACTAAGGTGGCTGTGCAGAAGCAGGCAGTGATAAAACACCTTATTTCATCTCTTTCCTTAAAAGTCCTACAATGTTGTCATAAGTCAGCTGTGGCTTGCTGGCATTTTGCAACACCAATACTGCAGACATTTCAACTTTTCATGGCAAGGGGAGGATAGTTTTCTCACCTATTTTTCAATGTAATTGCCCTGAACTAATTTCAGGGAAGCGTTTATAACCTGGACCCCTCAAAACAGAAACTACTACTGCTGCTACCTCTTATTTTCTCTTCTGAAAATGTGAAGAAAATTAATGGAGTTGATGGGCATTGAGCAGCTGATTCATTGAGCAGGATTCGAACCCAACAATGGCCCATTGTAAATATAACACATGCCCCAAATCTGAACAAAATTATTTCTGACGTTTGGGAGCGTTGGGAAGTTTTCTGATAAGACAATTATGCCGGTGCCTTGTTGTCTAGTTTGATTTTCCCAAGAGGTAGGAGGGATCAAAAGGAAGCAGAGCCAAAAAGGGCCTGATGGAGATGTTGTCCAACCAGAACAATGTTCTGATCTTTCCACCAGCATTTTTGATATCCGCTTCTCCAGTTCTGAGAATTATTACTTTGTCACTGGCTCTGGAAAGGTCTTCTGAATCTACTTAAGAACAAATCCTGTCTATATGACCTGTTTCATTCTCTGGGTTTATGTCCACCATGTACTAAAAGAGTCTTTGCTAGCACACACTGCAAAGCAGAACCAAGTAGGTGAATAGGACAAATTGCTCACCTCTGATGACAGGAAGCCCGCTGACAACAGGGGGCAACGCAAACACTTCGCTTGGCCTGCTGGAGGACCAGCATTGCTGCAGCAACTTGTTAGAAATAGAGAAAAGCCCAGCCTTGAGAGCTGCTATCCTCTCATCCTCTAGATCCATGGAGGCGAACCTTTGGCACTCCAGATGTTATGGACTACAATTCCCATCAGCCCCTGCCAGCATGGTCAATTGGCCATGCTGGTAGGGGCTGATGGGAATTGTAGTCCATAACATCTGGAGTGCCAAAGGTTCGGCACCACTGCTCTAGATCCATGGTGGCGAACTTTTGGCACTCCAGATGTGATGGACTACAATTCCCATCAGCCCCTGCCAGCATGGCTAATTGGAGTGCCAACATCTGGAGTGCCAAAGGTTCACCACCACTGCTCTAGATGCAGAAGACAGCTGGTTTTAGTTCTCCTCACCTGCATGCTCTGCTGTGCTGAAAAAACAAACATCGCTACACCACCACACCTCCTGTTGCCTATCCTGCACATAAGAATATTAATTACTGAAATTTGGGAGGGAGGATCCTTTGGGTGAAGGGTACATTCTTGAAAAAAAGAATTACAGTTGGTGTAAGAGGGATTATATCAGAAATGTTCAGCACCCATTCACAACAATAGCCCATTACATTGCCTGCCAGTGTGTGTGTGTGTGTGTGTGTGTGTGTGTGTGTTTATTTATTTATTTATCCCGCTCTTTCCAATAGGGCTCAGGGTGGCAAACATCATATAAAAACAATTAAAACTATACAACAACACCATGTATACGTTGTGGAGGAAAAGGGGAGAAGCAGCTATATGTGCATGAATCCTGTGGTCACACTGTGGTCACACTATATGTGCATGAATCCTGTGGTCACACAGCTTCACGGCATGGGGCTGCGTTCCTCTTGAACATCCATACCTGCTACATAAAAGTACCTCTGGAATCACTGCTGCTCCTGGACTCTCCTGCTCTGGATTGTCTGCTGCTCCTGAGGCCCATGGGTGATTTTATCTAGCAGCTTTTAACTAGTTCAGGAGCTTTGCCTGTCCCTGGATGAAGAGGAACTTTTCTTTGTTATACATGGCTTAGGCCCCTTCCGCACACGCAAAATAATGCATTTTCAAACCACTTTCACAACTGTTTGCAAGTGGATTTTGCCATTCCGCACAGCTTCAAAGAGCATTGAAAGCAGTTTGAAAGTGCATTATTCTGCATGTGCGTAATGAACCTTAGTGTCACCCAGACTAGACTATTAAAACATGGTGCTATGGTTGAATGATGCTCAGAAATTTGGTTCAAAACAAGGCTGCTAGTTGGTTGTTTCGAGCAATCAGAAACATGGCAATGTTGCTTCACCTGTACAAACTGCTAGTTTGTTCTGAGGTCCATATGAAGACTCAGTTGTGACTTTTAAATCCTTAATTGGCCAAGGACCCTGAGGGTCTCTAAAACCACCTTCTCCCATACAGTCCCACCTGAGGTAATCTTTAGAGATCCTGTTCCAGGTGACTGATGGCCTGAAATATCTTAGGCCTTTTCTGCGCAGGCCTCCGGGCGCCCTCACACCGGCAAGAATTCTGCCGGCTGGGGGCAGGGAGGCCATTACGCACGCTGCTTTCGATCTTGGCGGCCCCGGCAGAGGCCGGCGCAGGAGAGGTGGCTCCGCATGGAGCCGCCTCTTCCCCGTCCCTCTCTTACTTACCTCGTCGCTGTCGTCGCCCTGCTGTCCTCCTAAGCCCCGGCCATGCTGCCCTCTGACCTCCAGGGGTCGGAGGACAGCGTGGGCTGGGCGATGAAGACCAGCAGAGAAATGAACGCAAACCAGGTAGAGGAAGAGAGGGACGGGGAAGAAACTAGCGCGGTTCCCCCGAGGTGCCGTTAAGCACCGCCACCGCAGGAAACCTGCGCTGTTTTCTCAAAAACAACCCTTTAAACGGGTGTTTTTGAGGATGGCCTGACGCCGCCCTGAGGGAGGGGAAGGGGAGCCAGGTCGGCACTGCTGTGTTTCAGCAGCGCCGCCTGTGCGAACGGCAGCCTGGGGGCGGCGTTTTTGCCGTCCCCAGGCCGCCATTTTTGGCCCGTGCGGAAAGGGCCTTAGATGGTTATGAAAGAGAGGGTCTCCTAGGTAGAAGTTCCTCAACTCAGTAATTTCCACTCACATGAAACCACCTGGCCCCATCCCATGTCGCTCTGCTGCCTGTTCTAACTAACTGTGTGAGTTTTGTCATGAGTTTCATTGTATCTGGAATTCTTCTCTTTCTTTGCCTGCATTACAATTACAATTTTGTACAAGAACAAAAACGGCTGAATAACAACACTGTTTAGTCCATTGTCAGGGATGGAAAGCAAATTGTCCTTTCAGAAAGGTGGTAGAACAATTTCTCCTCTGAAACTGTGTTCCACAATTTGCAACAGTTAATAAATACATTAGGATAATAGAGATATCTCGTTCTGGCAGCTTTGTGGGTTTTATCAGTCTAATATTCAGCCATATAGTGCTGGCAAGAAGAATAGTTCATGAATAGATTTAATGAACAATCGCTCTGTTCCTATCTTTCTATATGCCCCTCCAATCCTTTGTCGGAACGCCATTGTTACAGCCCTTCAATTAACTGTCTATTACTGGCATCCCTTAGAAGTAGGTCTTCAAAAGCAATTCCGCTTTGCATGAAGACAGCATTCTGGTTTTGTGTTTTAAATGCTCTCTGCCTTAAGAGCTTGGGCCACGTGCTGGGAGCATTGCTGCTAGAAAAGTGAAGTGACCCTGCTCCTTGCTTCTCCAGCTCAGACAACGAGGAGCCGTGTTCACAGCATGGCGCCTTTAACCACAATAGCAATTCACGGTCTCATAGCTAAGTCCAGCGTTCTCGTGCTATTACTTCCATGGTGGCCACGAAGGGATGCCAATCTTTCTGAGCAGCACCAACAGGGTGCCAACCTTGATGTAAATCACATTGTGGAAGGCTAGACTGGATGGTCTTCCAATAAATTTAAAATGCCACAAATTTGTAAGTGGCTACCCCATGGTTTGTCAGCTGAACCTACCCTCTGTGATGGGAGAATGGTCAGTCACAATTATCTTATCCTCCTATCGGCTACCAATCTTGATCCTCCTTGATCTCAGATTGCAAATGCCTTAGCAGACCAGGTGCTCAGGAGCAGCAGCAGCAGAAGGCCATTGCTTTCACATCCTGCATGTGAGCTCCCAAAGGCACCTGGTGGGCCACTGCGAGTAGCAGAGTGCTGGGCTAGATGGACTCTGGTCTGATCCGGCAGGCTAGTTCTTATGTTCTTATGTTCTTATCTGACTGTTTTTGGTTTATCGTGATGCATGTCTACTCCTGTAGTAGAGGGAGCGGCTCTTGGCCATAGATCCATCTGCGATTGAGAATTGAGTTAAAGGGTAATAACAAAACCCTTCTGTAATAAAAAAAATCAACATATGTATGGAATTGATGCAAATCAGCTGTATCACCTCTGAGATCCTTCGTAATTATTTTTATGAGCCTCATATTTCCTGAATTCTTTTCCAGCTGCACTAGAATGGTTAAGTTTAAAAAGTTTTATTAAATAAATAACCATTTTCTGCCGTAGTGCTAGGTAGAAAACTTTTGAATTGCCAAGAAAGTATGATTGGGATGTAATTAACCAGGATGCCCAAAGAGTTTGTTCTGCACTTTATTGGGACTTCTCAATCCCTTTATTTCCTGTCCCGCAACAATATTGTAACTTTCTGACAGTCACAGTATATCGTCTACAGTTCTTTTCCGCCCAGGTAACTGCGCTACATTTAGGAAAACCAGTGGGCCGTTGTGCCAGAGTCTTCTAGCCAGGAAATCAAGTCCACGTGGAAGAGCAGACATTAGACCATTAACTCATGGGCCCGTTTTGATGCTTTTCCATCAGCCAATCTAATGGGCAGATTTCAAAAAATCCCACAACATAGGAGACTATGTGTTTGCAACTCAGGGGAAGTGGACTCTGTATTACATATTTTATTGCATTGTGAACTCCATAAAGGGGAAAGGGAGGCTTTAATTCATCCATTGTTTATCCAGTACAGAAATTTAACTAGAGTTAATTCCGATTCAGTTCTTGTGAGAATTTTGCTGGAAGACCCAGTTTCTCTTATATCTCAGCAGGTAGCTAAATTCTGTATGCTGGCATATGAGTAAGAGAAGAAACCATGTTTGTGGGGACCAAGAGCCAATGACTCACAATGCAGGGTGGTGACCGTGGTAATGCTACAAGCTGATGATATTCTTTGTGTGGATTCTGTATCGTGGATTTCTGTACAAATTCGATTTTTCTTTTGTTTATTGTTCTTCCTTTTTTTTGTTCTTCTCTATTCTTTTTTGCTGGCCTAATGGCCGTAATAAAACTGACTGACTCATTTTTGCTTTAGTTGTGGCTTACGTTCCACACAAAAGGCTTGCTTTGTAAAACCTCTTGTTCCTGTCTGCATGGCGTTCACTTTTATTTCTCTTGGCTGATAGCAATAAGAGAGTTACGCTCTCCATAGTTAACTTTATTACTTCAGCACTTACAATGAGGAGCTGGTATGCATAATCTAAACCTCAGGACTGTTTAAAAAATAATTTGGGACTTTTAAAATTTTGCCCATGTATTTTGGCACATTGGCTTAACAGGAATAGGAACTAAATGGACTCTGTAAACAGAAGTTAAGAAAAAAGGGGCACTTCAAGTTTAATGGATAACATTTAATTTTTATTTTATTTCTCATTTTTAGAATACTGCATTTCTCTTTCCAAATGGAAAAAAAAGACTTAAATCTCTTTTCAGATTCAGAGAAGCTGCTATTTCTCCTCTCAGATCAATCTATTTGTTTCCTGTACGGTGTCACTCCTTGTCTTAGCAGCCAAGAAAATTCGGGCTAAAGTTGGATTTAATGAGGGCATTATTTAATGTATTTAATTACTAGCAAATTTTGATCAGACTGTTTTAATGTTATCATTTATGACTTGGTTTTATATGACAGATTGTAATGGCCTTCAGCCACAAACAATAAAGTTTATCATATATTGTAAAAAAAAGGAAAAATCCAAAATGGCTAATGCAAGGAGTATAGAATGTTTGGTTCAAACATTCCAATAGAAGGACCTCACTGGCTATCACTATCCATTTGCTTTTGACAGGCTGGTTGGCTACTGATGGCTTCTGCTTTTGGAGGGGAAGTGTGCATCATACTCAAAATTACTTTGTTTGCTGATTTCTTTTATTCATAATTGACACATGCCACACAAATCCAAGCCTAATTTTCCCATCCAGTCAAAAATCCTTGGACTATCAGAATCCTTGGGGTCATACTGCAGAGACATTACTTTGTGGTTTCAGTTAATAAGTAAATATTCAGGATGTGCAATGCCAGAGGTTGACAGTTCAATCCTAAAACCCCCAAAGTGACTTCAGTGGATTTATAACAATGCTAGTATGTTTAGGATTTACACTGTTAAAACAGGAGGAATGGAATGCTGCATATACTTTGTCCAGCACTGGATTCCTGCACAACCTTTTCATAAGTAGTGTTCTTGCTCCAGAATTTCTGTTTTTACAGCTGCCAACATCGCAAGTGTATGCATGCATAACACACCTCTACCCCATAGGCCATAGCATTTCCTTGCTTTAGAGTGGGCACAACTAGGGTGGGCAAATTATGGATGCCTATGTTAATTGAGGTCTGTTTGCACTTGAGATGGTCTTTAATCATCAGCCTCAGCCTCAATTTGATTAGTTCCCCCAAGCATTGTGGAGAACTTACATTCCGATATCTGAGCAGGCCTTAAAGTTGTTCTTCGCTCCCAGCATTTACGGCACACATGCACCAATGGTCTAGTTGAAAACTCCAAAGAAGGAGCTCACGCTAAACTGTGTTCGGATACATTGCACGGTCTTTCTTCACTATACTATGTCTCATTAAAAAAATGTTGGTACAGTCAGTTGAGGTGCAGTTATCGATAAAATGGTATGCTTCCGCATTAGAATATAGTCCGGAAACAAAAAGGAAAATAATCATTCATTTTTATGTGCTGCCTTTGTCAAAACCATTATTTTGTGCATTATTGAACGGAATGCCAGAATGTATTTTTATTTTCAAATGGATGAGCAGGAGCAGGGCTAGGTAGGCACTAGGATCCAAGCAGAGCATTAAGAACATAAGAACATAAGAACTAGCCTGCTGGATCAGACCAGAGTCCATCTAGTCCAGCACTCTGCTACTCGCAGTGGCCCACCAGGTGCCTTTGGGAGCTCACATGCAGGATGTGAAAGCAATGGCCTTCTGCTGCTGCTGCTCCTGAGCACCTGGTCTGCTAAAGCATTTGCAATCTGAGATCAAGGAGGATCAAGATTGGTAGCCATAGATTGACTTCTCCTTCATAAATCTGTCCAAGCCCTTTTTAAAGCTATCCAGGTTAGTGGCCATCACCACCTCCTGTGGCAGCATATTCCAAACACCAATCACACGTTGCGTGAAGAAGTGTTTCCTTTAATTAGTCCTAATTCTTCCCCCCAGCATTTTCAATGAATGCCCCCTGGTTCTAGTAGTGTGAGAAAGAGAGAAAAATTTCTCTCTGTCAACATTTTCTACCCCATGCATAATTTTATAACTTCAATCATATCCCCCCTCAGACGTCTCCTCTCCAAACTAAAGAGTCCCAAACGCTGCAGCCTCTCCTCATAAGGAAGGTGCTCCAATCCCTCAATCATCCTCGTTGCCCTTCTCTGCACTTCTACAACAAAGAAGGTTCAGCATGTTGAGTTCTGTGGTGGAGGGATATGCAACCTTAGTCACATATTTTTCTGAGACAGACTATAGTTCTCACAAACATACACAGGATAAAGATGTCTTCTTCATGTCTTCAGCCTTTCCAGGCCCAGGATCATCTTCTCCAATGAGTGACCCCCACCTCACCTCTTCTTATTAAAAAGAGAAAGATCTTTGGCACCCTTGTTTTCTGTGGATGTGCACAAACAGCAAATCCCTTCCAAAACCAGTGGGGAAAAAAATGGCAGCTCTAGAGCGGCTCCCTGACTCACCTGCTGATCTGCAAGAAGGGTTGCCAACCTCTGTGGTAGCTAGGAATTTCCTGAGGTAACAACTGATCTCCAGAAGAAAGAGATCAATTCACCCAGAAAAAAATGGCTGCTTTGGAACGTGGACTCTGTGGCATTGAAGTCCCTCCCCTCCCCAAACCTTGCACTCCTCAAGTTCCACACACAAAATATCCAGGTATTTTCCAACCTGGCTCTGGCAACTCTATATGAAACGGGTGGTTTGAAGACAACTGAATGAACATTTACTAACCAAGACTTTACTTCTCATGAAAAAAGCCTCTGGAGCTTCATCTGAATCCTTCAGTGGAGGAAGCCTTGCCATTCTATATCTGAATGCAAAAAAAAATAATTCTGGGTACATTTTGCTTTCCCTACAGAATAAATTACTAAAACTTTATATCCTGGGTAGTAGCTGCTACTCCTCTATTCTACACTGAGGAGAAACCTTCTGAAGTTGTTAAAATGAAACAGACACAAACAAATTCAATTTACGTTTGCTTTTTAATTGCAAGTATTTCGGCTCTGGAGCTGCAGGTCAGGGGGGTATGTCCCCTGGCCTCTCCAATGCGCCGGAAGCCAGGAGACGAAGGTAAGGCATTCAGGGAAGACGGGGGGGGGGGGAATGGCGCCTTCCACCCGCTACCGTTCACACAGCAGCGGGTGGAAGACACCGCTGTTGAAAAACCTCGCTCCTGGAGCAAGGTTCAACAGTGCCGTTTTCGCGCCGCTTGGGCGTTCTGAGCACAGCACTGCTGCATTGCAGCAGTGCCTGCTGTGCGACCGCCACCCCAGGGATGGCGTTTTTAGCGTCCCTGGGCCACTGTTATCCTCCCATGCAGAAACAGTCTCAGAGATGCGCAGCCCCATCTGAAGTCTGATGTAGCCGGGGATGGCGCCTCTGCAGCAGCAGCACCATGCTTTCCAGTGGCATGGGGATGCAAAGAAAACTTTTTTAAAAAAACCTCTGCCACCAGAAAGCCTTCTATAGGGCTAAATGGACTTTGGGCACCATGCTTCTAGCCCTAAACTATGAGTGGAAGCCGACTAAATGGCAGGTGGAAACCACCTAATGTTCGTTCCACTCCCCAGGAATGCCCCACCGTCATGTGCCAATGTCTAATTTCTACAGTAGCCCCAACTTCTGAGTGTTGCCATCACTGAGTTGAGGGGCAGCTGAACACCATTTGCTTCCTGTGCCGCCAGGGCTGCCCCTCACACAAAGTCACAGAGACTAACCTGGAAAGCACCATTTTCTCCAGAGGAACTGATCTCTGATTCTGGAGATGAGCTGGAGAATTCTGGGGGCTCGCCAGGTCCCACCTGGAGGCTAACATCTGACTTTAAGGCGGTGAGGTCAGATCCAGATTAAATGGAATTTCCTGCCTTTCCCCTCCCACTGCAGCCTACTGATCCCCACAAAATGCTGCTCCAAGAGAATGGGGGCCCTCAGGAAAGGCATGGGAGTATGCAATATAGAGAAGAAATGGGTGAGAGGTACCTTTCCTTACCCTCCTCTTCCAAGGGTTCAATCAGGAGCTTTAGTTCTGGAGGTCTACTTAAAAGAAGGCTGTCCTGCTCTTTGCTGTTCAGAGCTCCTTCTGTCTCTCACAAGCGGTGTGGCACTGTCTGCCTCCCCATTATGGAAACCAGCAGGAATGTTTTAGTCTCTTTTCAGATTGATTTGGAGAAGGGGTTTTCTTTGCACTTGCTTCACGCTGATAGCTTCAAGTGAGTTAGCTTTAAATAGGTCTGGTTGTTCGCACTGGTTAGGCCTTAACAAGGTTAGTTGGGATAGTATGGGTGGAGATTTTGGTAAGCATCCAGTGGTGGGATTCAATCAATTTAGCTAATGGTTCTCCCACCCCCGCTCGCCCCCCTGCCGCCCCTCTCAGCCACTTACCTGGCTGCTGCGGAGGAACGTGGCTGGCGGGGGGAGGTGAGGAAAGGCGACCGCTGTGGCTTGGCCTGGATGGGCGAGTCAGAGGCCTTTCCAAGCCCCGGAGAGCTCCAGGGCTCGGAAAGGCCCCTCACCCGGCATTCCAGGGGAGAGCCAATGACGGGCCTTTTAGAGTCTCAGAGTGGTCTGGGGCTCGGAAAGGCCCCTCACTCGCTCGCCCTCCCTGGTGGGATTCAGCTGGTTAGCTACCGGTTCAAGTGAACCGGTGCAAACCTGCTGAATCCCACCACTGTAAGCATCTGATAGAATGTAGCATCTATACATTTCCAACACTTCCCATTATGATCTTCCAGCCTCATCCAAAGTGGGTGGGGGGGGGGTTGTGTTGCAGAAGCAGTGTATGCCTGTGCTGGCTGATTTTCCCTCCCCAGGGTACTTACCATGGCAGAGGGGCAAAAACACTGCCAATGCCTGGACATGGCCCCCAAGGCTTTGTCAGCGTTCCCATGCTGCAGAGAGTTCCATTGGTGAAATGGTGGCAGAGTGGGAGTAGTACTGAGAATGAAGCCAATATTAGTCAGCTTCCTCCTTCGGTTTTCAGCAGTTACACTGCGGTTCCAGCATTTGGACGTACACTACCCTTTGGGGGTAAGTCTATTGAGTCTAACGGAGGTATCTCTGGCAGCGAGGGGGGATCCCCTTTGTTTTTTGCCTCCCTGTGCTGCCGGAAAGCCCACTTGGAGGCAGCGAGGTGGCACTGTTGCTGCGCCATGTCCCATCACCACGGTTCTGGATGGGGCTTTTTTGTTAGCTTTTGCTATGTCTTTAGGTGGATTATCTATATAAATAAAAAGCAAAGTGTCCATTTGTTCCTTATCGTTGCTCTTCAAAACTACTGGACCACATGCTGTGAAATTTTCAGACAATGTTGCTCTCTCATCCAAGCATGTTTTCACCGCCTCACATATCTCACCTGTGCCAGGTAAATCGTCCTTTCCCCCCAAAACAGTGCCATCACTGTCCTTTCCCAAAAAAACAGCGCCACCTGGTGGACACTGGGCCTGTTCTGAGGTATGCATTCTGAGGTAATATTTCATTCAGGGAGAGGGCCGGGAGTCAGTGAGGGAGCGGAGGGACGACAGAAGCAGAGGCGACCCAGGCGCACAGCGTTTCTCTAGAGGTACTGGCCAGACAGAAATGAAATACAAAACCACTCTCAACCTATTCTCTAGAAAACAATCACACTTACACATGAAGCCTCTGCCCTCACCTCCAGTCCCTCTCCCTGAATGAAATATTACTTCAGAATGCATAATCCACCCCACTCTGGTGTCTGACCAAGCCTTAGGAATACAAACCTCTTGCAGTACGGACTGGCCTTCTTCCGACCATGCTCATCACGACCACTGATGCCATTGTATAACTAATATAATCATTGCACTGCTAATTATATATTCTAATCCGGGATAACTAACAGACTACGTTGCAAATGGAAAAAAAAAAACCTCCACTAGTGATTTTAACTGCCTTGAGCGCAGCATCATTGGCAGAATCATAAAAACAGTTCACATGTATATAGCCACTGTATATATTTGCGGATGCCCCCCCCCAAAAAAACTAGCCGAATACATTCATTCTTCAGCCCGTACTTACAATGATTACAGAGAAGTACAGCCCGTACTTACAATGATTACAGAGCTACAACAGGTTTTCCCCCTGTATGGCAAGTAATCAGAGAGTACATTGGTTTTTCTGCAGCATGGTATTTAGTAAAAGCCTAGCCACAGCAGTCCACACACACTGTATTCTATTGTATTTGTGCTTAACTTTTCCGGTAGGGAAATGTTCCCAGTTTTGAATTGGAAGGAGTCCCTGAGAGTTAGGCCACAAGACCACCACGCACTGCATGGCCGGCTCTCAGTGCCATGTACCTCACACATTACTGGGAACTGCGGGCCTTGGGGACGGAGACACAGAGGTCAGGAACGCAGACTCTGTCTCCCTTCTCCAGCCGCACATCTCAGTGCAGCCACAGTCACCCACCACTTCTTCACACGATCACATGGCTGGATGTGCGTTACAATTTCACAACACACACGTGCACATTAGGTTCTTGGTAATATTTAGGTAATATTTAGGGTTTAGGTAATATTAGGCAAAGCGATTCTCCTACACTGTTTGCACATCATCACCCCATACAGTCCAACACAGTGAACACTCTCACAACTGCCCTCTCACCCTCAGTCCACCAAGCATTTGGACAGATGCTAACTCACAACAGAATACCTGTCTACAGGGACTCCTACTCCCTTCGGAAATTTGGCCAGCCAGATCTGCAAGGCTCCCTTCACAAGAAGCCCCGTTGGCAGACAACCCAACTCTGGAGAAGGGAGCTGGGCAGATAGTTCTAATTTGAGATCTCTGAAGTAACGTTGGGTTTGCCCTGACCTTTGAGGAGTGGTTAGATAACGGCTGCTGCCACCAGGCTCTGCCATTGCGTACTCCAAGGTAAATTAGGTCTGAACTGTCAGCGCTAGCCTGTGTTGAACCATCCCTGAATTCTACTAAACAAACTATAAACCATAACATTGTGAATCCAATCTGCTGTTGAAAAAGGAAAGAGGGATTCTATTTGACCAGCCCAAAAGGCTATGCTGGGGATCATTGGACCTGCATGGACATCTGTGTGGGTTGCGGACTGTGATGAGGAGGAAATTTGCCACAACAACGCGTGGCCGGGTACCACTAGTATCATCTAAAAACATTTTATACCAATTTTCTTTTAATATTTGACATTCTGTACACTTGAATATCTTCAGTTGAAAGATTTTCCCATTGACTCATGTATGTTTTCTCCTGAATATATATCCATTTTTCATGCATTCTTTTAGTTGTTCTGTTTCAGTATCATGCTGTAATAACATTTTATCCTAATGAATGCCTTTGATTTCCAGTAATCAATTGTTCAAAAGGTCTATATAGAAAGGTCTACATGTAGAAAGGTCTACATAGAAACCACAAAACGCAGCATTCAGACTCATATTAAGGAGCACGAAAGACATTGTCGGCTTAACCATCCTGAAAAATCTGCAGTTGCAGTATGTTAAACAAAACTGGACATATCATTTTATTTGAGAACACTGAAATTCTGGACAATTCAGAAGGTTACTATGTCCCTCCCTGCACAGGGAGGCCACTGAAATTCACAAACACCAAGACAACTTCAATAAGAAAGAAGAGACTCTGAAAATTAGCAAAGCTTGGCTCCCAGCTCTTAAAAAATGGACTGATAACCCCACCCGTAATACAATGCACTCAACCACACCTTTGCATGGCAAGTTCCACCCAAACACTTGCTGATTGGTTCCCCACCCTGGAACATGGACAATATACCACACTAAACTTTCCCTTCTCACTAGACACAGTGTGAAACAGACTTATCTCTGTGATACATCTCTGAAGATGCCAGCCACAGATGCAGGCGAAACGTTAGGAACAAGATCCACCAGACCACGGCCAAACAGCCTGGAAAACCCACCAGGACCAGTTGAATCTGGCCGTGAAAACCTTCGACAATAAATTGTTCAAAAGTCATCTTTCTTCTTTACTGGCCACTTTTTGGGCTATTTCTCTTTCAATTTTGATACCATTTCATGGTACAGTAGCCATGAAATATTATTTCCTTCATCATTGACTGTTTGCCAGGGTTTTATTTTTTCTAGATTGTCCATCATATTCTCATAAATTACACAATCTTTTTTTTCTTTGTGCTATTGTCTAGGGACATTAATTATGACATATGTTCTTTATTTCATGTATTTCATTTATCGTTTACTATAAGTGCATGGCTAATATTTCTTCAAGGTTTCTATAATATGTTGCTGTAAACCTATCTGGACCAGGTGCTTTGACCTTGTTGATATTTTTGTACAGCACAATTAATTTCTTGTACTGTTATTTCTTGGTTTAAAATTCTTCTGTGATCTGAAGGAAAATTTTCAGTTGGTATTTCTGTTAAATATTTCTCCATATTTTCCACATCAACTGAGTCTTTTTATAAAGGTTTTCAAAACAGTTTTTTATTTATTCATATTTATATTTATTCATATTTATTCATATATTTCTTGCTTGATTTCCTTTCTTGATCCCAGATATCTTTCTCTTTTTCTCTTTCTTTTCTTAAACAGTATGCTAAGTATCTTCCAGGTGTATCTGCAAGTTCAAAATGTCTTTGTTTTAAAACTTTTATTTTTTTTCTGATACTTTGATACTTCAGTTGTTTTAATTCTTTCAGGTTTTTTTGTCATTACTGGTGATTTTGTAATTTTGTTCTAGTATCTTCAAGGGGAACTGCATCCACGGGGGGAGGGGCCTCACACGGGTGCATTTGGCCACCCTGGGGCATTTACCCAGACAGCTGTCCACAGCTCCTCAGCTGCAGAATCCAGAAGTTTGGCTTCAGTGGGGCTGCCCTGGCATCCCCCTTGGATGTCAGCAAGAGAGGGGGCAGACTGGGGCATTCCCGGTGGCGGAGCCAACTTCAGTCAACTCCCTACTGGGATTGAGGGTTAGTAGCATGATGCAACAGCCCTCGGACATATGTCTGCCTTTTGGCAGTGTACATCCATTCAGCCCTATGTGGCTTTTTGGTGGTGGGGATGGCCAGGGCTTTTGCCTGCTCCCCGCACTGCCAAAAAGCTCTTCTGGAGGCAGTGGGGTGCTGCTGCATTGGTGCCATGGCTTGCTGCCAGGGACTTTGAATAGGGCTGTTCGACTATTATTTTCTCTATTAATTCTTGTTTCTCGTTTTTCTCTCTAGTAGCTATTGCTATTAGAGTTCCACTTATAAAGGCCTTACTAGCCTTCCATATTGTTGTTGCAATAGTTTCAGTTGTGTGATCAATGCTAAAATAATCTTTCTAATCTCTCTTGCATTTCTGTATTACCTCATCTTGGAATAATAACACGTTACTTAATCCCCATCTTCTTTCTTGTTTCCACATTTCCAGATTAATTCTATTGGATTATGATCTGCAAAAATCTTTGGTACAATTTCTGCTTTTCTAACTTTTATAATTAACGTTTCTGTTCTTGAATATAATCGGTGTCTATTAGAAAAATCTTCCATTTTGATCTGCTAGTTCTTCGAATGCTTCCAAACTTTGCTTGCTAATGTATATCGCAGTCCCTTTTTTTGTTTGTTTGTTCCTGATGACTATATTAGCTTTACCTAATTTGGGGGATTTAATATGTTTTCTTGTCCTTTTTTAATATGGGTTTCTTGAACACATAATACATCTATTTTCTTTTTTTACTTGATTAAAATGTTTCAAATGTTTAGCAAGTGAATGGGCAGCCCAATTCAGGGCCACCCTGCTGCCTGAGCTGTGGCGTAGGAGGTTATGGAGCAGCAGTGGCGTAGGAGGTTAAGAGCTCATGTATCTAATCTGGAGGAACCAGGTTTGATTCCCCGCTCTGCCGCCTGAGCTGTGGAGGCTTATCTGGGGAATTCAGATTAGCCTGTACACTCCCACACACGCCAGCTGGGTGACCTTGGGCTAGTCACAGCTTCTCTCGAAGCTCTCTCAGCCCCACCTACCTCACAGGGTGTTTGTTGTGAGGGGGGAAGGGCAAGGAGATTGTCAGCCCCTTTGAGTCTCCTGCAGGAGAGAAAGGGGGGATATAAATCCAAACTCTTCTTCTTCTCCAGAGGGCTTTTTAGTGGCATGGGAAGGCAAAAAACCCTCCATTGGGCTCAGTGGGTTATGCCACCCACAAGAGTGGTGGAAATCCAATCCCTGTGCACCGGCATCCTGTTAGGCAAAGCTGGGGTGGGACATGACTAATGTTGACTCCACCCCCAGCCATGACTCTGACTCACCCCTGCCTCACCAGCAGATTTGCTCCTCTACCAGGAAAAATGACCCAGGGAGTGCAAATTCACCAGCATAGCCCCCCCCCACCTCCACAACTCCCTTTGTTCTCCCTCCCTGTCCCTCTAGATTAGGCCATTAGCCTGTTAACATTCATGGAGATTATTTTTAGTTCATTTATTTTTTCCCCTTCCTTTTTTTCTCCTTTTCTAATCACTGCACCTCTCCCCTGGATTTAGCTCCTGCATCTTCACATTATTTCTCTTTTTATAATGCTCGAAGGTGAATCTGTATTTCTTGCCTGTCTATTATTAGCAGCTTTTGTCTACGTTGTGCTAAGAGTGCATCCTTCAATATTTAATAAGTGAAATGGACTAATCTATCACATGACAGCTTATTATGGGATGCGTATTTCATATTGATTCTAAAAATTCATTCAGTTTCTTGGAGGTCGCCCTGCATCTTCAGAAAAAATTATATTGAGTTTTGGAACCCTGTCTCCAAGTCCAAACCTCCAAATTCTTCCAGAATCTTACAGAAGCATGTGGTGTCTCCTGTCCTCTGACCCTAGAGGATGAGTAAAGCATTATGGCAAAGTGTTCTATTTCATGACATTGCTGCAATATAGCTCTCCTACCTGCAGTTTCTCCTGTTGCTACAATAAGCAGCAGTGGGGTGGGGTTCATTGTGTGATAGAGGGCATTGTTCCATATTGACTAGCTAAATTCAGTTTCCAGGTTGTTTTCCTCAAACCTTGAAGTGTTATTACTGAAAATATTGAACAGTGATGAGAATGTAAAATGTGATGGCATTATATTAAAAAAACTAGGGCCGTTTCCGCACGAATGCGGAAGCGGCCCGGTCGATGTTTCCGACGCCGACCTGACGACGCTGGGACCGTCCGCATGGACGGTCCTGGAAAGAGCCGGGCAGCCGGCGCCACGGAGTGCTGGTGCCCGGCTGACCCGGCATGTCCCCGGGCCTCCAGCGTGTTGCCGAGGCCTGGGGACACACCCCCTGGCCCTGCGTGCCTGCTCCAGCGGCGCAGGGCAGGGGGGCGTGTCCCCAGGCCTCGGCGACACGCCGGAGGCCCAGGGACAAGGTAAGTGCCGGTTGCGAGGAGGGTGGGGGAGGCATCTTGAAGCCGCTGCCGTTCGCTTGGCAGCGGCTTTGAGGCGGCGTTTCCCCAACAAGAGCGCTTCCGAGCGCTCTGGGGAAACACCGGCTTCGCGGCGGTTGGACGGCGCGAGGGCGGCGCAGCTGCAATGCAGCTGCGCCCCCTGTGCGAAAGGCGGCCTGGGGACGGCGTTTTTGTCATCCCCAGGCCGCCATATTCCGCCCGTGCGGAAATGGCCTAGGTTTTTTTTTTAAAAAAAAACAAACCTAAATTTGAAAAGGGAGAATGAGCCTGAAAATTTTCTCCCAAAGTCATTTTAGTTTTCATCCAGATATCTCTGCACAGACAGCATATCACCCAATCTCAGGTTTTCTGTGTTTCTAACATAGCTCCCCAATGCAATAATCTTATAAAGCTTTTTCATCTAGATACACTTTTGCCCCGTCGTAGTAACGGTGGAAGCAGATTGAATGGAAATTCTGTGGCTGCCACCCCAAAACTGCATTCCTATATCAGTTTTCAGTTCTCTCTTGTATTAACAGAAACACATGATATGATTTCATCACGTTTGTGTTGTCTTTCCCTTACCTACTGCAACTATGGAATTGGAAGTCGCCGAAAACATGACTTTATGATATCACAGCATGCAAAGCTCCCCTTGATGAAAGGAGAGCAAATCTGATGTAGGATTGCTGTTTTAGTGCATTTGGATTTTATATTTATCTTTATATAACTCACTTTTCTTTGCAGTTGGGACTCAAATCAGCTTAGAACAGCACTCTGCTCTCCTCCATTTTCCCACAACAGCAACCTTTTGAGGAAGGTCAGGCTGAGAGTTTGTCATGGGGCCCAAGATCACCAAGCGAGCTTGCATAGTAGAAGTCCTCTATTCACTATACTGTGTCAGCTCTCAGTGGTGGTTTGTATTCTTGATCACATCTAGTTCTGCACATACCCCTGAATGTAATCCACCAGGACTTGAGTGTGCTATACAGTAATACAGTAATCTTAATGAATTTCGCAGGGCCTGCAAGACGGAGCTGTTCCACCGGGCCTTTGGGGAGCCCAGCCGCTGATGCCCCCCCTTTCTAAAATCTGTGGACCCTGCCGTTCCCCCTCCCTCTTCTTTCCTCCCCCCCTCTTTTCTTAGGGGACTACAAGTAGGACGCCATCGGTAATTTTGATAGATGCTGCATTTTAATGGGGGTCGATTTTAACATATAGAGCCATATTTAATAACTATTTAAAAATTGATTTTATTTGTGCTCTATCTATTTGTTTGTTCGCCGCCCTGAGCCCTTCGGGGGAGAGCGGTTTATAAATATAATTATTATTATTATTAATAATAATAATAATAATAATAATAATAATAATAATAATAATAATAATAATAATAATAATAATAATAATAATAATAATAATAATAATACCCTCTGTTTACACTAAAATGGTCAAGAATACTAGAGCCAATACAAGAAAGACAAAGAAAATCCCATATTATGGTTATTGCAAGATGGGCAGCCCCAACCTAAGGGCTGGGCCCCTAGACCTGATGATGTGGCCATTCCACCCTGCCATTCCCAAGGGGGCTTCCCAGCTTTGGTGGGCAGAAAACACAGAAAAGCCTCCCCACTGCTGGAAAGCCCCGATTGGGCTTAATGGATTTATGCTACCAAAAAGGTGATGTAAGTTAAAAGCCCTGAGTGCCAGTGGTGGGATCCAAAAATTTTAGTAACAGGTTCCCATGGTGGTGGGATTCAAACAGTGGCGTAGCACCAATGGGGATGGGCGGGGCACGACGGGGGCATGGCCAGGCATTCCGGGGGGGGGGGGCATTAATAATTTCTCTGTTACTGTAAAAAACTCTTACTGTAAAAAAAAGTTTCTAATTTCCAGCTGGTATCTTTCTGTCCATAATTTAAACTCATTACAGCAAGTCCTATTGTCTACTGCCAACAGAAACAACTACTTCTCCTCTAATTGACTGCCTGTCAAACACTTAATACTTTCAAATACTTAATTTTGTTTCTAGAAATCAAACGAAGGAGACTTTCCTTAAACAAGGAACTTTGCCATATTTCTAAAACATGTTTTTAAAACAGCCCAACAGGGAGAATTATCCCGTTTTCTACCTTCGCTCACCAGCCACATAGGAAACAACAGGACTTCATGATTTTTGGATCTAATGGAATTTCTAACGGAAAAGCAGACCCAATTAGTAACCCCCTCTTGGCACACACAAATAATTAGTAACCCACTCTCGGGAACTGGTGAGAACCTGCTGGATCCCACCTCTGCTGAGTGCCAACGTAGCAGAGGCAACAGCCGGGGAAAGCCAAGTAGCATCAGCTCCTCCCCTGGCCACACCTCTGGAATGCCCCCACTATGCCAGCAGCAAAATCAGGGGCACAGAGGCACTAGCGTGGTGTTCTGACCCATGTCCAACTGCTGTGACAGCTACCCACTGCCAAATCTGTCCCTCTGCCAGGGAGTGTGCCTTGGGGAGGGTAAATCTGCCAGTGCAGCCCCATGTTACTCCCAGCAGCAGATTCGGGGGCCCTCCTTTATGCCACTTTGTGTGGGAAAAATCTTATGATTGAATGTTCCCCAGAATATCAAGCCCTCTACATAGCTAACTAACATTCCATGATGAAAGAAGGCCTGCCAGACTCCTTCTACCTGAAGAGCTACCTTTCCAAATGCAAAAAGATGATAGGCCCTTTCCGCACGGGCCAAAAATGGCGGCCTGGGGACGGCAAAAATGCCGCCCCCAGGCCGCCGTTCGCACAGGCGGCGCTGCTGAAACGCAGCAGCGCTGACCTGGCTCCCCTTCCCCTCCCTCAGGGTGGCGTCAGGCCGTCCTCAAAAACACCCCTTTAAAGGGGTGTTTTTGAGAAAACAGCGTGTTCCCTGCGGCGCGGTGCGAATGGCACCGCCTGGAACACGCTGTTTCCACGCCCTCTTACTTGCCTGCGTCGGCGTGCATTAAGCCCTGCTGTCTTCTAAGCCCCGTCCACGCTGTCCTCCGACCCCTGGAGGTCGGAGGGCAGCGTGGGTGGGGCTTAGGAAGACAGCAGGGCGACGACGGCGACGAGGCAAGTAAGAGAGGGACAGGGAAGAGGTGGCTCCATGCGGAGCCGCCTCTCCTGCGCCGGCCTCTGCTGGGGCCGCTCTCATGCTTGCGTGCGAATGGCCTCCACCCCCACGCTGGCAGAATTCTTGCCGGCATGAGGGCGCCCGGAGGCCTGTGCGGAAAGGGCCATAGACAGGTAGGTAATGCGATATTCACCCTTCCCAATAAAATCATTCAGAGGCAAAGGATCTTTTTGTAATTTATTTGCAGATAAAGGGGAACCACATCCAACAAGTGGGGAGGGTTCCCAAAGCAGCAATCACATCCATCTCATTTTGCACCCTATACCCGATAGCATAACCCCCGCTCTCGTCCCCCATAGACCAAAGGTAGAGAGGTACAGACTGACCAGTCATTATCTATATAAACATCCTAATCCTCTCAAGAGTGGACTCGTCAATATTCCTGTCTCCTTTGCTTAGCTACTTTTACGGGCTGAGTAAAACAAATGTAAACAGTTTCCAACAATAGCATTCAAAGACCTTCCTTTTTTGTGTGTTGAAACTCTTCTGTCTAGCTGGGACCATTTCAGAAAACACCAATTTAATGATTACAGTAATGGAACCAGGCGAACACACGAGCTGTTTCACTGACCTTAACAAGAGCCATGTGAGCAGTGGTGGGATCCAAAAATTTTAGTAACAGGTTCCCAAGGTGGTGGGATTCAAACAGTGGCGTAGCGCCAATGGGGATGGGCGGGGCACGACGGGGGCGGGGCATTAATAATTTCTCTGTTACTGTAAAAAGCTCTTACTGTAAAAAAAAAGTTCCTAATTTCCAGCTGGTATCTTTCTGTCCATAATTTAAACTCATTATAGCAAGTCCTATTGTCTACTTCCAACAGAAACAACTACTTCTCCTCTAATTGACTGCCTGTCAAATACTTAATACTTTCAATTTTGTTTCTAGAAATCAAAAGAAGGAGACTTTCCTTAAACAAGGAACTTTACCATATTTCTAAAACATGTTTTTAAAACAGCCCAACAACAGGGAGAATTATCCCGTTTTCTACCTTCGCTAACCAGCCACATAGGAAACAACAGGACTTGATGATTTTTGGACCTAATGGAATTTCTAACGGAAAAGCAGACCCGATTAGTAACCCCCTCTCGGCACACACAAATAATTAGTATCCCACTCTCGGGAACTGGTGAGAACCTGCTGGATCCCACCTCTGCATGTGAGGATACTGAACTGAATTCTTGAATGGCTGTTCTCCCATTAACTGGAACGCAGAGGGAGAGGAAAACGATGATCATTGGCAATCGGGCCTGTTTTTGCGGATTTATAGGAGAAACAGAGGCAAGAGGAGAATGCGGAGATCTGGCATCTTCCCAAGCCTTTCAGCAGGTAATGTCTTAATGCAAGCATACCGCACCCATGCTACTACAGCTGCCATAGTCAGACACACCTCAGGTAGCTGATGCTCAGCTGGATGAGGGTTGAACTGCGATTTGCTCTATCTCTTTCCCTTGTGAACGTGAGTGTTTTCCTTCATCCCGGGCCAGGGTAATGGCTAGCCCACTATTTAATAATGCAGGACTGAACATGACAGGGAGTATCAAGTATTATCCTGATAACATCGAGCCTGAAAACCAAGAAGCTCCTTTGGGAACGTGCCTGAACATGTTTGCCTCCAAGACAAAAAAAAAAAAGATACTGCATTTCTTTTTGGTACCAAGGTCAGAGAAGATATTGGGGCCTTTTCATAAAGGGGGGGGGGGGTAATAACTTCATGCAATTTCATCAGGATCCATTTTTTGCTGTTTACCCAGGGATTTGGCTATGTGCCCCTGTTCCGGTATTATTCTGAGAGAATACATTGCAGTTCAATGTAGCAAAATGTAAAGTGATGCACATAGGGGCAAAAAATCCAAACTTCACATACACGCTACAGGGGTCAATGCTATCAGTCACAGACCAGGAAAGGGATTTAGGCGTCTTAGTTGATAGTTCCATGGGAATGTCAACTCAATGCATGGCAGCTGTGAAAAAGGCAAACTCTATGCTGGGGATCATTAGAAAAGGAATTGATAATAAAACTGCAAAGATTGTCATGCCCTTATATAAAGCAGTGGTGCGACCGCACTTGGAGTACTGTGTCCAGTTCTGGTCGCCGCATCTCAAAAAGGATATTGAGGAGATAGAAAAAGTGCAGAGAAGGGCAGCAAGGATGATTGAGGGACTGGAGCACCTTCCTTATGAGGAGAGGCTGCAGCGTTTGGGACTCTTTAGTTTGGAGAGGAGATGGCTGAGGGGGATATGATTGAAGTCTATAAAATTATACATGGGGTAGAGAATGTTGACAGAGAGAAATTTTTCTCTCTTTCTCACAATACTAGAACCAGGGGGCATTCATTGAAAATGCTGGGGGGAAGAATTAGGACTAATAAAAGGAAACACTTCTTCACGCAACGTGTGATTGGTGTTTGGAATATGCTGCCACAGGAGGTGGTGATGGCCACTAACCTGGATAGCTTTAAAAAGGGCTTGGACAGATTTATAGAGGAGAAGTCGATTTATGGCTACCAATCTTGATCCTCCTTGATCTGAGATTGCAAATGCCTTAACAGACCAGGTGATCGGGAGCAACAGCCGCAGAAGGCCATTGCTTTCACATCCTGCACGTGAGCTCCCCAAGGCACCTGGTGGGCCACTGCGAGTAGCAGAGAGCTGGACTAGATGGACTTTGGTCTGATCCAGCTGGCTTGTTCTTATGTTCTTATGTTCTTAATAATATTCAGTTAAAAATTATTCAGTTAATAATTCAAATATCTTTAATTATTAACTGAACCCCAACAGAGATGGATTACCACAAGGGCCAGATCCAACTTTCCCATCAGCCATTACAAAGGGTCATTACTTATCCATCCCTCTCCAGGATTGGGTTTGTTCACACTGTAAAAACCAAGTGGAGACACTTGCTCAAATTATACTCAACTGTTCGAGATATGTGGGCATTAGGAATTTCTCTCCCAGGCCCTAGACAATCTGAAAGAGACTTTGACAGTTCTGTTGTGGAGCTTCTGTTAAACAATACAGAGGGAGAGGCTTCTCTCTTCTTTTATCCCGTGTAGCATTCTATTCTTAGATGATTTCATTAACACCCATGAAATTACCCATTGAAGATAATTATAGGGTAGAGATAAACATTATTACATGCCATTTCTTGCCAATCAAAGAACTGTTAAAAGCATGATAATAGACAGAGGCATATCAGGGAGAAATGGCACCTGGGGACAACACCTGCCCTGAGTGCCCCCGCCCCCCCGTGCTCAGGGGCGGGGGTAGGGGTAGCTCGGATGGGCACTGCAGCGGTGCCCATTGATGCCACTCCTGGCCTCCCTGCAGGCCGCCTTCTGCCCTCCCCAGGCCCTCAGATACAGGGGGGACTCCAACGGGCGTCATAGGGGAGAAGGAAGGTGGGGCAATTTTTCCTTCCCTGCCGTTGCACCCAAGGACATTTGACCTCCCCACCATCCGCATTGCAGATATGCCACTGGTAATAGATGATGATTCAATATTCAACAGCCTTTTTCCTTTGTCAAATTAGACTGCCTGAAAGTGTGTGGGGAAATCAGTGAATCTGAGGACTTGGGGGAAAGTTCAGGATCAGGCCCCAGAATCACTTCCCTTCCCCACTGGAGCCACCCAAGGCTCAAGCCAGGTATAGGTGTATGCACCTGTTGCTGAGCTGGCCAGTCACTTCCCAGTTCCAGCAGGGGTGAGCATTTATGGTGGTTTCTGAGCTAGAAGCTGCTGAAGCCCTGGAAGGGGAAAGACATGAGCTGTTCTTTTTCTTTCCCCTTCCACAAGGAAGCAGGTATGTGTCAGGACCAGGCCTGTCAGTATCTTGATGTCTTGCTGTGTGTGATTTGCAATTGTTTTCCTGTTTCCCTCTTCCCTTCCTAGCAATCTCCTGTTAGCAATCTCCCGGCTCCAGCCCATCTTCAAAGAGGTGTGAAAGGTTCCCAGGTTCTTTGTAGCTTTGTAGTAGAAACTGTAGTGGACATTTGGTGTGGGGCGAAACGGGGGGGGGGGATTAAAAGATATAAGTCCTGGATCTGAGCTCTCTAGCTCAGATCCTGCTTTACCTTGTTACTCTTCGCATCACCTGGAATGAACTGCTTTTGGACTTTCCTACGGTCTCTGTTATTTCCACGTTCGAGAGTCTGACAGTATGTGGCTGTGGCTGGTCACCCTCCCCAGCCCAAAGACTGAGGCACGTGCTCCAGATGTGCTGTGATTAAGACCTCCCCTAGAGAGCGTTGTCCCCAATGATGGTTCTAAGAAGCATTGAACAGTGGTGGAAGCTCCTTTTTAAAAATGTTATGTGACTGCATTAAGAGGACAACAATTTTCGATACATGCACCATACATATAGGTATGAAGTGATCGTATGGATGCAGTGACTGGTTTAAAAGCCCTTTGGCAAACCTTGCAAAAACTGCTTAGCTTTTAAAAGAATTGCATTAAATTAGACGGTCTCCTAGCTTTTTCTCTTACGATGCCATTGCCCAAAACTCTGTACTCAACAGTGTCCGTCAGTTGATTCTATGAATTGTTGAACTAGCACATCATCTGCTAATAGGGGAGCATCAAGAATCGAAGAGCTGATTCAAGAGCACAGCTGATGCCATCATTTTTTAATTGTGTGCTGCCTTTTATTGCAGCAGTGGTGTAGTGGTTAAGAGCAGGTGCATTCTAATCTGGAGGAACTGGGTTTGATTCCCCGCTCTGCTGCCTGAGCAGTGGAGGCTTATCTGGGGAATTCAAATTAGCCTGTGCACTCCCACACATGCCAGCTGGGTGACCTTGGGCTAGTCACAGCTTGTCGGAGCTCTCTCAGCCCCACCTACCTCCCAGGATGTTTGTATAGGGAAAGGCAAGGAGATTGTAAGCTCCTTTGAGTCTCCTACAGGAAAGAAAGGGGGGATATCAATCCAAACTCTTCTTCTTCTTCTACCACACTGGTGGTGAATCTATGGCACTCCAGATGTTCATGGACTACAGTTCCCATCAGCCCTGCCAGCATGGCCATTTGACCATGCTGGAAGGGGCTGATGGGAATTGTAGTCCATAAACATCTGGAGTGCCATAGGTTCGCCACCACTGTTCTACCACATCAGGGCAGGAGGCAGATGTTTGCCCCAGTAGAAGTAGGGTTAGGGTCAGATCATAGGTCTGATTCACACATATGTGCACATTAGTTGATTTCCCTGCTATGTCTTGTGACTACCAGCAGAGAAGGTGAGTTAACTCAGGGAACTTTCGCACATGCAAAATAATGCACTTTCGATCTACTTTCAATACACTTTACTGTGCAGAACAGCAAAATTCACTTGCAAACAATCGTTCAAGTACATTGAAAGTGGATTGTTTTGCATGTGTGAAAGTGCCCTCAATGAAAAAGGATTGGGTTCGGGTGACGGGAAGAGAAAGAAGAGTTTGATTCTGTCCCCTGCCTTTTTCGCCTGTAAGGAGACTCAAGGCAGCTTACAAACTCCTTTCAGTTCCTCTCCCTACAACAGACACTTTGTGAGGGAAGGTGAGGCTGAGAGAGTTCAGAGAGAACTGTGACTAGCCCAAGGTCATGCAGCAGGCATCAAGTGTAGGAGCGGGGAAACAAATCCAGTTTGCTGGATAAGATGCCGCCGCTCTGGTGGAGTGGGGAATCAAACGTCGTTCTCCAGATTAGAGTCCACCTGCTTTTTAACCACTGTACCACACTGGCTCTCAGTTTTGACGTTGGAGCTGTGCCTTTGATGGTCCATGCAGGCATGTAAATTATTCCTTCTCATTGTGCCCATCCATTGCAAGTGGAATTCAAGAACACAATAGAAGAAGAAGAAGAAGAAGAAGAAGAAGAAGAAGAAGAAGAAGAAGAAGAAGAAGAAGAAGGAGGAGGAGGAGGAGGAGGAGGAGGAGGAGGAGGAGGAGGAAGAGGAAGAGGAAGAGGAAGAGGAAGAGGAAGAGGAAGAGGAAGAGGAAGAGGAAGAGGAAGAGGAGGAGGAAGAGGAAGAGGAAGAAGAGGAGGAAGAGGAAGAAGAAAAAGAGTTTGGATTTATATCCCCCCTTTCTCTCCTGTAGGAGACTCAAAGGGGCTTAAAATCTCCTTGCCCTTCCCCCCTCACAACAAACACCCTGTGAGGTACGTGGGGCTGAGAGAGCTCCAAGAAGCTGTGACTAGCCCAAGGTCACCCAGCTGGCATGTGTGGAGGTGTACAGGCTAATCTGTGTTCCGCAGATTAGCCTCCACAGCTCAGGCGGCAGAGCTGGGAATCAAACCCGGTTCCTCCAGATTAGATACACAAGCTCTTAACCTCCTACGCCACTGCTGCTCCAGGAGGAGGAGGAGGAGGAGCGCTGAATCAAGTTGCCACATGCATGCAAAGCCCTTCGTGCCAAACACGAGCACTCGCAAGAAGCCGCCTTCTATTGAACCAGACCATTGGCCCATCAAAGACAGTGTGGTCTTATCAGACTGGCAGGGGGTTTCCAAGGTCTCAGGTTGAGGTCTTGCACGTCATCTTCCGCCAGGTTCTTCCAGCTCCAGACGCTGGGACCTTCCACATGCTTTATGACTGAGCCACAGCTCCTCCATCACTTCAGATGGCAGATTCCAGAAAAGGTACTATTATGGTGCCATTTCTCTTTTTTTAATAAGTAGAGGGCAGAAGTATCATTTTGATCTCAAAACTATCTAAGCCAGAGGTGTCCATCTCTGGCGCTTCAGATGTTAATGGACTACAATTCCCATCAGCCTCTGCTGGCATGCCCAATTGGCCATGCCAGCAGGGGCTGATGGGAACTGTGAACATCTGAAGTGCCAGAGTTGGACACCCCACCAGACGAATCTGTTTGTCTCTCTTCCAACAACCATTTTTCTTGGCCCCGAGGATTGTGCCATGAAAAGTCTACTGGAAGATGCTAATCCTAATATTACCAGAGAGGTGGCAAAATTGAATGCTTATGTTGTTAAAAGGTGTGGACAAGTAGGGCAATAAGGATAGGAAGTCTGGATCACTAATTTTATCTTTTATTCCAATTTTATTCCAGTTTTTAACTTGAACTTATATTAGGGTTTGGACAAACAGTCTTTGGAAACAGGTTACCTCAATTTTATTTTGTATTTGGTCTGGAAATGTACAATGTGGATTTTATATTCTATATTTGATATCTTCTGGTCTTTGGCTGAAATAAAATATATCGTATTGAATTGTATTAACACCCCTGATCTAAACTGAAGGGCACGTTTCAGTCAGTTTTCAGTCAGTTTTATTACGGCCATTAGGCCAGCAAAAAAGAATAGAGAAGAACAAGAAAAGGGAAGAACAATAAACAAAAGAAAAATCAAATTTGTACAGAAATCCACGATACAGAATCCACACAAAGAATATCATCAGCTTGTAGCATTACCATGGTCACCCTCATGTGGTCCGGCTCTTGGTCCCAACATGACTCTTCTCTCACTATATGCCAGCATACAAAATTTATCTACCTGCTGAGATATAAGAGAAACTCGGTCTTCCAGCAAAATTCTCACAAGAACTGAATCGGAATTAACTCTAGTTAAATTTCTGTACTGGATAAACAATGGATGAATTAAAGCCTCCCTTTCCCCTTTATGGAGTTCACAGTGCAATAAAATATGTAATACAGAGTCCACTTCCCCTGAGTTGCAAACACATAGTCTCCTATGTCGTGGGATTTTTTGAAATCTGCCCATTAGATTGGCTGATGGAAAAGCATCAAAACGGGCCCTGGAAAAGGCCCAGCGGCATTTCGTAGATGTTATATTGGACAGGTAAGGGGCAGCTGAGATACCTGCCCAAGATTTTAATGGTTTATATAACACCGGTAACAAGGAGAAATCTGTTTGCATTTCAATGTCATTGAGCCGTTGATAGACCAAGGCTGTTGCTCTGCAATGATCCAGTTCCAATAGTTGTACAGGATCCAAGCCACACTGTGTAAGTTTAAGTGTTATTTTTTCTAGCCAGTTTGGATATGGTGTTGCTGCCAGTAGCAAAGGCAATAAGCCCATGGGGTGGGAAAGGACTTTAAGCCAGTATTTGATAATAAGCCTCCAAAAGGTTGTCTCGACTTTAACCAACCCTGCTTCTTGTCTTAGAACTACATTAGCTGTACATTTAGGAGTGTTAAAAAGAGCTCTAAGGAATGTGGATAGGACTCTCTCTAATAGAGTGAAATCCGAAATTATTGCCAATGGGGCTCCATAGGTGAGTTGTGCCAGGGATTGAAGGGCACGTTTAACACAGCTGCCTCAGTCTTTGACTGAAATAAAATATATTGTATTGAATTGTATTAACACCCCTGATCTAAACTGAAGGGCACGTTTAACACAGCTGCCTTCAGCATCCTCTGGTGCAAGCAAGTTGTCTCCTGATGCAACTTCTGGCCCTGTGCCAGTCTATCTTGGAAGCTGTAGCAAGACAGAGGTTTCATTTGGAGTCTGCAATGACCTCCCACCGCGTGGGCCTTTCTGATCAGCTCCCCACTAAAGGTCCTGGCTCCTCACATCGTGGAGATCTGCAACAGGGTGAGGCAGAGCAGACTGCTGGAACATTTCGACAGCTCTGCCAGAGAGGTTCTTGCGCCACTGGTTTGGCACAGTGAGGTGGAACTTATGTCTTGGGGGCACTTAGCATCAACGAGTACCGTGCATATGGCTCTGGGCATCACCAAAGCTTATAATTAATATATCAGGCTTCTACTTCAAAGGCAGGGTGTCCAAATCTTCTTGTGGGTGTGTATGTTTTCAGGAAGGAAAATAAAAAAAAACCCCTTCATGCCACAATCCTCTTTTCCCCAGAAAGTTCACACAGAAAATTTGGCATGTATATAGGTCAGGGCAAGAACAAGGATGATGTACATTGCAGATAATCTGGCATTGTTGCGCTGGCTTCAGTTTCTAGCGAGCTCCAGTTCTCAGCCACTGGTCTGCAAGCCAACAACAGCATCACTTATTTTGACAACAGTGCGGAGTACACTAGAGGGTGGTGCCCCATATCAATGCACATCAGAAAGCCTTGCACGCTTCCAAAGAGTTATTGTTCGAGTCGTTTCAAATTGGATTGCAGCGAGTATGAGATGGAAATCACCCACTAAATAGCCAAAGGATGTAGTCTTAGGACTAGAACTGATCTGATAGTTGTTTACTGGGGAATAAGATTCATTAAGTCAGCGGGACATAAGAACATAAGAACATAAGAACAAGCCAGCTGGATCAGACCAAAGTCCATCTAGTCCAGCTCTCTGCTACTCGCAGTGGCCCACCAGGTGCCTTTGGGAGCTCACCTGTAGGAAGTGAAAGCAATGGCCTTCTGCGGCTGTTGCTCCCGAGCACCTGGTCTGTTAAGGCATTTGCAATCTCAGATCAAGAGGATCAAGATTGGTAGCCATAAATCAACTTCTCCTCCATAAATCTGCCCAAGCCCCTTTTAAAGCTGTCCAGGTTAGTGGCCATCACCCCCTCCTGTGGCAGCATATTCCAAACACCAATCACACATTGCGTGAAGAAGTGTTTCCTTTTATTAGTCCTAATTCTTCCCCCCAGCATTTTCAATGTATGCCCCCTGGTTCTAGTATTGTGAGAAAGAGAGAAAAATTTCTCTCTGTCAACATTTTCTACCCCATGCATAATTTTGTAGACTTCAATCATATCCCCCCTCAGCCACCTCCTCTCCAAACTAAGGACTAGGGTGAAAATCAGATTGTGAGGTAGTAATCATAGTACAGACTTGTGAACTGCTTCCCATTGAGCGAACATCCCCTTCGGGTTGGATTCACGATTATGCACGTTTCCTTCCGCCGCTTCGGAACTGACCACATTCTCATATCAGAGAATCTCCATTCTCCAGCATTTCCGAAACCTGTCAAAGTGTGACTGTTTCCTCCCTTTGCTGGGAAAGCAAAGGACATCACCACGTATTAATCTTTCTTTGGGTTTTCTGGTTCCTCCCTGCCTTCCCCCATCCACACAACAGCCGTTTCTCCCACACTCCGGACGATCGTTTCAGAACAATCAGAAGGGCTTTTGTTTTTGAAATGCCTAGACCAAAGACAGCAACCAAAGATGGCAAACCAAACAAACAAGTGGCAGGGAAGCTCCCCAGTTGGAGGTTGCATGGAACGAAAAAGGAAGCAGCAGGGGGCAAAATGGCAGCTCAGCTCAGCTAGAGACACTTTGCAGCAGGAAAATCCCTGTGAAATCAAGTAAAAAGTGGAGAAACCCCACTGTGAAACAAACGGCCATGGGGTCAGTAGTGCATCTAGGCATGAGCATATTCTTACCGTGTTTCCTCAAAAGAAGGAGGAAGAAGAAGAAGAAGGAGGACGAGGAGGACGAGGAGGAGGAGGAGGAGGAGTTTGGATTTATATCCCCCCTTTCTCTCCAGGAGGAGACTCAAAGGGGCTTACAATCTCCTTGCCCTTCCCCCCTCACAACAAACACCCTGTGAGGTAGGTGGGGCTGAGAGAGCTCCAAAAAGCTGTGACTAGCCCAAGGTCACCCAGCTGGCATGTGTGGGAGCGCACAGGCTAATCTGAATTTCCCAGATAAGCCTCCACAGCTCAGGCGGCAAAGCGGAGAATCAAACCCAGTTCCTCCAGATTAGATACACGAGCTCTTAATCTCCTATGCCACTGCTGGGTCATATTAATTTTTGCTCCAATAGATGCATTAGGACTTATTTTCAGGGGGTGTCTTATTTTTTTCCATGATTTTGCGCACCCCCCCCACCCCATATGACCAGATCAGCTGTGCCGGGGACTCTGTAACTAGGGCTTATTTTTGGAGTAGGGCTTATATTTCAAGAAAAATCATGCTAGGGCAGTGATGGCGAACCTTTTCAAGACCGAGTGCCCAAATTGCAACCCAAAACCCACTTATTTATCGCAAAGTGCCAACACAGTCTTATTTAGAAAAACCGATTGGCTCTGAGGCATGCGTTACTCAGGAGTAAGCTTGGTGGCGGTCAGTGGCTTTGCTTTGAAGCAACTGGGCAACTCTTCCAACGGGTGAATCACGACCCTAGGAGGGTTTACTCAGAAGCAAGCCCCATTGCCAGAAACCAAGCTTACTCCCAGGTAAAGGATTGCGCTTTAGTTCTCATGAAAATCAGTGGGGTTTAACAGCACTTAACACTGCTTCCCCAAAACTAGTTCTTAGTTTTGATGCCAATAATCGAGCCCAGCGGCCCAGGCCAGCCTAGATGGGGGGGCACTCTATTTGTGTGTGCCCACAGAGAGGGCTCTGAGTGCCACCTCTGGCACCTGTGCCATAGGTTTGCCACCACTGTGCTAGGGCTTATTTTGGGGGTAGGTCTTATTTTGGGGAAACAGGGTAGTTGGCACTAAATGTAGTAATGACTGGATGAATTACAATGTTTTTACCTCACCCATAATTAGCAGCTCAAGGCAGCTTACGATGCCAAATGCCAAGCCACAATGGCATCGTGAGCCCTGTGGGGAAAAGGGCGGGATGCAAATCCAATTAAATAAACAAACAAATAACTAAATAGTGGTTCATGGGTTAGAGTCCCAGGATCAAATTCCCATTCTGACATGGAAGCTTGCTAGGTGACTTTGGAGCAGTCACTTTCTCTCAGCCTTGCCTACCTCACATAGGCCCCTTCCGCACACGCAAAATAATGCGTTTTCAAACCACTTTCACAACTGTTTGCAAGTGGATTTTGCCATTCCGCACAGCTTCAAAGAGCACTGAAAGCAGTTTGAAAGGGCATTATTCTGCATGTGCGGAATGAGCCAGAGAGAATTGGAGGAGGGGAGAATGATGTTTTAAACCACTTTTGGGGGCAGCAGTGGCGTAGTGGTTAAGAGCAGGTGCACTCTAACCTGTAGAACTGGGTCTGATTCCCCATTCTGCCACTTGAACTGTGGAGGCTTTTCTGGGGAATTAGATTAGCCTGTGCACTCGAATGCACCTTGGGCTAGTCACAGCTTTTTGGAACTCTCTGCCCCACCCACCTCACAGGGTGTTTGTTGTGGAGGGGGGAAGAGAAAGAAGATTGTAAGCCTCTTTGAGTCTCCTTACAGGAAAGAAAGGCGGGATATAAATTCAAACTACTACTACTACTAACTACTACTAGTAGTAGTAGTACTCTTCTTCTATTGGGGAGAAAACTGTAGGTATTGATGGCTAAACAAAGGAATAAATGTGGCAACATACAAAGTACATTGAGCCCTCATGATTATGTATATTTTGATTTGTTTTAAATTGACAAGTAGTTAAACTGTCATGTGTGTTTTAAATTGTTAGCTGTTTTGTTGGCTCTTGTGAGGGAGGGAAGGTGGGATATAAATTTTGTAAATAAAGAAACCTCCCTTCCCTCAAAATGGTTTCAGTCTATACTCCTGCTAATAAACCTCATTAGCTCAATAAGGCTTACTTCTGAGCATAGGTGTAGCTAGGGAGAATGGAGTGCAAAATCTGAGTTTTGCGTTCCCCCCCCCATGGGCAGCTGCTGGGATGCTGGAATCCACCCCCAAACAGCATTATTTTCAATGGTGTTTAAACTAGGGAGCCCAGATTCTCCTTTTAAATCCACCTTAAAGGGGGAATCTGGGGTCCCCAGTTAAAACAACATTGAAAGTGATGCTGTTTTGGGGTGGATTATCCCCCACCCTGAAACAGCATCACTTTCAATGTTTAAACTGGGGACCTCAGATTCTTCCTTTAACTCCATGCTGAAGGGGGTGGATTTAAAAGGAGAATCTGGGGAAATTTGGAGGGTACCTGCTGTCAGGGGTGCAGTTCTTAAGCTAGCACCAGCAAAATTTCAGGGTATCTTTAGGAGACTCTCCTGATGATACCACCCAGGTTTGGTGAAGTTTGGTTCAGGGGGTCAAGAGTTATGGACCCTCAAATGTGTAGCCCCCATCTCCTATTAGTTCCCATTGGAAAAAAAAGGGAGTTCATAACTTTGGACCCCCTGAGCCAAACATTGTGGGATCATCAGGTGAGTCTCTCATAAAATCCCTGAAAGTTTGGTGCTGCTAGCCTAAAAACTGCACCCCCTGCAGGCCGAAAACTGAAAAAACACAAAAAATACAAAACCCCTACAAACGAACCTAAGAGTGATTCCACACAGCACGTTACCAGCGGAGCTCAACCTGTGTCGAGCTCGGGTTGTCCGCACAGCCGCAGATCTCGACACAAGTCCGACTCTCCTTCGACCCGCCTAAGCCGGAGTATCTCGATCCTGCTGCGAGGGAGTACTTTTTCATGAAGTCGTGTCAACCTCTCGTCTTTGTGGACTGTCTGTTGAGCTCAACTCGACTCGCCCCTCCAGTCAATCGTGTCATTCCTTTCTCTGGCCAATCAGGGCTTAGTTTCACTTTAACCAATCATGGCGTGTTTTCGGCAAGCCAAGCATAATCAACCATGCAGAGCATGCATAGAGCCGGAAACTCCCACCCCAGCAATCTGTTGCTTTTGTTGCGGTAAAAGGGACGGAGGATACAGTTCCTGCAGCCAGCGGTGTAACGAGACAAACCGGAGCTCCCCCCCCCCCAGCCTGCATTCCCAATTGACAGCAATGCAGAAAACTCACTTCAGAACAAAGATTCTTGGCAAATTTCTGGGATGTTCCTGCAGTGGGCGCATTTTTGGTTGTATCGGCACCAAAATGTCAGGGTATCATCTGGAGACTGTCCTCAGGGTACCCCCCAAGTTTGGTGCAGTTTGGTTCAGTGGGGCCAAAGTTATGGACCCTCAAATGGACATCCCCCATCTCCTTAGCTCTTATTGGAAAGAATGGAGGATGGGGCACCCCTTTTGAGAGTCCATAACTTTGACCCCCCCGACCCAAACTGCACCAAACCTGAGGGGTGTCATCAGGGAAGTCTCCTGATGAGACCCTGAAAGTTTTCAATCCACTTGTCGTCATCCCAGTGTGGCAACACGCAGTTTTTCCACCATTGTGTGGAGCGGTGGGGATACACCCATTGACGTGGACTCTGGGGAATCGCTGAAAGGGCCGTCAAGTGGGCAAGAGGAACAGAGTAGCTGTGACTCAGCAGCCTGACGATGTGGCAGCAAACCATCGCCGCTGTCTTCAGCAGGTTGCTCAAATGTGCAAGCACTGCCAGAATGGCAAGAAACAGCTCCTCAAAATCAGGATCCATGACGGTTCACCAGGATGTTTCTGTGGAAGGATGTAAAGTCGCAACTTCGCGACAGTGTTGCACAGTTCCTCCAACTTTGCGACATGCTCGAAAGCAATCGGAATTTCACCTGCCATGGGAAAGGGAACCAATCGGGGCAGAGGGGTGGATGATACACAGAGTCAAGCCCGCCCACTGAGCTCTGGTAAGGAGAGCCGAGCCCGGCAATGTGCGGATTAATGGCAAATCGAACTCTTGTGCTAACTTTTCGCGGCAGCCAATAGTATGTGAAGCCAGAGGAGGCGTGCCCAGCACATCCCGCCCTCTGAGCTCGGCTAGGGAGGATCGAGCTCTGCTGCTGTGCGGAACGACAGCGAGTCGAATTCATGATGCGAAATTCCGGCGAACTCAACAGATTAACGGCGAATCGAACTCATGTGCTAACTTTTCGCAGCAGCCAATAGAATGCGAAGCCAGAGGAGGCGTGCTCAGCACATCCCGCCCTCTGATCTCGGCTAAGGAGGATCGAGCTCTGCTGCTGTGCAGAATGACAGCGAGTCGAATTCATGATGCAAAATTCCGGCGAACTCAAGTCGAGCTCAACTGAATGTACTGTGGGGAATCACTTTAAATTTTTTGCCCCCCCAGGTACGTGCCCGGTGCAACGCACACACCCTGACCCCCGGTAGCTACACCTTTGCTTCTGAGTAAGCATGCACAGTTTTGATCTGATAATCTGCTTTTGCTTTATCCAGGTTATCAAGGTACTCTGCAGTCTAACTTGGTAGACTAGAATAGAGAAAAACCAGCAAATTTCACTGATTTCTATCTTTTTAGTCTGAGTTGGTCTTCAGCTGATAGGAGATGAGTTTTTTACAGCAGGCTCTTAGTCATCTCATCTATCCCTCCTGGGTGCAAGAAGAAGAAGAGTTTGGATTGATACCCTGCCTTTCTCTCCTGTAAAGAGACTCAAGGTGGCTTACCAACTCATTTCCCTTCTTCTCCCTGCAACAGTCACCTTGTAAGGTAGGTGGGGCTGAGAGAGTTCTGAAAGAACTGTGACTAACCAAAGGCCACCCAGGAGGCTTCACGTGGAGGCGCTCTATTGGCCTTTTTCGCTGGGGTGGGAGCGAAACCGACTGTTTGTCCTTCTACCCGCACACCTCACAAGGGCAGAGTGGGTGCTCTCCGGCCCTCCCCATTGCTGCAGGACAGGGCCCAAATGACTTGCCCAGTTCCATGCCCACCTCGCTAGTGGTGGGTGGGCGCTCCCCCGGCCCTGTCTGCTGCTTTGGGGAGAGGCTTGAGCATCTGGACTATTCCCTGCCCGCCTTGTTGCCGGCAGTGTGGGGCTCTCCAGGGTCTCCCTGTGTAAGGTTGTGGTTTGATTTCAGTCAGGCAGTTTGGCTTTGGAAGCATTGCTCAGACTGGGCTGAGTGCCCAGGACTGCTGTTATCGTTAACCTTGCTGTCTATCTGTGCTTTCTATATGTGTGTGGAATCTTACTTTCTGTTTGTGTGAGAACCTACATTGGAGGTTGGAGCTTGGAGTTGTTTACCTTATGCTTTGGGCTGGAGACGGAGGAGCTCGTAAAAGCAGCTGCCCGTCGGGGGAAGGTCAGAGTCTGCATTTCCTGTATTGTGCATCATGGAAGTTTAAGAAATAAAGAACTGCTAAAGTTACTTTAAGTCTGGTCCTTACTGATTCCTTACACCCTGCTGTGGCGGGAGCTGGACCAAACGGCTTGCTCCGCTTCCCGTCTTCCCTGCCCCCCCCCCCGCTGTGTTGAGGGGCTCTACTGCACTTCTTTCCCCTGCCGAGCTGGAATGGGGCTGCCCCTTCAGGAGCCCAGTGTGGGCCAGCCGCCACCAACAGCTCTCCCACCGCCCCCCAGCTCTTCCCTGTTGGGGAGGGGAGGTGTGCTCTGGCCACAGCCCGTCCAACGATTGGGAATAGGTTGTTGGTTGACTAACTGCTTTTGTGCAGAGTTTCCTCCAGGCTTGAGAATCGGCAAGGCTGGAACACTGTCCTGCTTCCGGAAGAAAGGTGCGAGGGCTGGTGCTTGGGGGCCAGTTTCTGGCTGGAACCATCCCTGTGAGACCACCGACCAGAGGGGGCACCTGATGACATGATGGGGTATGGTCTCTCTCACCTAGGAATCGCATCCTGCAGGCCGGACTTGGGAATGGTGGACTACGGCAATGCCTACGGGGCATCGCGATGCCACCGGTCCCCAGCTGGGGCGGGCCACAGGAATGGCCGCGGCAAGCCCGCATGCACCACCGGAGCTTGGATGGCATAAGTGGGACTTCGCCGACTCAGCCACTTCAAAAAGTGTGGCCTTCCTGTGGGCACCTCTGACGGCGGGCACACCACCCACATGGCCGTCCCTTCTGCGGAGTGCTGCTGGCGGCAAGCGCACCGCCCATGCCTGCCCCTTTTGGGGAGATGCCCAGACACGGACGATGGTGTCTGCCTGTCATCCAGGGCATGGCGTAGCAGCAGCGTGGCACACAGTCAGCGGCGTAGGACTGGCTGGGGTGTTAGGAACCATTTGGCAGGAGACGGGGGTGGGCCCCCGTGCTCTTGTGGCGGTTGGCGCATGGGTATTGATCCGGAAGGGCCAGGGAAAGGGATCTAGGGAGCTATCTCTTCCCCCACTTCGAGTGGCTGATGGCGGCAAGAGGCAACCGCCCTGCCGGATAGGGCCAATGGGGAACACCTCTTGCCAGGAGCAACTGCCCGGCAGAGTCCCTCAGTGGAGTGGAGTTCCAGTACAAGGCATCTGCCCGCGGGAGCTTCGCCATGACAATCAGATGCTTTGCCTCACGCTTTATTTATTTATTTATTTATTTATTTATTTATTTATTTATTTATTTATTTATTTATTTATTTATTTATTCAATTTCTATACCGCCCGATCCCCGAAGGGCTCCGGGCGGTGAACAACATAATATAAAACATGAAGCATTAAACAGGAGCGAATCCAGTACACAATACATAGGCTCCATCAATAAAACGTCTTAAAATACTTAAAACCAGCAGTTAATAATTAACATTTAAACAAGGCGTCCCGCCTCAATTTCAACCCACCCCAAAAGAGGGGGGGGCGGCAGGCCCCTCAATATTCTGTCTTTTGTCTTTTGTCTAATAAATGGCTATGGACAATTGATTTAACCCAGCCAAGGTGTTGTGTGATTATTGGGAGAGGATCCACGAGAAGGTTCCACCCTCAGATGGCAATTGTTTGCAAGTGGATTTTGCTATTCCACACAGTAAAGTCCAGCTGCAAAGTGCATTGAAAGTGGATTGAAAGTGCACTATCCTGCGTGTGCGGAAGAAGCCTTATGGGCCCTGGAGGCAGGTATGCTACTTTTTAAGGTCCCCAGCTCTTGTTTGGGAAATTCCTGGATATGTTTGTAGTGGAGCAAAATGTAAAGTGATGCACATAGGGGCAAAAAATCCAAACTTCACATACACGCTACAGGAGTCAGTGCTATCAGTCACAGACCAGGAAAGGGATTTAGCCGTCTTAGTTGATAGTTCCATGGGAATGTCAACTCAATGCATGGCAGCTGTGAAAAAGGCAAACTCTATGCTGGGGATCATTAGAAAAGGAATTGATACTAAAACTGCAAAGATTGTCATGCCCTTATATAAAGCAGTGGTGCGACCGCACTTGGAGTACTGTGTCCAGTTCTGGTTGCCGCATCTCAAAAAGGATATTGAGGAGATAGAAAAAGTGCAGAGAAGGGCAACAAGGATGATTGAGGGACTGGAGCACCTTCCCTATGAGGAGAGGTTGCAGCGTTTGGGACTCTTTAGTTTGGAGAGGAGACGTCTGAGGGGGGATATGATTGAAGTCTATAAAATTATGCATGGGGTAGAAAATGTGACAGAGAGAAATTTTTCTCTCTTTCTCACAATACTAGAACCAGGGGCATCCATTGAAAATGCTGGGGGGAAGAATTAGGACTAATAAAAGGAAACACTTCTTCACGCAACGTGTGATTGGTGTTTGGAATATGCTGCCACAGGAGGTGGTGATGGCCACTAACCTGGATAGCTTTAAAAGGGGCTTGGACAGATTTATGGAGGAGAAGTCGATTTATGGCTACCAATCTTGATCCTCCTTGATCTGAAATTGCAAATGCCTTAACAGACCAGGTGATCAGGAGCAACAGCTGCAGAAGGCCCTTGCTTTTACATCCTGCAGGTGAGCTCCCAAAGGCACCTGGTGGGCCACTGCAAGTAGCAGAGAGCTGGACTAGATGGACTTTGGTCTGATCCAGCTGGCTTGTTCTTATGTTCTTATGTTCTTAAAGTCCATCTGCAAAGTGCATTGAAAGTGGATTGAAAGTGCACTATTCTGCGTGTGCGGAAGAAGCCTTATGGGCCCTAGAGGCAGGTATGCTACTTTTTAAGGTCCCCAGCTCTTGTTTGGGAAATTCCTGGATATGTTTGTAGTAGAGTCTGGGGAGTGTAGAGTTTTAGAGGGAGGCACTTCAGTGAGGTATAATACCATATAATACCATCTTCCAGAGCAGCCATTTTCTCCCGAGGAACGTCTATCTGTCACCTGGATTCTGTCTCTTTATACAAACTTACACAGAATACAAGACTGTTTATAGTAAATCTTGATGTTCTTGTAACAGATGAAAAGATTATCTTAATTTAATTTTACAATATGCACTTATGAACTCCTTGGGGAATTTAAGGCAAGAAAGACAAGCTGTAAAACAACTGGGTGTGTCATACATTAATATAATTGCCTTAAAAGGCCATTAGCGGCATTGGGCCTACATATCTGAGGGATCGCATCTCCCCGTACTGCCCTACTAGGGCCCTCATCTGAGGAGGAGGTTGCTAAAATCCCTGGCCCAAAAAAAAGATCCGGCTGTAGCTTCAACAAGGGCCAGGGCTTTACTGCCCTGGCCCCTACCTGGTGGAACAGGCTCCCTAAGGAGACCAGGGCCCTGCGGGACCTTCAGAGTTTCCGCAGGGCCTGCAAAACGGACCTGTTCCACCAGGCCTTGGCCAGCCGGGATGACCATCTGACCCCATACCATCTTGGTCTCCCATGGGCGGGAATGGGGTTGGGATAAGTCGCCACCTGCAAATTTTAAATTGTTCAAATTTTATTAATTTAAAATTGTTATAGATTGTTTGATATTTGTGTTATATGATGTTGATGTACACCGCCCTGAGCCCTTCGGGGGAGGGCGATTTAAAAATGAAATAATAAATAAATAAATAAATAAATAAATAAATAAATAAATAAATAAAATGCATCAGTGCTGTAGTGCTTTACCACATTTCAAAGGCAGTACGTGTATGAGATGCCAAAAAAGGCTGAGAGATTTTGGTGAATTTGGAATGTCCTTGAAAATTGCTTTTCAGTTCTTTGAATAGTCATATAGACACACAAAAAAGGAGAAACACTCTAGGGACAGAAATATCACAATGCAGTTTATTAGCAAAAAAAAGAGCAGGAAGGTATGCAGAATCGTGAACACTGAGCAGAGGCAGAGCCAGTGCAGTTTTATTTACAAGACACAAGAGTTGCTGCTTATAAAATAGGCAAAATATATGTGGGTATCAAGTCACAGATGTGTTTCATCCAGCTAGTGAGAACCACCATTTTACAGAAAGGGTCAACCAAGAAGACATATACTTAATTCAAGGCCTGCAACCTACAGAGCTCTCTTTTGGACTGAATGTTGCGATGTTACTTGAGCCTTACTCTATCACATTTCTGGACACCAAAAGGATCCAAAGCGAACCATTAAGGCAATGACCGGTTGGAGGGCACAGCTCAACACTTTGGTGATGTTTTGACTGTGCTTACATCACATGGTTCCAGAAATGGTTTATGCTCAATCAAAGAATTCAGATTCTCAGTCATCCTTGGCTGGGACATCTGATGTCTTTTAGAAGAAAATTATTTCCATAATAAAACGGTTCTTTCATTATCAGTGTCTCCTTGGTCACATGAGTGGGGAGTCGAGCAATGGGACTTTGCATTTGTCACCTATAATTGCTCCACAAGGTCAGCCATTTACACAGGTGCAAATGGGGTAATTAAATTTATGGTGGAGGGGGTTAGACCTTCAATTCGGCAATAACTAACACTATTACTCAGGTTGAATCCAACTGAAATCTGTGGGATTTAAGTGAGTATAAATGTGTATAGGATTGCAGGCTAAAACCATAGAAACAAGAAGGCCTCATAAATTAGGAGGATTTCAGATGTGATCCAAAATGACCTTCCAAAAGAGAGATTATTCATTACTGTTTAAAAAGGAGGGGCCCAATCCAGCCAAAATGAACCATTGACTTCAGGGGGTGAGGAAGGAACATGCGTCGAACTGTCTCACTGAATCCAAGAGAAACATAAGGTGCTTCACGTTGGATGGATTGTGCCCCCGGATATTTGTGAATGGCAGGGGTGGTCTAGGTGTTTGCCCAGCTGGTCACGTGATTGTGTAGGGGATAGTTTTTGTCACTGTATCCTTTTTTTGTGACTATATGAAGGGCAACTGGCTTGAAGGCTGCTGGCTAGTAGAATATAACAAGAGCTTTCCCTGAAGAGGCAGAACTTGATCGGTTCGGTTGTGTATTTTTTTAAAAAAATATTTTTTTTATCTAACTGCCTTCCTGCTTGATGATGAAGTTGTGGAGACATATTTTGTGCTAGAGCTTTCTCCCCCTCCGACGCTCATTTTTCCTCCATAGCTTCGTGAACTTCCAGAGCTGTAACCTCCCCCTCCGCCAGCAGCGATCCCACCGCCGATCCCACCGGCTCCTCCGCCACCCATTCCAAATCCGTAACCGCCACCAGCACCTCCGCCACTGCTCAGGCCAAATCCACCGCTGCTCATCCGTCCTCCGCCTCTCCGAGGCCGTAGCTGCTTCCGCCTACAGTGGAAGAGCTGCTGACCACAGCTGCAAGGAAGACAACGTTGTTATTAAAAGAGCCTCTCCAGACAAACTTCCAGCCTTATAGTATTATCAAAGGCTTTTACGGCCAGAATCAACTGGCTGTTGTGGGTTTTCCAGGCTGCGCAGCAGCTGTGGTCTGGCCGTTTTTGCTCCTAACATTTCTCCACACATCTATGGCTGGCATCTTCAGAGATGTGTCAAGGTAAGTTGTGTTTCTCTCTGTGACACAGGGGTTTTTTTTTCTCTGTGGCATGGGAATACATCTCTCCATGACATGCCTCTGAAGATGCCAGCCACAGATGCGGGTGAAACTTTAGCAACAAAAGCTACCTGACTACCGTTGCTCAGCACAGAAAACCCATTCCAACTTAGTGCCACTGCTTAAGACATTGTTTAGAACTAAGGTGAGTTTCTTTGGGGAACCTAAGAAAAGACTTGCCTGTGCAAACCAAGATCCCATCCAGTTCAGCATCGGACTAATGGTCCAACTGCCTCCTGGGGAGATTTTCAGCTTCTCTTTTAGGTTCTTTTTAATGACTTTTGTCAAATGTTGACCCTGAGTTCTGGGGATCTCCCATTTAAAAGAGATCAGGCTGCTACTGTTGGGGAAGATCTTTCTGTGTCTGAGAACATGGAAAGCAACTCCTGATCAGAGGGCACAGTGCTGAGATAGAAGGACCAATCATCTGCCTTGGTAGAAGGCAGTTTCATGGATTTATTTATTATGCCTGAAAAATTCAACTCTGTCTTGATCCTTCCCAGTTCTACACTATCAGTCTGAGGGCAGTGAAAACCTGCCAATTCCACTCCACTATGCCTGCAAAATGGAAGCTCAGGGCAGTGGTTATGGAGGGGAACAGAGCTCCCCATGACATAGACCCCACAAAGATATCCATTTTCTGAATTTAGAAGACTCCCCCTTAAAGCTCTACAGGAAAGGATGCCTCACTGTTTCTAGTCACATGCAAGAGGTATCGCTGGAAATACTTACATATGCTCACAGGAGCACTGAGCTCCCCGGACATCCTGGAAAAGAGACAGGAAATGTTGCCAATAAGTTATCACATTCACAAAGGTTAAGAATGAACTTATCATAAGTCCTTCCTCTGGCCCACAGCAAGGGCAAAGGCTATTATACCCCATGCCACGTTACCTTCTGCAGGCAATCAAAGTAGCATGACCAGGCACTAAGGCCTCTTCCGCACAGGCAGAATAACGCACTTTCAATCCACTTTCACAATTGTTTGCAAGTGGGTTTTGCTATTCCGCGCAGTAAAATCCAGCTGCAAAGTTCACTGAAAGTGGATTGAAAGTGCATTACTCTGCATGTGCAGAAGGGGCCTAGAGATGGTGGAAAGTTCCATCAACTCAGTTTACTTATGGTAACCACGTATGGGTTTCAAGACAAGAAACATTCAGAGGTGGTTTGCCATTGCCTCCCTCTGCGTATTCCTTGGTATTCCTTGGTGGTCTGCCATCCAAATCATAACCAAGGTCAACACTGTTCTGCTTCCAAGAGCTGGCAACATTAGGCTAGCCCCGTGGTGGCGAACCTTTGGCACTCCAGATGTTATGGACTACAATTGCCACCAGCCCCTGCCAATTGGCCATGCTGGCAGGGGCTGATGGGAATTGTAGTCCATAACATTTGGAGTGCCAAAGGTTCGCCACCACTGGGCTAGCGTGTTCCACCCAATCAGGGCAAGCAGACACTTTTAGCACAGAAGAAGAAGAAGAAGAAGAAGAGGAAGAAGAAGAAGAAGAAGGAGGAGGAGGAGGAGGAGGAGGAGGAGGAGGAGGAGGAGGAGGAGGAGGAGGAGGAGGAGGAGGAGTTTAGATTTATACCCCACCTTTCTCTCCTGTAAGGAGACTCAAGGTGACTTACAAGCTCCTTTCCCCACAACAGACACCTTGTGAGGCAGGTGAGGCTGAGAGAGTTCCGATGAACTGTGACTCGCCTGAGGTCACCCAGCAGGAACGTAGGAGTGCGGAAGCACATCCGGTTACCTATACGACTCTTTCGAAAATGTTGTGGAGTCAACGATCCTGCGCTGCTAAATCCACAACCTTTATGGGCTTCCTTACACTCTGTGGCTTGCGGCTTTTGAACCAGGCCCTGCCTGTCTACCTTTAACAACAACAGGAGGCATAACTATTAGCAGGCAAGGACACTTTCTCTGCAGAAATCGATGGGCCCTTAAAGAAACAAGAGCAGTCAGGGACCCTGCATCCCAGAGGGCAAGACATCTGTAAACAATGTGGTCTTCCTCCAGGAAAGAGTTAACAAGCTTGCTTGCTTCACTTCACAACAGAGAATCCAAAGGGCAAGTCAAGCTGGGATTTCTGCTCCCCTGCTTTTAACAGCTGTTTGCACCATAGCCTTAATGCTTGGCAAAGTTGAATTTCACTTCGTGAAGTTTCACTGGCTGACTCCCACATACCAAGCTGCTATTAAAGTGAAAATAAAGCAGGCTGGGATCCTTTGTTTCTGGCCACCTGGCAATCCTGTTGGCAATATGAATTTCAAATGTGTGCGTTTACAGCACTGCCCAGCCATGCATAATAGATCATGACTGGAGAGTTGCTTTCACTTCAGAATATGTTATGGAGGCAGTAGTGGGACAGGAAGCAGAGTCAAAGCTGGCAAAGTGATGCTTCTTCCACCCATAATAATTTTTAAAAAATCATTCTTGTCCCTCTTTCTAATGAATTTTCACTGGTACCCCCTTTGATCCAACAGGGGTCTTCTAATGGGAGCAAGAATTACCAGGCGAAGAAAGTTTTACCACCACAAAAAAAAGAGACCTTTAAGGAGGAGCAGCAGTGGTGTAGGAGGTTAAGAGCTCGTGTGTCTAATCTGGAGGAACCGGGTTTGATTCCCAGCTTTGCCGCCTGAGCTGTGGAGGCTTATCTGGGGAATTCAGATTAGCCTGTACACTCCCACACACGCCAGCTGGGTGACCTTGGGCTAGTCACAGCTTCTCGGAGCTCTCTCAGCCCCACCTACCTCATAGGGTGTTTGTTGTGAGGGGGGAAGGGCAAGGAGATTGTAAGCCTCTTTGAGTCTCCTACAAGGAGAGAAAGGGGGGATATAAATCCAAACTCTTCTTCTTCTTCTTCTTAATTCCTGGCAAATTGGGTGACTGGGAGATTGCTTATTCCTGCTTAAGGTGTCTTTTGATTTTTGTTTTTGATTGAATCAGAGAGAAGAACCTGGCCTGGCCTCAAGCTTGTCGAAAATCCCGTGAAGGAGCGTGACATTTACGGGATTCTCGGCCCCATAAACGAAGCATGGCCCCATTTTCTTTTCCCAGTGGTTGAGTTTCTGCCTCTGGAGATTCCGCAATCACAACCACAGGCCGAGAACGACTGGCTTCTGTGGTTGTTCCTCAGTTGCAGCCTAAATTGTTTCCCATAAACCTGGGGTGGAGGGTGCCCTATTATTATGCCAGAAGAGCCAGTGTTTCACTTCCGGGAGAACCAGCATTATGTGATGGTTGTCACGGTGTAGTTCAGCCCAGAAAGAAAAACATTTTGTACCAACTGTTTTGTAATGAGGATGGCATAACCACCACCCAACGCTCCCCCTCCCTACCCCAGTTGCCAAACCCATCACTGGGATCTGGTTAGCGCATCAGATTAAGCTAGCTCTGCTATGGTGCAACCGTCCAAGAGCGCCCTCGGGTGGAAAGTGTGCTCCTCTGCAGACTGGACATGCTGGGTTCCAAACTGGGCAGGAAAATCAAAGTCATTCCTTCGGCCTCTTTTGGACAGCAAGGCTTATTCAGGGCGCAAGCAGAGTTCATTCTGGAATCTTTGAAGGCTGGGGTCAGCCTGGGGCCAATGCACAAAATGTGCGTGTGTGTGTGTGTGTGTGTGCAAAAGAGAGAGAGAGAGTGTGTGTGTGTAAAGCGCCCCCAAGTCACAGTCAACTCATGGTGACTCCAGCAAGGGGCTTCCAAAGCAAGTGATTAAGCAGAGGTTTGCCATCGATTGTTTGCTCAATCACTTACCTTGTAGGCCCCAACTGGAGTCACTCACACACACACACAGAGAGAGAGAGAGAGAGAGAGAGAGAGAGAGAGGAGGGCAATGGCAGACAACCTCTGCTTAATCTTCCTGGGTGGTCTCTCTTCCAAGTACTGACCCTGCTGAACTTCTGAGATCTGGCAGGATACAGCTATACCAGGGGTCTGCAACCTGCGGCTCTCCAGCTGTTCATGGACTACAATTCCCATCAGCCCCTGCCATGCTGATGGGATTTGTAGTCCATGAACATCTGGAGAGCCGCAGGTTGCAGACCCCTGAGCTATACCATGTGGTCTTCTTTCTCAAATCAACTATTGCTAGAGACAAATGTTTCTTTATGTAGTTCATTTATGGCCCACCTTTTTTTTTCCCAGTAGGGAGCCAAAGAGGCTAACATAATTTTCCTCTCCTCCACTTTATTCTCACAACAACCCTGTGGTTTGGGTTAACCTGAGAGTGTGTGATGGGCCCACAATCTTCCATGACAGAGTGGGGATTCAAACCCAAGTCTCTCAGATTCTAATCCGGCACTCTAACCACTATACCACAGTGACTTCTGTGAACATTTTGGCACACTCAGAGTATCTACTCTTCTTCTCTGAATATCCATTAACAGATTTTTTTTACAAGCCAGGAGTTTGGTGTCATAATTAGATTGAGGGCTAATGCAGCTATGAACACTCTTCATTCCTTATCTTCTATATATATAAAAATCTAACAGTGTGTTTGTCCCTGATGGGGTCCCTCAGAAGCTGCTGGACGGATTGCCCCCAAATTTTCACAGGACATCCCTCCCTGTTGCTGGCAGGTACTCGGACCTTCAAACCGCCAAAAGTCCATACCTGAGCCAGGTAAAACATCTTTTTCCTGGCGCACCAGCCAATGAAGCTGGCTCAGTTTAACTGTCACCCTTAGAATGTTCGTGCAGCCTGTCTGTCTGTGGCCTGAGGGCTTAGAATGTTCGTGCAGATGGGCAGAAATGAGCAGTGAAAACAGTAAATAGGTAATACTGGTAGGTAATACGAGTGGAAGTGAAACACATACACACTTTGCCATGTGAGACGTCAGGTGGGGTTCCCCCCCCTCACACGCAGGTAACTTTCACTCTCTGTGCCTCACCCACTGCTACCACACAACACACATCCAGCTCATCCTCACACACCTCACTCTTCCCTCCCTCACATCCAACCACCACTTACCCACTTCCTCACCCACATTCGCCACAGCTCTCTTTTACTAAAAGCGAGCTGGAGTTTGCCTTTTTCTTCTAGGAAAATCCATGGGGTGGGGGGCGAACCAACACTACCAGCTCCGCTTCTTTTGCACGTGGCCCTTTAAGAACCCAGGGGGCTGGCCTCGATCTGAGCGCCTCACCACCCTGCCTCTGCTGCCTGACTGGGATAGCCTCCTTGCCCCAGTTCTGCCTTACCCAAGCCAGGACTGTGCGTGTCAACCAGCCTCATGGACAGCAGGATTCGCACTCTGGACAGTTCCATTGTGGAATGGAAAGGGTAACCTTATATTAAAAACACAAGGCACCACCATATAACAATGTGAATTGAAAAGGGAAAGAGGGATTCCATTTGACCACCCCAAAAGGCTATGCTGCGGATCATTGGACCTGCATGGACATCTGTGTGGGTTGCGGACTGTGATGAGAAGGACAATTGCCACAGCAACGCGTGGCTGGGTCCCGCTAGTAACTAATAAAAATAGTGACCTGCAGGTTTCCGATGTAATTTTGAAGGTAAACTAGCCTGGGCAAACAAGTCTGGGTTTGTACCCATGAACTCTGGTTTATGTTCCTGGCTTATCTTGAAGAAACTCAGGTTTATTTTGGAGAAAGTGGCATAAAAATGAATATGGCTCTGTCTTGGTCAAGTTAATCACTTACAGCTAGTCACAGTCTCAGCAACCCAAAGTGGAAAGAAATTGATTTATTTGTTTAAAAAACTTCCCTGTTAAAAGAAAACCAAGCAAAGAGAGGCTGTAACGCAGGGGTCCCCAACTTTTAAGGCTAAAGGCACCTCTGGACTTCTGACACAGTAGGGTAGACACAGTCACAAAATGGCAACTACAAAATGGCAGCTGCAGCTTATTTTCAATCACATGGTGAAGATTTTTGCGTTGTGGTGGCAGCTGCTGCCAGTCACATTTTTTTAAAAAATGCAGCTAATATATCCAACGGCCAGTCAGAAGCCTTGCTAGGAAAAGCCCTACAAAATGGCTGCCACAGTTTACCTTCAGTCACACAGTAAAGATTCTTGTGTTGTGGTGGCAGCTGCTGCCAGTCACTTTTTTTTTAAAGCAGCTAATCAAATATCCAACGGCCAGTCAGAAGCCTTGCTGGGAAAAGTTCCACCCTGCCATGACCACATTTTAAAAACATTCATTGGGTTTCAGGGAAGGAGTTGATGGGTGTCAAGAAAAGGTGTTGCTGGGGGTCCACTGGCACTACATTGAACCAGCCTGTGGTGGTTTGATAAAGTTGCTAGATCTTGATCTGGAGACCCCAGCTTGAATGACTCAAAGGAGAGGGAATTATGCAACTGGTTTAGGGCTTTGCCTTGTACCCCATTCCTTCTTTGCTTCTTCTCCAACTAAAGCCGGGGGAGTTTGCAGATGAGTGAAGGAGCAGTTGGAAGGAGAAGGGGAGAGTGAAGCTGCTGTACAATTGCAGAGTCTTGATCAAGCAACTTCAGGACAAATGAGCTCTGCCATCTATAGTGTATAAGTGTCATCAAGTTGCAGTCAACTTACAGAGACATCCCCCCCAAAAAAAGGGGGGTTTTCAAGGCAAGAGATTCACAAAAGTGATTTGGTATATCATTCAGCATAGTGATCCTGGACTTCCTTGGTGGTCTCCCACCCAAGTACTCACCAGGACCAACCCTGCTTAGCTACCAAGATGAGATCATGCTGGCCTGGAAACTTCAAAACATAAAGTCAACAATGGCTCACTAAATTAATGTGATCTGACATCCCTCAGAAAGAAAGAAAGAAAGAAAGAAAGAAAGAAAGAAAGAAAGAAAGAAAGAAAGAAAGAAAGAAAGAAAGAAAGAAAGAAAGAAAGAAAGAAAGAAAAGAAAGAAGAGAATCTAACGTAACGAACGAACGCAGAGCGAACGAACGAACGAACGAACGAACGTAATCCAAACGCAGACTGGCGAACGAACTAGGAAATTGAGAAGCTTATTCCAGCTAACTCTGGGTTCCAGGATGAGTCTCAAAGGTAATCCCGGGGTAATCCTGCTTTAAAAAAAATGCTTTGTGTGGAGTCTTTTCTTTAATCATCGAACAACCACAACAATTGCCTTTGAATCTGTGACTAGGGGTAAGGATTGTCGCCACAGAACTTTGCACCCGTCTCTCTTGAATTCAGTGGAATTATTATTGCCATTCACTGAAACCAGAACTTCAGGAGAATATTATATTAGATGCTAAAAAAAACCCAATTGCAAATGGATATGGATAACAACTAGTAAATGTGGCGCGAGTATGTATACCTATTACTTGCATTTATATTCCACCCTGTATGGTAAGGTGCTCAGCTAATCTGAATGTAAATAAAATACATATGCAGACATCTAACTGTGTGACAGTTTGTGTATAATATTCCTGCTTATGTATAATGTGCACATTTCCAAAATATGCACATAGATATTGGCTATTCTAAATATAAATGTACCCATTAAATGTCAGACATTTCTGCCTCGTGAGATACGTAGCAGCATCACTATGCACAGGAATTAATTAATAATCTCCCATCGTCACCAGAATGATTCTCCTGCACAACCCTAAATCGATCACTTCAGACCAGTTTTTATTACGGCTAGGCTTGCCAACCTCCAGGTGGTGCCTGGAGATCACTGGGGATTAGAACTGATCTCCAGGTGACATAAATCATTCACCTGAAGAAAATGGCTGCTTTGAATGGTACACTCAATGGCACTGAAGTCCCTCCCTTTCCCAAACCCCACCTTGCTAAGGCAACACTCCCCAAAATCTCCAGGTATTTCCCTACTCAGAGCTGCCAACCCAAATTACAGCCCACAGGCCATTCAGGGCAGAAGAAAAGCCACTGATAGGATGACTCCATATTTCAGGTGTGCACAACTTAGCTGATGGAGTCCACTAAACCGTAGGCTGAACCACCGGGAGAACACAGAATGTTCACGCATAGTCCATCTTGTGGAGAGCAAAGAGGACGAGCACTGCTTTAGGGAGCTAGTGTAGGTGGAATGGTGGCCATAAAATGTTTCAAATAGATTATACAAATAAGAACATAAGACCATAAGAACGAGCCTGCTGGATCAGACCGGGGTCCATCTAGTCCAGCACTCTGCTACTCGCAGTGGCCCACCAGGTGCCTTTGGGAGCTCATGTGCAGGAGGTGAAAGCAATGGCCTTCTGCTGCTGCTGCTCCTGAGCACCTGGTCTGCCAAGGCATTTGCAATCTCAGATCAAGGAGGATCAAGATTGGTAGCCATAAATCGACTTCTCCTCCATAAATCTGTCCAAGCCCCTTTTAAAGTTATCCAGGTTAGTGGCCATCACTCACCTCCTTCTGTGGCAGCATATTCCAAACACCAATCACACATTGTTGGTGAAGAAGTGTTTCCTTTTATTAGTCCTCATTCTTCCCCCCAGCATTTTCAATGAATGCCCCCTGGTTCTAGTATTGTGAGAAAGAGAGAAAAATTTCTCTCTGTCAACATTTTCTACCCCTAATGCACTTAATTCTTTATAGACTTCAATCATATCCCCCCCCTCAGACGCTCTCCTCTCCAAACTAAAAGAGTCCCAAAGCGGCTGCAGCCTCCTCCTCATAAGGAAGGTGCTCCAGTCCCTCAACTTCATCCCTTTTTTGTTGCCCCTTTTCTCTGCATTTTTCTTTCTTATCTCTTTCTATATACTTTTTGAGATGTGGGTGACCAGAACTGAACACAGTACTCCAAGTGCCCGGTCGCACTCCATGGTTTTATATATGGGCATGACAACTCTTTTGCAGTTTTATTATCAACTTTCCCTTTTCCTAATGATCCCCAGCATAGAGTTTGCCTTTTTTCACAGCTGCCATGCATTGAGTTGCTGACATTCTCCCATCCAACTAAGACACCTAAATCCCCTTTCCTGGTCTGTGCACTGATAGCACTGACCCTTGTGTAGCTTGTATGTGAAGTTTGGATTTTTTGCCCCTATGTGCATCACTTTGCATATTTTGCTGCATTGAAACCTGCACCTCTGCCATTTCTTAAGGCCCACTCTACCCTAATTTGTATCAAGGTCCACTTGGAGCTCTTAGCTAATCCTTTGTGTGGGTTCTCACCCGCACCCTACATAATTTGGTATCATCTGCAAACTTGGCCACCATGCTACCCACCTCTACTTCCAGCGTATTTATGAATAGGGTTAAAAGAGCACTGGTCCCAAAGCAGGATCCTTGGGGACACCACTCCCCTACATCTCTCCATTCGCGTAGAACTTCCCATTTATACCCACCCTTTGTTTCCCTGTTCCTCAAACCAGTTTTTTTAATCCATAGGAGGACTTCCCCTCTTATTCCTTCACATTGCTGAGTTTTCTCAACAGCTCTCTGGTGAGGAACTTTGTCAAAAGCAACTTTTGGAAATCCAAGTAGACAGTATGTCCACTTGGTTCCCTCTCTATCCACATGCCTGCTTTTACATAACCCTCTCAAAGAACTCTAGTAAGTTTGTAAGACAGGACTTGCCTCTGCAAAAGCCATGCTGACTCTTCCTCAGCTTGCGTCTTGCTTTTCTACATGTTTCTAATAATTTTATCTTTAATGATAGATTCTACTAATTTACCAGGAACAGATGTCAAACTGACTGGCCTTGTAATTTCCTGGGTCCCCCCCCTAGACCCTTTCTTAAAGATTGGTGTGACATTGGCCATCTTCCAGTCTTCAGGGATGGAGGCCGATTTTAGGGATAAGTTGCATATTAAAGTGAGAAGATCAGCAATTTCATGCTTGAGCTCTTTAAGAACTCTGGGATGAATGCAATCTGGGCCAGGGGATTTGGTAGCATTTAGTTTATCAATGGCTGCCAGAACTTCTTCCTTGTCTACCACTATCTTCGCTAGTTCCTCGGATTCACCTCCTAACAAGCTTGGTTCAGTGGTGCAGGAATTTTCCCTCCACCTCCTCTTGGTGAAGACAGATGGCAAAGAATTCATTCAGCGTCTCTGCAATCTCCCTGTCATCTTTTAGCACACCTTTTGTTCCTTCATCATCTTACGGGCCTACCGCTTCCCTAGCTGGCTCCCTGCTTTTGATGTACTTGAAGAACTGTTTGTTGCTGTTAGTCTTGATGTTCAAGCAGCCATGTGTTCCTGCTATAATCGCTTTTTTGGCCTCCTCTTTACAGCTAACTTGTTTGGTATCTTTGAGAAATTTCCTTTCTTGAAGGAAATGTAACTTTACATTTAGTAGTTGTCACTTGTTCAAGCATGCAGAGATACTGAATCTGACAGCATTGTGGTCGCTTGTTCCCCTATCGGGCTCAATAACAAACACTGACTTCCTGCAAATTCAGGTCCTGGGTCCCAATCCGCCATAGAATTAGATCTAGGATCACCTCTCCCCTTGAAGTTGGTTTCTACAACCATCTTGCTCTAAGCCACAGTCATTTAGCAATATCCAGGAATGTTCTCTCCCTTACTGCATGACCTGAACATGCATTTTCTTCTCCAGTTTATATGGGGATAGTTAAAATCACCCATTACCACTATATATACATTTTTGCTTTTGTTGGCCTCTCTAATTTCTTTCTTTTTTTCCATCTCCAGAATCCTCTTGTGCAGCTTTGGCTCAGGGGGACGATAATATATTCCTAATGTTAAACTATGCTTCACCCCCTGGTATTGATATCATCCCACAGTTAGCTTCTTGGCAGAGGGAATCCAGCTCCCCTGCATTGTCTATTTTATGTGAGCACTATGCTAATAGCTCTTTTGATGTAGAGAGGCCAACCCACCCCCAATACGCCCTGTCCTATCTTTCCTGTCGAGCCTGTAGCCTGGTATAACAGCATCCCACTGGTTCTCCTCATTCCTACCATGTCTCTGTGATGCCCACTATATCACAAGTCTCCTCCTTCAAAAAACTCTGTACTCCAGCTCCCCCATTTGTAGGGTTGAAGAGCTTCTTACTATTAGCATAGAGACAGTTGTATTCTCTGTCTCTGTCCCTAACCTGGGATTTCTATGTGTTTTGCTCCTCCTCAGCCTTCGGTAGACACTATCACTTATCACATTGCATGCTCCTTGCTTGAATGTGGGTTGATTTAGATAAACCTCCCTCTCTATCTGCATCCCTATGGACTCTGTATTCAACCGAAGTCACCTCAGCTCCTGTTGGCTTCTCTCCCCAAGGATCAAGGCTTCTTAAAAGCTGTTCTGCCCCCTTTTTAATGTTGAGCACCAGCAGCCTGGTTCCTCTTTGGTTAAGATGAAGCCCATCCCTTTTGTACAGGCCTGCCTTGTCACAAAAGGTTCCCCAGTTCCTGACAAATCTGAAACTCTCTGCCTTACACCACCTTCTCATCCACACATTGAGACCCTGTATCTCCGCTTGCCTAGCTCGCCTCTCGTTGCACGTCGGAACAGGGTAGTGCATTTCTCGGAGAATGCCACCTTTGAGGGGTCCTGGATTTTAACCTGTTTCCTAGCAGCCTAAATTTAGCTTCCAGAACTCCTCCCGGATATTACATTTCCCAATGTCATTGGTACCAATGCGTCATGGACCACAACTGGGTTGATTCCACCCCAGCACTGTCTAACAGCCTATCTATAGATGAAGTGTGACATCCGCTAGAACCTTTCACACCAGGGTAGCAGGCAAGTCACCACATCGCGGTCATCACGCCTCTCACAAACCCAAGTAACTCTCTATATTCCTGCATAATGATCCCGAATCACACCCACTACAAGGAGCCGCCCACCTCCCCTGAGGGGTGGGCATCTCTCAGTGCAAGAGGATATCTGATCACCAGCTAAGGAAGGGGTCCCATCTAAAGGGAGCATCTTTCACCACCTCTCAGACTGGCACCCTTACTGTCCCCCAGACTCTATTCTCCTCCATGACATCTGAAGAGATGTCACCTTGGGAGAAGTGGGACCCATCTGTTGCAGAGTCCCCTGAAAGCCTCGCTTTGTTGCCCCCTCTCTGCCTCTCTCAGCTTCTCCAGGTCTGCCACCTTGGCTTCAAGAGAATGGGCTCGTTGAGTGCCAGGAGCTCATTGCAGCTTAGTGGGCACACCCACGCACACCTCTATCCTGAGTGGCAGATAGCTCATACACATGTGACACTCAGTGCAAAACACTGGAAACCCCCCACCCCCCTGCTGGCTTCCTGCCTTCATATCTAATTTTGTTTAGATATTCAAATACTGATTTTAATTAGTGCCTCCCTCTTAAGGTTTCTATACCTTCTACTATCCCTTAAAATATGTTCTTATTTAGTAAAACACCTGTGTGTGCCATTAGGCGGGCACCGCTGGTTCCAGAGACTAACTGAAAAGATTTAAACATTTGAGAAGCCCCACCTCTCAGCAGCCCCACCAATCAGCAGCCTCAGCAGCCTCCACCAATCAGCAGCCCCAGGACAAGGAGAAAAAAAGAGAAACCCCCTGTTTAAAATACACTGTTTAAACTAGCCCTCTGAAAAGAAAAACCAGAGCTCACTCAGCCCTTTCTGGCCCACTCCTCTTCTTCACTGCTACTCTTCTCTGCTGGTTCCAGAGACTGAAATAACTGAATAAAATGATAATGTGCGTATTTTGCTGGGTGAATTTAGCAGCCAAATCTGCTGAACTTTAGAAGTTAGGTAGCACAGTAAAACTGCTTAAATATGAAGCTGAAAAATGATATGTATCCAAAACATCTCTGGATGTTCCTTGGTAACACTCACCTGCATTCTTCTCCTTCCAGCAGAGTCCTGTAGGTAGCAATTTCGACATCCAAGGCCAGTTTGACATTCATCAGTTCTTGATAGTCTCTCAGGAGACGGGCCAGCTCGTCTTTGGCACCTTGCAGGGCATGCTGCAGGTCCGTGAGCTTCCCCCTGGCATCTTTCACGGCCATCTCCCCTCGCTGTTCGGCATCCGCAATAGCTGTTTGGATATTGACAATCTAAAGCAGAAGATGAAAAGTTCTGAGAAAAACCATCCATACGGGAGATTCATATCAGGCTGGAGCCTGGCAACCAGGAGAGGAGCATGGGGGGAGGGGAGCTCCATAAAGTTATCCAAGTTACTTTCATTTTCCCGAGAAGAGGCTTTCACAGCTAATGTCCTTATCTCATTACTCTGTCCTTGGGCTCATCTTACATTCCTGTTCTTTGAGCCTTCTGTTGCTTGGGATGGTATTATGGGCTAGGGAGTGGGGAGGAGAAACAGGGATTGATATTCTGGGGGGGGGGGTGAAGGTTCTGGCAGAACCAGCTTTTCCCCTCTTACCTATGGATCTACCAATAAAGGCTTCTTAACAGCAGTGGGATTCAGCAGGCTCACATCACTTTGGCAGAACCGGTTGTTAAAATGGTGCTTATAAACAACCAGTTGTTAAATTATTTGAATTTGACTTGAAACAATCTTGGTTGTGTAATCATTCTCCCACAAGCATCCTACAGATTGTCTTTTATTATTTATACTTTTTGTAAGCATTAATAGCTGATGAAAATAATTTTTATTCATGTTTAACAACATATTCAGATGCAAATGTAAAAACTTAGGTACATTGTTCTTTGTGACTCAATGGACATTTAGCCTCAACAGTTTTTCTCTTTACACTCTTATAAACATTCTGTGTTGCTTGGGTGCTGTGTGGTTTCTGGGCTGTATGGCCGTGTTCTAGCAGCATTCTCTCCTGAAGATGCCAGCCACAGATGCAGGCGAAACGTCAGGAGAGAAGGTCCTGCTGAACACGCCAGCCACCGTCTAGCGTGAAAAGTCTCTGGAAACTTCCGCCACAGCACCCAAGTGATTCTAACCAAAGCTCTGAAAGCCTTCGACAATACGTTCTGTGTTGCCTTTTTTGTTCCTGATTTAGATTGGGATGCAAGGCATGGAGCTGTCAAAAGTGTCTGTTCACTGAATTATTTATTTTCTGCTCCTGAAAAGAAGCAACACCCAAGCGGAAGAGAATAAAACTTCTGTCAAATTCATTGACCCTCCCCTAGCCCTGGTAGGTCTTGCTAGACTTCTGAAAGGTGTAGGAGTATGTTGGATAAAAAAAATGTTTTAAACTATGGTCAGTTTGCTGGGGGGGCAGTTTTTGTCTCACTGTTACTTGGCGCATCAGTGGCATCATTAAGTATGTGGGAAGGAGGGTTGCTAACCTCCAGCTGGTACCTGGAGATCACCGGCTATTACAATTGACCTCCAGATGACTTTCAATCCACTTTCACAATTGTTTGCAAATGGATTTTTGCTATTCCCCACGGTAAAATCCAGCTGCAAAGCGCATTCAAAATGGATTGAAAGTGCATGATTCTGCGTGTGCGGAAGTGGCCAATCTCATGTGCACCACTAGCATATGCATTTCTATTTCATTTGTAATCCAGAAAAAATGTTGTTTTGTAATATCAAACAAAGAAAGATCAAAGAGCTGCTAACCCTAGAGGAATTCCTACATGAAAAAATCTGGGGTGCTGAGCACTATGAGTTCTATAGGAGAAGAAAATAGCTCATACATAGTCATCCCAGTTCTTGGTCAAGCCTAGTATTGTCTCTTCTTATGCACCTGGAAGTAACCATAATTGGAAATAGTGGAATTCACTTCTGATCCTCTGAAGATGCCAGCCACAGATGCAGGCAAAACGTCAGGAGAGAATGCTGCTAGAACACGGCCATACAGCCCGGAAACCACACAGCACCCAAGTGATTCCGGCCGTGAAAGCCTTCGACAATACATAGGATTGTGTAGAGAGGGGATTAAACATTTAGGGATTTGTGAATGGATTTCATTAATGCTATCACTGGTCATCAGTGGCTGCTTGGAGCCCCAGAATGGATTGGAGAAGTGGGGAAGTGGGTGGATGTAAATAAGGGGCCATCCTGCAAGGACCAATGCAGAGTTCTACATCTGGGTAACAAAAATGAGAAACGTGCATACTTGGCTGAGAGATACACTTCTGGGGAGTAGCGTGTGAACAAGATATTGGGGTATGGGTGGACCAAAAGCTAAGTTTGAGCCATCAGTAGCAAAAAAAGGCTAATGAAGTCTTGGAGCATAACCTCCAAATCGCAAGATGTCATCATCGCACAGTATACTGCCTTTGTCAGGACACACCTGGAGCATTGTGTGCAGTTCTGGAGGCCTCATTTCAGAAAGGATGTGGACAAAATGGAGTTGGGTGCCGAAGAGAGCGACACGAATGAGCAGGGCAGCTGGAGACCAAGTCATAAAAGGAAACTCTGAGGAAATTGGGAACGTTTTGTTTGGCGAAGAAGAGGTTGAGGGGGACATGATTGTTCTCTTTAAGTATCTGAAAGGTTGTCACTTAAAGAAAGGTAGGGATGTTCCGATGGCCAGAACAGGATAGGACTCACAATAACAGGTTTATACAGGCAGAAAGATACTGTCTGGATATTAAGGGGGGGGATTACAGTATGTATTCAACAGTGAAATAGACTGTCCAGGGAGGAAGTGAGCTCACCCTCACTGTCAATCTTCAAGCAGTGGCTGGACAAACACTTGTCAAGAACACTTTAGGCTGATGGAGCATTGAGGAGGGGATTGGACTAGATGCCCTTTGTGACCCCTCCCAACTCTCTGATTCCACGATTGAGGCACAGCATGGGCAAAAATACAGATTCATCTCTTCTGTCATGCTGTTCCCTTGTCCTCAACTGGGAAGTCTGTGAGCTATAGTGACTTGATTGGTTGATGATTACTGGAGATACCCCTACTCTTGCCACCGAAATCATTGAGTCTCCTTGAGACAGTCACTTTCTTTCCACCTTGACTACTCATAGGGTGATTGTAAGGTTTCAGTGTGGATAGGGGATGAGGTACACCATTCTGAGTTTCCTGGGGTAGAATTGACGATCTAATTAACAAACGTTCCCAGGCAATTACCGATAAAAATGGCGAGAACCGTCCATGAATTTCACAGCATCTGGTCAACACTGGCCATGATTTGTCAATGTTTAAGACCAAGTGATTTTCCCCACTCCTTCCACCTAAGATTCTTGGGGCCCCAGGACTGGAGCTGTGAAACTTCTACATGCAAAATATGCTCTCTGATCTTGAACTAGGGCCATTTCCACAAAGGAAGCAATGAAACATACAAATATATAGGTAGATTGATGCAAGATGTGAAATTGGTTCTTTATGGAACACAGTTCATACCTGCTTCTTCACATTGTCGATATCTGCCTTCATCCTCTGGATGTTCCGATTCAGCTCAGCAATCTCATTTCTGGTGTTCTTCAAGTCATCGCCGTGAGTACTGGCTGTGCTCTGAAGTTCCTGAAACTGTGGTGAAGACATTTATTAGGAATGAAGGGCTGTCTCCTAGCTAGTAGGGGTACTTAATTAAGGCGTCTGTGCCCTACCCTTGATTCCCTCCATTCGGGCTATGATTTTTGCATTTAATCTATTTGGGCTGTGGTGACATTTAGGTTGTGAAATAAGCTGCAGAGGGGGCTGCCCATCGAGTTGATTTGGAAACTTCCCCTGGTCCATCACAAGAAGAACAAGAAGGATTTGAATTTATATCCTGCTTTTCTCCACCAGACAGAGACTCAAAGCAACTTACAAACTCCTTTCCTTTCCTCTCCCCACAACAGACACCTTGTGATGTAGGTGGGGCCAGTGGCGTACCTAGGCAAACTGGAGCCCTGGACAAAACCTGAGTTTAATGCCCCCCCAACAACAACAACAACAACCTTCATAAGGCATTGAAAGAATAAAAGAAAGAAAGGAAACAAGTATTGGCAGGAAGGGGGTGGATTTAAAAGGAGAGTCTGGGGAAAAATTTAGGGTGTGCCTGCTGTCAGGGGTGCAATTATTAATATAGCAGCACCAAAATTTCAGAGTATCTTCATGAGCCCCTAGTGACGATACCACCCAGGTTTAATGAAGTTTGGTTCATGGGGTCCAAAGTTATGGACCCTCAAAGGTGTAGCCCCCATCTCCTATTGGCTCCTATTGGAAACAATGGGGGATGGGGGCACCCCCTTTGGGAGTCCATACGGGGGGGTGGGGGGGGGGGGGGGTGGGGGGGGGGGGGGGTGGGGGGGGGGGGGGGTGGGGGGGGGGGGGGGTGGGGGGGGGGGGGGGTGGGGGGGGGGGGGGGTGGGGGGGGGGGGGGGTGGGGGGGGGGGGGGGTGGGGGGGGGGGGGGGTGGGGGGGGGGGGGGGTGGGGGGGGGGGGGGGTGGGGGGGGGGGGGGGTGGGGGGGGGGGGGGGTGGGGGGGGGGGGGGGTGGGGGGGGGGGGGGGTGGGGGGGGGGGGGGGTGGGGGGGGGGGGGGGTGGGGGGGGGGGGGGGTGGGGGGGGGGGGGGGTGGGGGGGGGGGGGGGTGGGGGGGGGGGGGGGTGGGGGGGGGGGGGGGTGGGGGGGGGGGGGGGTGGGGGGGGGGGGGGGTGGGGGGGGGGGGGGGTGGGGGGGGGGGGGGGTGGGGGGGGGGGGGGGTGGGGGGGGGGGGGGGTGGGGGGGGGGGGGGGTGGGGGGGGGGGGGGGTGGGGGGGGGGGGGGGTGGGGGGGGGGGGGGGTGGGGGGGGGGGGGGGTGGGGGGGGGGGGGGGTGGGGGGGGGGGGGGGTGGGGGGGGGGGGGGGTGGGGGGGGGGGGGGGTGGGGGGGGGGGGGGGTGGGGGGGGGGGGGGGTGGGGGGGGGGGGGGGTGGGGGGGGGGGGGGGTGGGGGGGGGGGGGGGTGGGGGGGGGGGGGGGTGGGGGGGGGGGGGGGTGGGGGGGGGGGGGGGTGGGGGGGGGGGGGGGTGGGGGGGGGGGGGGGTGGGGGGGGGGGGGGGTGGGGGGGGGGGGGGGTGGGGGGGGGGGGGGGTGGGGGGGGGGGGGGGTGGGGGGGGGGGGGGGTGGGGGGGGGGGGGGGTGGGGGGGGGGGGGGGTGGGGGGGGGGGGGGGTGGGGGGGGGGGGGGGTGGGGGGGGGGGGGGGTGGGGGGGGGGGGGGGTGGGGGGGGGGGGGGGTGGGGGGGGGGGGGGGTGGGGGGGGGGGGGGGTGGGGGGGGGGGGGGGTGGGGGGGGGGGGGGGTGGGGGGGGGGGGGGGTGGGGGGGGGGGGGGGTGGGGGGGGGGGGGGGTGGGGGGGGGGGGGGGTGGGGGGGGGGGGGGGTGGGGGGGGGGGGGGGTGGGGGGGGGGGGGGGTGGGGGGGGGGGGGGGTGGGGGGGGGGGGGGGTGGGGGGGGGGGGGGGTGGGGGGGGGGGGGGGTGGGGGGGGGGGGGGGTGGGGGGGGGGGGGGGTGGGGGGGGGGGGGGGTGGGGGGGGGGGGGGGTGGGGGGGGGGGGGGGTGGGGGGGGGGGGGGGTGGGGGGGGGGGGGGGTGGGGGGGGGGGGGGGTGGGGGGGGGGGGGGGTGGGGGGGGGGGGGGGTGGGGGGGGGGGGGGGTGGGGGGGGGGGGGGGTGGGGGGGGGGGGGGGTGGGGGGGGGGGGGGGTGGGGGGGGGGGGGGGTGGGGGGGGGGGGGGGTGGGGGGGGGGGGGGGTGGGGGGGGGGGGGGGTGGGGGGGGGGGGGGGTGGGGGGGGGGGGGGGTGGGGGGGGGGGGGGGTGGGGGGGGGGGGGGGTGGGGGGGGGGGGGGGTGGGGGGGGGGGGGGGTGGGGGGGGGGGGGGGTGGGGGGGGGGGGGGGTGGGGGGGGGGGGGGGTGGGGGGGGGGGGGGGTGGGGGGGGGGGGGGGTGGGGGGGGGGGGGGGTGGGGGGGGGGGGGGGTGGGGGGGGGGGGGGGTGGGGGGGGGGGGGGGTGGGGGGGGGGGGGGGTGGGGGGGGGGGGGGGTGGGGGGGGGGGGGGGTGGGGGGGGGGGGGGGTGGGGGGGGGGGGGGGTGGGGGGGGGGGGGGGTGGGGGGGGGGGGGGGTGGGGGGGGGGGGGGGTGGGGGGGGGGGGGGGTGGGGGGGGGGGGGGGTGGGGGGGGGGGGGGGTGGGGGGGGGGGGGGGTGGGGGGGGGGGGGGGTGGGGGGGGGGGGGGGTGGGGGGGGGGGGGGGTGGGGGGGGGGGGGGGTGGGGGGGGGGGGGGGTGGGGGGGGGGGGGGGTGGGGGGGGGGGGGGGTGGGGGGGGGGGGGGGTGGGGGGGGGGGGGGGTGGGGGGGGGGGGGGGTGGGGGGGGGGGGGGGTGGGGGGGGGGGGGGGTGGGGGGGGGGGGGGGTGGGGGGGGGGGGGGGTGGGGGGGGGGGGGGGTGGGGGGGGGGGGGGGTGGGGGGGGGGGGGGGTGGGGGGGGGGGGGGGTGGGGGGGGGGGGGGGTGGGGGGGGGGGGGGGTGGGGGGGGGGGGGGGTGGGGGGGGGGGGGGGTGGGGGGGGGGGGGGGTGGGGGGGGGGGGGGGTGGGGGGGGGGGGGGGTGGGGGGGGGGGGGGGTGGGGGGGGGGGGGGGTGGGGGGGGGGGGGGGTGGGGGGGGGGGGGGGTGGGGGGGGGGGGGGGTGGGGGGGGGGGGGGGTGGGGGGGGGGGGGGGTGGGGGGGGGGGGGGGTGGGGGGGGGGGGGGGTGGGGGGGGGGGGGGGTGGGGGGGGGGGGGGGTGGGGGGGGGGGGGGGTGGGGGGGGGGGGGGGTGGGGGGGGGGGGGGGTGGGGGGGGGGGGGGGTGGGGGGGGGGGGGGGTGGGGGGGGGGGGGGGTGGGGGGGGGGGGGGGTGGGGGGGGGGGGGGGTGGGGGGGGGGGGGGGTGGGGGGGGGGGGGGGTGGGGGGGGGGGGGGGTGGGGGGGGGGGGGGGTGGGGGGGGGGGGGGGTGGGGGGGGGGGGGGGTGGGGGGGGGGGGGGGTGGGGGGGGGGGGGGGTGGGGGGGGGGGGGGGTGGGGGGGGGGGGGGGTGGGGGGGGGGGGGGGTGGGGGGGGGGGGGGGTGGGGGGGGGGGGGGGTGGGGGGGGGGGGGGGTGGGGGGGGGGGGGGGTGGGGGGGGGGGGGGGTGGGGGGGGGGGGGGGTGGGGGGGGGGGGGGGTGGGGGGGGGGGGGGGTGGGGGGGGGGGGGGGTGGGGGGGGGGGGGGGTGGGGGGGGGGGGGGGTGGGGGGGGGGGGGGGTGGGGGGGGGGGGGGGTGGGGGGGGGGGGGGGTGGGGGGGGGGGGGGGTGGGGGGGGGGGGGGGTGGGGGGGGGGGGGGGTGGGGGGGGGGGGGGGTGGGGGGGGGGGGGGGTGGGGGGGGGGGGGGGTGGGGGGGGGGGGGGGTGGGGGGGGGGGGGGGTGGGGGGGGGGGGGGGTGGGGGGGGGGGGGGGTGGGGGGGGGGGGGGGTGGGGGGGGGGGGGGGTGGGGGGGGGGGGGGGTGGGGGGGGGGGGGGGTGGGGGGGGGGGGGGGTGGGGGGGGGGGGGGGTGGGGGGGGGGGGGGGTGGGGGGGGGGGGGGGTGGGGGGGGGGGGGGGTGGGGGGGGGGGGGGGTGGGGGGGGGGGGGGGTGGGGGGGGGGGGGGGTGGGGGGGGGGGGGGGTGGGGGGGGGGGGGGGTGGGGGGGGGGGGGGGTGGGGGGGGGGGGGGGTGGGGGGGGGGGGGGGTGGGGGGGGGGGGGGGTGGGGGGGGGGGGGGGTGGGGGGGGGGGGGGGTGGGGGGGGGGGGGGGTGGGGGGGGGGGGGGGTGGGGGGGGGGGGGGGTGGGGGGGGGGGGGGGTGGGGGGGGGGGGGGGTGGGGGGGGGGGGGGGTGGGGGGGGGGGGGGGTGGGGGGGGGGGGGGGTGGGGGGGGGGGGGGGTGGGGGGGGGGGGGGGTGGGGGGGGGGGGGGGTGGGGGGGGGGGGGGGTGGGGGGGGGGGGGGGTGGGGGGGGGGGGGGGTGGGGGGGGGGGGGGGTGGGGGGGGGGGGGGGTGGGGGGGGGGGGGGGTGGGGGGGGGGGGGGGTGGGGGGGGGGGGGGGTGGGGGGGGGGGGGGGTGGGGGGGGGGGGGGGTGGGGGGGGGGGGGGGTGGGGGGGGGGGGGGGTGGGGGGGGGGGGGGGTGGGGGGGGGGGGGGGTGGGGGGGGGGGGGGGTGGGGGGGGGGGGGGGTGGGGGGGGGGGGGGGTGGGGGGGGGGGGGGGTGGGGGGGGGGGGGGGTGGGGGGGGGGGGGGGTGGGGGGGGGGGGGGGTGGGGGGGGGGGGGGGTGGGGGGGGGGGGGGGTGGGGGGGGGGGGGGGTGGGGGGGGGGGGGGGTGGGGGGGGGGGGGGGTGGGGGGGGGGGGGGGTGGGGGGGGGGGGGGGTGGGGGGGGGGGGGGGTGGGGGGGGGGGGGGGTGGGGGGGGGGGGGGGTGGGGGGGGGGGGGGGTGGGGGGGGGGGGGGGTGGGGGGGGGGGGGGGTGGGGGGGGGGGGGGGTGGGGGGGGGGGGGGGTGGGGGGGGGGGGGGGTGGGGGGGGGGGGGGGTGGGGGGGGGGGGGGGTGGGGGGGGGGGGGGGTGGGGGGGGGGGGGGGTGGGGGGGGGGGGGGGTGGGGGGGGGGGGGGGTGGGGGGGGGGGGGGGTGGGGGGGGGGGGGGGTGGGGGGGGGGGGGGGTGGGGGGGGGGGGGGGTGGGGGGGGGGGGGGGTGGGGGGGGGGGGGGGTGGGGGGGGGGGGGGGTGGGGGGGGGGGGGGGTGGGGGGGGGGGGGGGTGGGGGGGGGGGGGGGTGGGGGGGGGGGGGGGTGGGGGGGGGGGGGGGTGGGGGGGGGGGGGGGTGGGGGGGGGGGGGGGTGGGGGGGGGGGGGGGTGGGGGGGGGGGGGGGTGGGGGGGGGGGGGGGTGGGGGGGGGGGGGGGTGGGGGGGGGGGGGGGTGGGGGGGGGGGGGGGTGGGGGGGGGGGGGGGTGGGGGGGGGGGGGGGTGGGGGGGGGGGGGGGTGGGGGGGGGGGGGGGTGGGGGGGGGGGGGGGTGGGGGGGGGGGGGGGTGGGGGGGGGGGGGGGTGGGGGGGGGGGGGGGTGGGGGGGGGGGGGGGTGGGGGGGGGGGGGGGTGGGGGGGGGGGGGGGTGGGGGGGGGGGGGGGTGGGGGGGGGGGGGGGTGGGGGGGGGGGGGGGTGGGGGGGGGGGGGGGTGGGGGGGGGGGGGGGTGGGGGGGGGGGGGGGTGGGGGGGGGGGGGGGTGGGGGGGGGGGGGGGTGGGGGGGGGGGGGGGTGGGGGGGGGGGGGGGTGGGGGGGGGGGGGGGTGGGGGGGGGGGGGGGTGGGGGGGGGGGGGGGTGGGGGGGGGGGGGGGTGGGGGGGGGGGGGGGTGGGGGGGGGGGGGGGTGGGGGGGGGGGGGGGTGGGGGGGGGGGGGGGTGGGGGGGGGGGGGGGTGGGGGGGGGGGGGGGTGGGGGGGGGGGGGGGTGGGGGGGGGGGGGGGTGGGGGGGGGGGGGGGTGGGGGGGGGGGGGGGTGGGGGGGGGGGGGGGTGGGGGGGGGGGGGGGTGGGGGGGGGGGGGGGTGGGGGGGGGGGGGGGTGGGGGGGGGGGGGGGTGGGGGGGGGGGGGGGTGGGGGGGGGGGGGGGTGGGGGGGGGGGGGGGTGGGGGGGGGGGGGGGTGGGGGGGGGGGGGGGTGGGGGGGGGGGGGGGTGGGGGGGGGGGGGGGTGGGGGGGGGGGGGGGTGGGGGGGGGGGGGGGTGGGGGGGGGGGGGGGTGGGGGGGGGGGGGGGTGGGGGGGGGGGGGGGTGGGGGGGGGGGGGGGTGGGGGGGGGGGGGGGTGGGGGGGGGGGGGGGTGGGGGGGGGGGGGGGTGGGGGGGGGGGGGGGTGGGGGGGGGGGGGGGTGGGGGGGGGGGGGGGTGGGGGGGGGGGGGGGTGGGGGGGGGGGGGGGTGGGGGGGGGGGGGGGTGGGGGGGGGGGGGGGTGGGGGGGGGGGGGGGTGGGGGGGGGGGGGGGTGGGGGGGGGGGGGGGTGGGGGGGGGGGGGGGTGGGGGGGGGGGGGGGTGGGGGGGGGGGGGGGTGGGGGGGGGGGGGGGTGGGGGGGGGGGGGGGTGGGGGGGGGGGGGGGTGGGGGGGGGGGGGGGTGGGGGGGGGGGGGGGTGGGGGGGGGGGGGGGTGGGGGGGGGGGGGGGTGGGGGGGGGGGGGGGTGGGGGGGGGGGGGGGTGGGGGGGGGGGGGGGTGGGGGGGGGGGGGGGTGGGGGGGGGGGGGGGTGGGGGGGGGGGGGGGTGGGGGGGGGGGGGGGTGGGGGGGGGGGGGGGTGGGGGGGGGGGGGGGTGGGGGGGGGGGGGGGTGGGGGGGGGGGGGGGTGGGGGGGGGGGGGGGTGGGGGGGGGGGGGGGTGGGGGGGGGGGGGGGTGGGGGGGGGGGGGGGTGGGGGGGGGGGGGGGTGGGGGGGGGGGGGGGTGGGGGGGGGGGGGGGTGGGGGGGGGGGGGGGTGGGGGGGGGGGGGGGTGGGGGGGGGGGGGGGTGGGGGGGGGGGGGGGTGGGGGGGGGGGGGGGTGGGGGGGGGGGGGGGTGGGGGGGGGGGGGGGTGGGGGGGGGGGGGGGTGGGGGGGGGGGGGGGTGGGGGGGGGGGGGGGTGGGGGGGGGGGGGGGTGGGGGGGGGGGGGGGTGGGGGGGGGGGGGGGTGGGGGGGGGGGGGGGTGGGGGGGGGGGGGGGTGGGGGGGGGGGGGGGTGGGGGGGGGGGGGGGTGGGGGGGGGGGGGGGTGGGGGGGGGGGGGGGTGGGGGGGGGGGGGGGTGGGGGGGGGGGGGGGTGGGGGGGGGGGGGGGTGGGGGGGGGGGGGGGTGGGGGGGGGGGGGGGTGGGGGGGGGGGGGGGTGGGGGGGGGGGGGGGTGGGGGGGGGGGGGGGTGGGGGGGGGGGGGGGTGGGGGGGGGGGGGGGTGGGGGGGGGGGGGGGTGGGGGGGGGGGGGGGTGGGGGGGGGGGGGGGTGGGGGGGGGGGGGGGTGGGGGGGGGGGGGGGTGGGGGGGGGGGGGGGTGGGGGGGGGGGGGGGTGGGGGGGGGGGGGGGTGGGGGGGGGGGGGGGTGGGGGGGGGGGGGGGTGGGGGGGGGGGGGGGTGGGGGGGGGGGGGGGTGGGGGGGGGGGGGGGTGGGGGGGGGGGGGGGTGGGGGGGGGGGGGGGTGGGGGGGGGGGGGGGTGGGGGGGGGGGGGGGTGGGGGGGGGGGGGGGTGGGGGGGGGGGGGGGTGGGGGGGGGGGGGGGTGGGGGGGGGGGGGGGTGGGGGGGGGGGGGGGTGGGGGGGGGGGGGGGTGGGGGGGGGGGGGGGTGGGGGGGGGGGGGGGTGGGGGGGGGGGGGGGTGGGGGGGGGGGGGGGTGGGGGGGGGGGGGGGTGGGGGGGGGGGGGGGTGGGGGGGGGGGGGGGTGGGGGGGGGGGGGGGTGGGGGGGGGGGGGGGTGGGGGGGGGGGGGGGTGGGGGGGGGGGGGGGTGGGGGGGGGGGGGGGTGGGGGGGGGGGGGGGTGGGGGGGGGGGGGGGTGGGGGGGGGGGGGGGTGGGGGGGGGGGGGGGTGGGGGGGGGGGGGGGTGGGGGGGGGGGGGGGTGGGGGGGGGGGGGGGTGGGGGGGGGGGGGGGTGGGGGGGGGGGGGGGTGGGGGGGGGGGGGGGTGGGGGGGGGGGGGGGTGGGGGGGGGGGGGGGTGGGGGGGGGGGGGGGTGGGGGGGGGGGGGGGTGGGGGGGGGGGGGGGTGGGGGGGGGGGGGGGTGGGGGGGGGGGGGGGTGGGGGGGGGGGGGGGTGGGGGGGGGGGGGGGTGGGGGGGGGGGGGGGTGGGGGGGGGGGGGGGTGGGGGGGGGGGGGGGTGGGGGGGGGGGGGGGTGGGGGGGGGGGGGGGTGGGGGGGGGGGGGGGTGGGGGGGGGGGGGGGTGGGGGGGGGGGGGGGTGGGGGGGGGGGGGGGTGGGGGGGGGGGGGGGTGGGGGGGGGGGGGGGTGGGGGGGGGGGGGGGTGGGGGGGGGGGGGGGTGGGGGGGGGGGGGGGTGGGGGGGGGGGGGGGTGGGGGGGGGGGGGGGTGGGGGGGGGGGGGGGTGGGGGGGGGGGGGGGTGGGGGGGGGGGGGGGTGGGGGGGGGGGGGGGTGGGGGGGGGGGGGGGTGGGGGGGGGGGGGGGTGGGGGGGGGGGGGGGTGGGGGGGGGGGGGGGTGGGGGGGGGGGGGGGTGGGGGGGGGGGGGGGTGGGGGGGGGGGGGGGTGGGGGGGGGGGGGGGTGGGGGGGGGGGGGGGTGGGGGGGGGGGGGGGTGGGGGGGGGGGGGGGTGGGGGGGGGGGGGGGTGGGGGGGGGGGGGGGTGGGGGGGGGGGGGGGTGGGGGGGGGGGGGGGTGGGGGGGGGGGGGGGTGGGGGGGGGGGGGGGTGGGGGGGGGGGGGGGTGGGGGGGGGGGGGGGTGGGGGGGGGGGGGGGTGGGGGGGGGGGGGGGTGGGGGGGGGGGGGGGTGGGGGGGGGGGGGGGTGGGGGGGGGGGGGGGTGGGGGGGGGGGGGGGTGGGGGGGGGGGGGGGTGGGGGGGGGGGGGGGTGGGGGGGGGGGGGGGTGGGGGGGGGGGGGGGTGGGGGGGGGGGGGGGTGGGGGGGGGGGGGGGTGGGGGGGGGGGGGGGTGGGGGGGGGGGGGGGTGGGGGGGGGGGGGGGTGGGGGGGGGGGGGGGTGGGGGGGGGGGGGGGTGGGGGGGGGGGGGGGTGGGGGGGGGGGGGGGTGGGGGGGGGGGGGGGTGGGGGGGGGGGGGGGTGGGGGGGGGGGGGGGTGGGGGGGGGGGGGGGTGGGGGGGGGGGGGGGTGGGGGGGGGGGGGGGTGGGGGGGGGGGGGGGTGGGGGGGGGGGGGGGTGGGGGGGGGGGGGGGTGGGGGGGGGGGGGGGTGGGGGGGGGGGGGGGTGGGGGGGGGGGGGGGTGGGGGGGGGGGGGGGTGGGGGGGGGGGGGGGTGGGGGGGGGGGGGGGTGGGGGGGGGGGGGGGTGGGGGGGGGGGGGGGTGGGGGGGGGGGGGGGTGGGGGGGGGGGGGGGTGGGGGGGGGGGGGGGTGGGGGGGGGGGGGGGTGGGGGGGGGGGGGGGTGGGGGGGGGGGGGGGTGGGGGGGGGGGGGGGTGGGGGGGGGGGGGGGTGGGGGGGGGGGGGGGTGGGGGGGGGGGGGGGTGGGGGGGGGGGGGGGTGGGGGGGGGGGGGGGTGGGGGGGGGGGGGGGTGGGGGGGGGGGGGGGTGGGGGGGGGGGGGGGTGGGGGGGGGGGGGGGTGGGGGGGGGGGGGGGTGGGGGGGGGGGGGGGTGGGGGGGGGGGGGGGTGGGGGGGGGGGGGGGTGGGGGGGGGGGGGGGTGGGGGGGGGGGGGGGTGGGGGGGGGGGGGGGTGGGGGGGGGGGGGGGTGGGGGGGGGGGGGGGTGGGGGGGGGGGGGGGTGGGGGGGGGGGGGGGTGGGGGGGGGGGGGGGTGGGGGGGGGGGGGGGTGGGGGGGGGGGGGGGTGGGGGGGGGGGGGGGTGGGGGGGGGGGGGGGTGGGGGGGGGGGGGGGTGGGGGGGGGGGGGGGTGGGGGGGGGGGGGGGTGGGGGGGGGGGGGGGTGGGGGGGGGGGGGGGTGGGGGGGGGGGGGGGTGGGGGGGGGGGGGGGTGGGGGGGGGGGGGGGTGGGGGGGGGGGGGGGTGGGGGGGGGGGGGGGTGGGGGGGGGGGGGGGTGGGGGGGGGGGGGGGTGGGGGGGGGGGGGGGTGGGGGGGGGGGGGGGTGGGGGGGGGGGGGGGTGGGGGGGGGGGGGGGTGGGGGGGGGGGGGGGTGGGGGGGGGGGGGGGTGGGGGGGGGGGGGGGTGGGGGGGGGGGGGGGTGGGGGGGGGGGGGGGTGGGGGGGGGGGGGGGTGGGGGGGGGGGGGGGTGGGGGGGGGGGGGGGTGGGGGGGGGGGGGGGTGGGGGGGGGGGGGGGTGGGGGGCGGGGGGGGTGGGGGGGGGGGGGGGTGGGGGGGGGGGGGGGGGGGGGGGGGGGGGGGTGGGGGGGGGGGGGGGTGGGGGGGGGGGGGGGTGGGGGGGTGGGGGGGTGGGGGGGTGGGGGGGTGGGGGGGTGGGGGGGTGGGGGGGGGGGGGGGTGGAGGGGGGGGGGGATGGAGGGGGGGGGGGGGGGGGGGAGGGGGGGGTGGGGGGGGTGGAGGGGGGGGGGGGGGGGGGGGGGGGGGGGGGGGGGGGGGGGGGGGGGGGGGGGGGGGGGGGGGGGGGGGGGGGGGGGGGGGGGGGGGGGGGGGGGGGGGGGGGGTGGGGGGGGGGGGGGGGGGGGGGGGGGGGGGGTGGGGGGGGAGGGTAGCGGCACCAAAATTTCGGCGCATCATCGGGGGACTGTACTTATACTACCCCCCAAGGTTGGTGAGGGTTTTGGTTCAAAGAGGTCCAAGTTATGGGACTCCCAAAGGGGGTGCCCCTATCCTAATGACATTTCCAATGGGAGCTAATAGGAGATGGGGGCCACAGTTTCGAGGGTCCATAGCACTTTGGCACACCCTAGACCGGCTGCACCAAACCTGGGGAGTGTCGAGGGCAGACTCTCCTGATGAGACCCTGAAAGTTTTGAGACTGTGCCTTCATAAATGTGCCCCCCACAGCCTGCAACCCCCATTGACAGCAATGCAGAAAACTCAATGCAGAACAAAGATTCTTGGGCAAATTTCTAGGATGTTCCTGCAGGGGGGGGGGGCATTTTTGGATGTATCGGCACCAAAATTTCCGGGTATCATCTGGAGATGATGGCACCCCCCAAGTTTAGTGCAGTTTGGTTCAGGGGGTCTAAAGTTATGGACCCTCAAAGGGTAGCCCCCATCTCCTTAGCAAAGAATGGACCCCCTAAACCAAACTGCACCAAACTTTGGGGGTACCATAAGGACAGTTTCCAGATGATATGGTGCGGATATGTCTAAAAATGCACCCCCTGAAGGCACCAATGTCCTGGTGCAAAAAAATTTTTGGTCGTGGTGGAGTGGTTGCCATGGGGGTGGGGGGCATCCAACTCAGGTTTTGCCCAGGGCTACAGTTTGCCCAGGGCTGCCTCGTTACGCCCCTGGATTGGAAGCAGGTTTAGCTATTTTCCCCCCTGGCTGTTTGCCATTCAGAATTACCTTCCTGTGTGGCTATTTGCTTCACCACCCCAGAGTTCCAAATGTATATCTGCCTTCTTAAACAGACACACACATGGGGGAGGGAATGATTTGAAAGGGAGCACTTTGAACAGAAAAATAATGGGGAATAGGTTATATATCCTTCCATCCTCCACTCTTTCACTCAAAATTGCAGCCTTTCAAGGCTACAGTATATTGTATTTTTTAATGGTTTCCCTCCATCCATTTGGACATAATGTGTGACTTCCTCCCTAATCTTTCATTTTCCAAGACAAGATTCTTGCTCTTGTGGCTGTATAAAAAAACTCAAAAAATATGGCAGTAATTCCTGGTGACATCTTAAAAGTCAGAGGATTCTTTATCACTTTTGTCCCTATTTTATGACTCTGTTACAAAAGCAAAATAGCACCTAGTTACTATTGGTAACTTAAAAAACAAACAAACCCAAATCTTAGATACACACAATGGAGAATTTGGATCATTAAACTTACCTTGGGTGCAAAATTTGGATTTTATTTATGTGCTACAGAGTTCAGATATTCCTGAATTCACATTGTTATCCTATCCTGCCATATAGCTTGAGTGGTCCAACTGAATTTGATGCACACTTTGTGCTGATTTATACTTGTTTTGTGTTTAGATCTAAAGGAAAACAAGCAAAAATGTGTGTTGATGCTATATGGATCCATGGTCATATTTGGCCTTCTCCAACTGAGGAAAAAACCAAACTGCCCATGCAAGTGTTCTTACTAGTAGTATTTATTACTGTATATAACTTCATTAATGTACACAATGCTGGACTGAGTTCAAAAAAGACAACCCCTGCCCTGAGGAGGTAACAATCTAAATTGATTGACAAGGTGTGGCCATGCAGACACTTAAGCCTAGGATGCACAAAATGCATGAGCTAGTAAGCCTACATATGAACTCTACCTGGGGTTGCCAACTCTAGCTTGGGAAATTCCCCAAGGTGGTAACTGGGAAGATGAAGTTTACAGAAGGGAAGGAGCTTGGCTGAGATAGAATGTCACTCTTGAATTTCATTTCTTTGGATGTGTATGTGGCTTCTCTCTCTTCTAGACTCTATGGTATACCATAGCACCTGCCTTCTGAAGTAATTGTTTCCTTTAAGGAAAACTGATCTCAGTTGTAATTGGGTAGCACTCTAGCCCCCACTTTGAGGCCCCAATCCTAACGGTACCACTTGCTCCATGGATCTCTTTGTGAGAAGAGGCATATTAATACATAAAATACCTGTAGAGCTAGGCACAGACTAGAGTACAAGGGGTGGCTCAGGCTAGTACTGGATAACTGACATTGAAAGATGTGCGCAGGCTTAGCAAACCACCTTTCACAAAGCAGACCTACTGTGCCCAACCCTTTTTATTTATTTTCTGTCTTATACAGAGAGCACCCAAAGTGGGTCTGAAATATGATTTATGACCATCGAGCTCTGTGACCACACCAAAGTAAAGAAGGGGAATGTGGTATATTCACTATGTATATATGTTTGGGTCCCCATCATGGAGAAACACAGTCTTCTTGTCCCCTATTATCTGTTTGATTTAGGCCGTTTCCGCACGGCCCTTTTATGGCGCCCTGGGGGATGACAAAGCATGCCGTTCCCGGGGAGCCAAGCTCGCATAACCTTCGGCTCCCCCTCCCCCAGAGCGGCGTGGGCCACCCTAAAACTAACCCTTTAAAGGGTTGTTTTTTTTTTGCCCCTAACAAGCGTGTTCAATGACACCCAGTGCGAACCTGCACCGAGGGAAACACGCTGTTTCCCTGCCCTTTCCCACTCACCTTGTCCCGATGCGTCCCAGCCTGCACAGCCTCCCGAAGCCCCTCCCTCACTGTCCTCCGACCCCTGGAGAGGTCAGGAGGCAGCGTGGTGGCGAGGCTTCGGAGCTTTCAACAGGCGGCAGTGAGGTTTAAGGTGAGATGGGACAAGGAAGAGACAGAAAGCTGACTCCATCACCCGGAGCATGCATCATCCGCCGGCCTCTCCTGAGGCCGCTCGCACGCTTGCGTGCGAACGGCCTCTGCCCCCACGCCGGCAGAATTCTTGCCGGCGTGGGGGCGCCTGGGGGGCCGTGCGGAAACGGCCTTAGTTTGATCCCATGGGGTGGAGCTCTTGGTTTCAGCTCCCAGTTCTTGTATATCAGCTGAAAGGGTTGTAAGGGCTGCCCTTCTTGCAAATAAAAAGCTGTTGTTTTGGAGCAGCATGTCTCTGCTGGATCATGGTCCCAAGAACCGGTGCCTGAGTGAATGCTACTGTCCAGGAGACAACTCATGTTCCCTGTGTTTCTCCATGATGGGGACCCAAAGCAGTTTCCATTGCTCTCCTCACAATGACCCTGGGGTAGGTTAGGCTGAGATCAGAGGTGTTTGGCCTGACCATTGGATTGGGGACAGCCAGGGCTGGAGTGGGTGATGGGAATGTCCTATTCAGATGCAAATTGTTTCATCATGGAATTCACAAATGGGAAATGGTCACCTATGAGCTCTCCATGAATAAAATGATAAGTGAACAGTGCCTTCATCTTGTCTACCACCATGTCAGCCATCTTGTCAGGCAGCAGCACAACTTCAAGGTATTTGGAATAATAATAACTATCAAATAGGACTGGCCATTGATGTCGAAACCGTTAGTAGCCAACTTGAACCAAGGCAATTCTGGGATGCCATGGGAGATCATTGGCTCTCTGTGACTGCTAGATTGAAATTCCTGACATGGTGCACAGTGACCAACCCATTGTTCTATGAGCGCATTCATGTTAATGAATGAAAAAACCTGATTCATGAAATCCAGGACTGGTCATTGAGGGGATGCGTAGGTTGACATTAAGCCAGTAGCTACACAAATATGCAAATGTTGTCCTCTGTTTTAAGGTGTTCCTGGTTTTTTTGCCACCCTTAGCTGGCCATCCTACCAAGAACACCATTGACCTCTGTTGTTCTTCAGCAGAAACAACTCAAGTTGTGCTGGGGGTGGGGGGAAGAAAAAGTTCTTTTCAACAAGAGCAACTGAAGTGTTTTTTTTTTCCTAAGGCACCTACCGAAAATAGCCAGGGGCTAAGAAAAGTACTTCTTCGTGTTCCAAAAAGAGAATTGGTTTTTGGAAGAGACATACTACAAACCAAAACTGCCTCAAGGCGACTTTATGATTCAGTCTTATCATTGAAGAATGATAGATTTGAAGCCAGAGGGAGAGCTTAAAAAGAAAGGATGGGGGGGAGGGGGGGAGGGCAATGAACCTTTGAAGTCAGATTCTAAAGAACCATCATCCTCAATTAAAGTGAATGTGTGTTTTTTAAAAAAAACCCTTTAAAACCCTGTTGAGATGCAATGATGATATTTCATTTAGGTGCGGTGTTGGTGGTGGGAAAATTAATTTGTTAGCATACACATTTTTCCTGCCATTAAAGCCTGCAAGCCAAGCAATTTTTGCGTCTTGCTTCACTTCAAAGAAACACCGAAGGCCGTTGAAATGGATTTTGTGGCTGCCAGATCTAACCCAACCCAATAATTTAAGTCTTAATTAATTACCTGATGCCAGCCACACCCATCTCTTCACCTAGACATATAAGTAGAGGGGAGACCAAGGTCCCATCTCAGAGAGGGGTCCGGTGTCCTCTCTCTCTTTCTAGCCCTCTTGCTATTTCTTTGCTAACTTCTTCTATCTCTTTGGCATCAGACACAATGAGCAGGCAGTTCAGTTCTAAATCGGGGAGTGGGGTCAGGATGTCCAGTGGCTATGCCTCTTCCAACACGGTCCTTCCCGGTGGGTCTAAAGGGAGCTTCAGTTCAGTTTCTTTGTCCCGTGGTGGTCGAGGAAATGTAGGGGTAGGAGGTGGCTTTGGTAGTAGAAGTCTCTACAGCCTAGGGGGTACAAAGAGCACCTCCATCAGTGCCGGTGGGGGAAGCTTCATGGGTGGAAGTGGTGGGTTTGGTGGCAGTGGTTTTGGTGGCAGTGGATTTGGTGCTGGGGGAGCTGGAGGCTATGGAGGAATGGGCTATGGAGCTGGAGGATACGGTGGCGGCTTTGGAATGGGGAGTTTTGTCGGAGGCGGAAGAATGGGCCCCATTGCCCCTCCTGGGGGCATCCAACAAGTGACTGTCAACTCCAACCTCCTGTCACCGCTCAACCTTGAGATTGACCCAGAGATCCAAAAAGTGCGCGTGCAGGAAAGGGAGCAGATCAAGACCCTCAACAACAAGTTTGCATCGTTCATTGACAAGGTGAGTCCGTTACATTGATGTGTTTGGGCCCAGGAGATTTATGGGACAGGGTAGTCGAGAAACGAATCCCAGGATAAGATCACAAGCACATTTTCAGCGGCAAGAGCAGATTTCAAGAGCCAAAGTCACAGCCAATTTACCAAAGGGAATTTATGCTCCTTATGCTCCAAAGGGAATTTATGCTCCTTACAGGTTAGCTATAAAAGCTTTTAAGGAAAGTGTTACTGTATTCAGAGGCATTTTCTCAGGGGCGTAATGCCCATTGGGCAAGGTGGGCAGCTGCCCAGGGCACCACCTTGTGGTGGGCAACAAAATGCAGGGTTCGTTTTGGGGTACTTTAGTGGTTTTCCATTTTTGGCCTGCAGGGGGCGCAGTTTTTAGGCTAGCGGCACCAACATTTCAGCGTATCATCAGGAGACCGTCCTTATGCTACCCCCCAAGTGTGGTGAGGTTTGGTTCAGGGGTGACCCCATCTCCCATTGTTTCCAATGGGAGCTAATAGGAGATGGGGGCTACAGTTTTAAGGGTCCATAACTTTTGCCCCTTCCAAACCAAACTGCACCAAACCTGGGGGGTATCATTAGGACAGTCTCCTGATGAGACCCTGAAAGTTTTGAGACTGTGCCTTCATAAATGTGCCCCCCCACAGCCTGCAACCCCCATTGACAGCAATGCAGAAAACTCAATGCAGAACAAAGATTCTTGGGCAAATTTCTGGGATGTTCCTGCAGGGGGTGCATTTTTGGATGTATCCGCACCAAAATTTCTGGGTATCATCTGGAGACTGCCATGATGGCACCCCCCAAGTTTGGTGCAGTTTGGTTCAGAGGGTCCATACTTATGGACCTTCAAAGGGCATCCCCTTTGAGGGTCCATAACTTTGGACCCCCTAAACCAAACTGCACCAAACTTGGGGGGTCCCATCAGGATAGTCTCTAAAAATGCACCCCCTGCAGGCACCAATGTCCTGGTGCAAAAAAAATTTTGGACAAGCAGGACTTTTTTCTGGCGTGTTGGCAACCAGCCTTGTGACAAATGTGAGCCATTTTCTTGCACTAAAACAAAAGTCAGTTGAATGTCCTTGATTTGCAGTTCTGTCAGTAACTATCTGGAGCCTGTTATTGTAGTGGATGGCTCGCCCATCATCTGCACAAGGCAAGGGATGGAGAGCTTGCTGCACATAAGAAATGTAGCTGAAGTTCCATTTAACACAGTCATTGATCAGACGGATTGATAACATAATTACGTTAAAAACCACAAAAACTCTAAATAAAAACTCTCTATATAGATTGTCCATAATACAAACTTAGGCTCATTCCGCACCTGCAGAATAATGCACTTTCAAACTGCTTTCAGTGCTCTTTGAAGCTGTGTGGAATAGCAAAATCCACTTGCAAACAGTTGTGAAAGTGGTTTGAAAACGCATTATTTTGCGTGTGCGGAAGGGGCCTTAGCAAAGGAAGGAAAATCTAAAATGTTTTCACTTGACTCAGTTCACATCAGTTAAGGTATGTTTCAAATGACCTTATAAAGCAAAAGAGAGTAGCCAGGACAGACTGGATTCACATAAGAAGAAGATCGTTTTGGATTTATATCCCACCTTTCTCTCCTATAAGGAGACTCAAGGTGGCCTACAAGCTCCTTTCCCTTCCTCTCCCCACAACAGACATCTTGTGAGGTAGGTGGGGCTGAGAGAGTTTCAAAGAATTGTGACTAGCTCAAGGTCACCCAGCAGGAATGTAGGAGTGTGGAAACACACCTGGTTTACCAGATAAGCCTCTGCCACTCAGCTGGAGGAGTGGGGAATCAAACCCGGTTCTCCAGATTAGAATCCACCAACTCTTAACCACTACACCACGCTGACTCTCAATCACATTACCCATCATGTTTCAGTGAAGACTAGGATCAGGACAAATGACTACAAGCTCTTCCATACCATGAAGATACTTCCAAAGAGTTTAGGTAATCACAGGAGAAGTCCAGACTTCGGCAATTTAAAACATTTTGAAAGTCCCTCCTTTGTTACAAAAGGATAAGCATTTGCATGGGGCAAAAAACAATGCAATCCTATTCAAAGTTCCTTGAATGAATGAATGAATTTATTTGAATGTAGCCATAGGCCATTACAAAACAAAACATCAACAACTGTATTCAAAACATTATAAATATACAAGAAAAAATATGCAACAATGAATAAAATATGCAGAGTTACTTAGACTGGAGAAAATCTACATGGAACTGCACTGGACAATTCATTGTATCTCACAATAGAACCAGCGTGGTGTTGTGCTGAAGAGCAGGTGGACTCTAGTCTGGAGAAACGGGTTTGATCCCCCACTTCTGTATGTGAGTGGCAGACTCTTACCTGGTGAACTGGATTTGTTTCCCCACTCCTACATTCCTACTGGGTGGCCTTGGGCTAGTCACAGTTCTTTGGAACTCTCTCAGCCCCACCCACCTCACAAGGTGTCTGTCGTGGAGAAAGGAAGGGAAAGGAGTTTGTAATCCACCTTGAGTCTCCTTACAGGAGAGAAAGTGGGGGTATAAAACCCAAACTCTTCTTATTGCGTGGGCTTAGAATTCACATTCTCTCTTCACTCTTTTTTTGAGGATGGGGCTTTAAAGTCCTGTTCCCTCCATTTTTTTTCCTTTTATGTTTCAAAACACATCATGCTGGGACCGCAGCAAGCCAGAGAATCCCTGTTTCAAATGGCAACTCTGACCTCTTTCAGCAGACATAAACAAGTGACTGCATTTCCAGTCCCTGCCGCCACCACAGCGCAGGGTGTGATAGGACAATGCCAGTGGTGAGATTCAGCAGGTTTGCGCCACTTCGGCCGAACCGGTTGATAAAATGGTGCTTGTAAACAACCAGCTGTTAAAGTATTTAAATCTCACCTCCGGAACTGGTTGTTAAGTTATTTGAATCCCACCACTAGACTGTGCTTCCTTGTGAGACTGCGGTTCAGGATTGCAAAGATATTGCCAATGGTTTTCAGGAAAATGTGAACATTTGTGCAATTTTAACTATCCCTGAGTTTATTTCAACAACATTAATGGATCTATTCAGTGGTGGGATCCAAAAATGTGAACAACAGGCTCCGATGGTGGTGGGATTCAAACAGTGGCGCCGCCACACACACGCCCCTCCGGTCCCCATTGGGCAGGGAGGTTGCCTTAGTAACCCCTTCTCGGCACTCAGAAAAAAATTAGTAACCACTTCTAGAGAAGTGGTGAGAACTGGTTGGATCCCACCTCTGGATCTATTTATCACTTGTGAAAAATCTTGCACTTGAAGTTCATGGTTTTTTCCTTTTCTGTTTTATCCTCACAATGACTTTGAGGTGGGTTATGCCAAAAGAAGAAGAAGAGTTTGGATTTATATCCCCCCTTTCTCTCCTGCAGGAGACTCAAAGGGGCTGACAATCTCCTTGCCCTTCCCCCCTCACAACAAACACCCTGTGAGGTGGGTGAGGCTGAGAGAGCTCCGAGAAGCTGTGACTAGCCCAAGGTCACCCAGCTGGCGTGCGTGGGAGTGTACTGGCTAATCTGAATTCCCCAGATAAGCCTCCACAGCTCAGGCGGCAGAGCTGGGAATCAAACCCGGTTCCTCCAGATTAGATACACGAGCTCTTAACCTCCTGCACCACTGCTGGTGACTGGCCCAGCTGAGCAGGGATTTGGGTCTCTCCACTGCTAGTCTGGCAATTTAACCCAATGATTTAACCCACTGATAATTGCTCAGTGACTCAGGAGCCTCATGTGGCTGTTCGACATGCCCCTTGTGGTCTTCTCAGCACTGATCCCCAGTGTGGCATTTACTGCATGCTTCAGGAAAGTGGGCAAACCCTTTCTCTGGCGGGGTTTGTGGCTGACAGGTGGCTTGCACCTTGAAGCAACCATTGCCAAAATAACAGGTAAGCTGCGAGTTTCCCCGAGGTGCAGGCCTCAAGCCAGGAATGAAAGCAAACATGGCTTTTCTGGCTGATGGTAATCACAAATGTTGCTTTTTGTGAGCCACAGAATGACTACCACTGCTCTAACCACTATACAACTCCATGTGGCAGTTATTGTTGTTAATCTGCACAATGGTCCCTGAGCAGGGGCGTAACGAGGCAGCCCTGGGCAAACTGTAGCCCTGGGCAAAACCTGAGTTGGATCCCCCCCACCCCCATGGGCGGCCACTCCACCACGACCACATTTTTTTTGCACCAGGACATTGGTGCCTGCAGGGGGTGAATTATTAGACATATCAGCACGATAATTTCAGCATATCATCAGGAGACTGTCCTTATGATACCCCCCCAGGTTTGGTGAGGTTTGGTTCAAGGAGTCCAAAGTTATGGACTCCCAAAGGGGGTGCCCCATCCCTTATTGTTTCAAATGGGAGCTAATAGGAGATGGGGGCTACAGTTTTGAGGGTCCATAACTTTGGCCCCCCTGAACCAAACTGCACCAAACCTGGGGGGTATCATCAGGGGAGTCTCCTGATGAGATCCTGAAAGTTTTGAGACTGTGCCTTCAGAAATGTCCCCCCGCCCCAGCCTGCAACCCCCATGGACAGCAATACAGAAAACTCAATGCAGAACAAAGATTCTTGGGCAAATTTCTGGGATGTTCCTGCAGGGGGCGCGTTTTTGGACGTATCAGCACCAAAATTTCAGGGTATCATCTGGAAACTGTCCTTATGATACCCCCCAAGTTTGGTGCAGTTTGGTTTAGGGAGTCCAAATTTATGGACCCTCAAAGGGGGTGCCCCATCCCCCATTCTTTGCTAAGGAGATGGGGGCTACCCTTTGAGGGTTCATAACTTTGGACTCCCTAAACCAAACTGCACCAAACCTGGGCAGTACCTTAAGAACAGTTTCCAGATGGTACCCTGAAATTTTGGTGCCACTAGCCTAAAAACCGCGCCCCCTGCAGGCCAAAATTGGAAAACCACTAAAATACCCAAAAACGAACCCAGCATTTTGATGCCCCCCACAAGGTGATGCCCTGGGCAGCTGCCCACCTTGCCCAATGGGCATTATGCCAGTGGGTGCAGGCCTCAAGCCAGGAATGAAAGTAAACATGGCTTTTCTGGTTGATGGTAATCACAAATATTGCTTTTTGTGAGCCACAGAATGACTACCACTGCTCTAACCACTATACAACTCCATGTGGCAGTTATTGTTGTTAAGGTAAAATCTGTACTGAAATCTGCACCATGGTTCCTGAGCCTTTATGCCGTTCCTGGCTCATTCTAACATAGTCTTGTCTGCTGTTGATGTATGGAGGATTTAGATGGCAGAAAGTGTGCTTGCTCACCTCAATGCTACCAAGAACCAGTCATAGATGCATCATATTGAGGTTGTCTGCATTGACCATTGTGTGGTCTGGTTCCAGCTGTGCTTTTCAGGCCACTGAAATGTCCCTTGATGGATTTCAGGTGCGGTTTCTGGAGCAGCAGAACAAAGTTCTGGAGACCAAATGGAGTCTCCTGCAGCAACATGGCAGCACGGCCACCAAAATCAACATAGAACCCATGTTTGAGGTTTACATCAACAACCTGAGGAAGCAGATGGATTCCCTGATGAATGACCGGTCAAAACTGGATGGAGAGCTGAGAAATGTACAGGATCTTGTGGAAGATTACAGGAAGAAGTAAGTGAGCCCGGGAAGGATGCAGGAAGTTCATCAAGACAGGGCATTAGCCATGACCTCAGATGGTGGCAGTGGGGACACCATTTGTTATGCTCCCTTCAGGGAAAAAATGCTCCTCACAGGTAGAAATGAGCATTTCCTGGAGAAACGATCTACCCCATCTATTTGCCTGATGTTCTTGTTTTCAGCAAGTTGGGTGCTTCTGCCTCACCCTCTGAAATGGAGCAGTCCATTCATTTCTGCACTGGTCAATCCACCAGTACGAATGAGGTAGAGCTTGAAGGGCTTTGTATCAGACCATGATCTCTTGATTCTTCCGGCATGGACTCTGGCCAATGGCTGAGACAGGAGATGCATCCATGGCACATTAAAGAAGTGAGGGCATTTATAACAAGTCTTTATAGGACTGTAAAAATTGTGGAACAGAGCAATAACATCCAGGGAGTTGTAATTAGTGTCATATATAACATGACTGCTCATCCCATTAATAAAAAATGTTTGAGATGTGCCAGGAAAACTTTCCTTCAATGTTTTTTAACAATGAAGGCACTCCTGCTCAGAATGAGCAATGGGGTTTTCTCCCAAGCAAGAGTACACAGCCACCAAAAAATGTCTATCTGAAACTGGTAGCAGTTTGTCCTAAATGGCAGATACTGGGAAAAGACTCAATATAAAGAGATGTGGTTATCAGTAAACACAGTGATTGAGACTATAACATCCAGGGGCGTAACGAGGCAGCCCTGGGCAAACTGTAGCCCTGGGCAAAACCTGAGTTGGATGCCCCCCCCCCCATGGGTGGCCACTTCACCATGACCAAATTTTTTTTGCACCAGGACATTGGTGCCTGCAGGGGGTGCATTTTTAGACATATCAGCACCAATATTTCAGCATATCATCAGGAGACTGTGAGGTTTGGTTCAAGGAGTCCAAAGTTATGGACTCCCAAAGGGGGTGCCCCATCCCCCATTGTTTCCAATGGGAGCTAATAGGAGATGGGGGCTACAGTTTTGAGGGTCCATAACTTTGGCCCCCCCTGAACCAAACTGCACCAAACCTTGGGGTTGCCATCATGACAGTCTCCAGATGAGACCCTGAAATTTTGGTGCTGATACGTCCAAGAATGCCCTCCCTGCAAGAACATCCCGAAATTTGCCCAAGAATCTTTGTTCTGCATTGAGTTTTCTGCATTGCTGTCAATGGGGGTTGCAGGCTGTGGGGGGCACATTTCTGAAGGCACAGTCTCAAAACTTTCAGGGTCTCATCAGGAGACTGCCCTAATGATACCCCCCAAGTTTGGTGCAGTTTGGTTCAGGGGGGCCAAAGTTATGGACCCTCAAAACTGTAGCCCCCATCTTTGGACTCCCTGAACCAAACCTCACCAAACTTGGGGGGTAGCATAGGAACAGTCTCCTGATGATACGCTGAAATTTCGGTGCCGCTAGCCTAAAAACTGCGCCCCCTGCAGGCCAAAAATGGAAAACCACTACAATACCCAAAAACGAACCCAGCATTTTGATGCCCCCCACAAGGTGATGCCCTGGGCAGCTGCCCACCTTGCCCAATGGGCATTACGCCAGTGATAACATCACAGGCGGAAATGTTGGAATGACATTTCTTGACATTCTTTTGATGCCTAACTTTGCTCGTTGTCCCCTTCCCCTTAAAAAAAAAAAATAGTTACAACACACTTGCCTTTCTATCCCTAACAGATACGAGGACGAAATCAACAGGCGCACGACAGCTGAAAATGAATTTGTCGCCATCAAGAAGGTAATAGTCTGTTCTTTAAAACTGTTTCGTGGCTAACTAACAGATGCTTGATCCCTGGTGTGTAACTTGGGCCCCTTCCCCGCATGCAGAATAATCCACTTTCAATCCTCCTTCACAATTGTTTGCAAGTGGATTTTGCTATTCTGCACAGTGAAATCCAGCTACAAAGTGCATTGAAAGTGGACTGAAAGTGCATTATTCTGCATGTGTGGGAGGGGCCTGGGTCGTTCTGTTGTAGCAAAATTAAACAACATTCAATTGGTACCTTAAAGACTAACAAAATTTATTCCAGCCATATCTTCCATGAGTCCGGGATTGCTTCATCAAATGCAGGCAGTGTTCAATCATGAGGCAGATGTATTTATGCTCAAAGCTGCAGGCAACAAAATGATGTGTGTGTGTGTGTGTGTATGAAGGGGGGGGGGAGATATTACAAAGGGAGGCCAATTCCAAACAATATCCAATCAAAAGAACTATTGACAGGCAAAGTAGAATCAACACAAAACAGGTTTAGTGCTGGGTAGCTATACTAACTAACATCCATAAAGGGTTGGATGTGCTAAGATATCTGCACCTATGTGAGAAATGGTAGGTCCTTGCTGATGCCTTGTGAAGAGATAGCACTGAACTCCCCCCCCCCCGAAGAATGCTGCCTCAGCAATTTCCCATTGGTTTCTCCCTTTGAAGTTCTTTTGTAAATGAATAATGCCTTCTTGTTCAGCAGTTCTGGACTCCTGTTTTAGTAAAAGAGGCTTACGTACAAAGAACATATTTTTATTCTCCCAGCTGTATGTCCAGGGAGAAGTAACTTTTTGATTAAGCTCTTAGGGTGAGTATTAGAGGAGGCAGTGGGATTCAAACTGGACATCATCCAGTCATTCTCCAGATGATTGAATTATCAGTCCTCTCCTATCGCCAGGGTGGATCTCTTATTTTAGTCATTACTTGTCTCCATTGGCAGCAGCCAACTGATAGCAACCACAGAAAATGCTTTCAGTTTAAGGGAAGAGAGATTTCCCCAGAATCTTTACCATATTGTATTGTATGGCATTATTTGATTTGTATACCGCCCTCCCCTGAAGGGCTCAGGGCGTTGAACAACAACAGTATAATACCAAACATCAGCAATAACATCCAGCAAAAAAATTAATAAACATAGGACCCCACCCCCTGCAGGTGTGTCCAGTGGGGTGGGTGGCGAAGGACTCTCACTCTTTCCCATGGGCAGCAGGTGGCATCTCACCAGGTGGACTTCTGCTTGGCTGGCAGGCAGGCAGGCAGGCAAACCAACAGGGAGGATCTGTCCCAGGCAGGGCTGAAGAGAGTGAGCTGGGAGCCTTTGTTTAAACCACATATCTTTCAGCAAACTGGCTTTGAAAGGTGCTCTCTTTCAGCCCTCCCTCCCGATCTGTGCTATGGCTACAATAATGTAATTCTACATTGCAGGATTGATGGAAAGATGATAGAAGTAATCAATATGAAGCACTAAGTAACTGCAAGAGAGCTATAAGAATGTCTATTTATGGAGGAAGTATATTCTGAATGTAAAATCTTGGGGACAGAGAGTATAGATAGATAGATAGATAGATAGATAGATAGATAGATAGATAGATAGATATTAATTGATTGATTGATTGATTGATTGATTGATTAATTAACTAATTAGCTAATCAATTAATTGATTGATTAATTAATCAACTAATTAATTAATTAATTAATTAACTAATTAATTAATTAATTAATTAATTACGGCCTTTTGGCCAGCCAATAGTTTAAAATCAGAGTACATGTGAATACATAGCACTCCACTTATACAAAAATATAATATAAATTAAAATCCATTATAAAATCTATTCATAAATAACATTAGCTTCAGGCATTATTACAGTCCTCATCACACAGTGCGGCTCTTTGTTTTAATAAGGAACTACGCTTGTTGTGTACCAATATACAAAATTTAGCTACCTTCTGTGAAATGGCAGAAACACGATCTTCTAATAATATTCTTACAGAATTCGTATCTGAGTTATCTATGAATGGATATACATGATGAGTTAACAATGGTTGGATCAACAGCTTCCTTTCACCTTCATGTAACTTGCAATGCAGTAAGATATGTGACATTGAGTCTACTTCATTGGGGACAGAGATGATCAGTCCTGTTTTGATATTGCTTGTGAATGCTAAGAAGCATCTGGCTGCCCTCACTGAAAACAGGATACTGGGTTAGATGAACCCTTGGTCCAATTCAGCCCCAATTCTTCTTATGTTCTCAGCTGCTGCTGCCACGTTTTAACAGAATACAAATTCATTACATTATTTCAGGAAGTAGATGGTTCTTTCATGAACAAAGTGGAGATGCAAGCTAAGTCAGATGGCCTGACAGATGAATTAAACTTCCTGAAAGCGCTCTATGATGCGGTAAGTGCTTAATTCTGCTGTTCTTTTATTTTTTAAAATTATTATCTTGCAAACACTTTCAAATCATTTTTGAGGCCTGCTCCGCTGATCGAACTTGTAGCATTCTGTGAAGAAGATTCACCTCAATCAGCAGGGGGTAGATTGGAATCTGACTGATATTAGTTCATTAGATATTTAGGTCGCTTATACCACATTTTTCTCCTCCATGAGTAGCATACAACATTGCTCTCCCCTCCTCCAACAACTTTGTGAGATAGGTCAAGCTGAGAGGGCCAGTCTTTGCATTGCACTACAACTTGCAAAGAGTGGACCACTGCAAACATCCCTTTTATGAATCAGGAGCAAATGTGACTGGTGCCTTTCCAGACTTGTGACCTGCTATTCAGATTCTCAAATGTGATATTTCAGAGGCCCATCAGGGGGCTGAGTCACAACACTGCCCTTTCATCTCTTGCTCTCTACATGCAGAACAGGGAATGAATCGTGGACTGTGCTGCCCCCATTAATCTAGATGATGAGAGATTCTTTTTTCAAGAGGTGGATTTAGGGCTTGTGGAGTGGGAGGTGGTGTGGTGTGGTCCAACCTCATCAGCTCTCAAAAGCTAAGCAGGGTCAGTGCTTGGAAGGGAGGACGTCAAGGAAAACTCTGCAGAGCAGTGGCATACTTAAGGGTTCTCCAGATGCCATGTCCAGATGCCGGGCTCCCTCCCCTCCCCTCCCCTTCCCTTCCCTCCCTTCATTTGTACGAGCTTTGTTTTTGGTCCATTTCCCTGCCTGTTGTGTTTAAGGCCGTGCACTGTTTATTTTATTAAACTTCTTTATATTTTTTTAATGTGTATGAAGTAATCTCTGTGACCTTTGTTAAAGCCCCTGTACAGTTCATATGTATTGCTGCTTTAGAGGCAAGGGATGCTGGTTAACTCTACTCTCTAAAGAGGGTTTACTACAAGTTTGTCCCCTCTGACCAGGGACAAGACTCAAGCTCTCAGACCTAAGCATTTATCAGCAAATTACTCTGAAAATGAACTGGCTAGATTTTTGAGGGGGAGAACTAGGGAGTGGAGGAAGAAAGTCCCTATGAGTAGGGAGAACTGAGAATCATGGAAAACATAGAGCGCTTTTCCCACTACTAGTAGCTGCTGGCTACTGTAGCTATAGCTGGGGTCCCCAGCACTCCCACTACAGAGTAAGCGCTAATAACGCGAGTTTACCATCGGCCAAGGGCTGTCAGCCAGCCAAGATCATTCCTGGCGCCTTCCAAACGGGCTTGTTGATGACCTTCACAGACCGGGGTCGGGAAGCCATGCAATCTCAGAAATGATGCACGCTGGAGAGTAGCACACGCATAGGGGGCTGTGGCAAGTGGGGAACGCCCATAGACTCATAGAATATGGAAGGGGCTGGACACGACAGGCCATCTTGTCCAACCTTTTGCTCAATGTAGAATCAGCCTATATGAACCCCTGATAGTGTTCATCCAGCCTCTGGCTCCAGGGACTGCCAGAGACTGAGAACTCACCACCTCCCTAGGTACTCCTACTGCTGAATCCACTGTCACTGGGGAACTTAATATTCAAGTGGGGGCAGAGAAACAAGGCAGCAGCACCAGCATAACCATGTCACGCCCTTAAACATACCTCGCTAAGGGTTTAATGTCCTGACGACAAACTCCTGTTAATGGGCATGCAGGATTCACACAAAGTGAGTCCTGCACACCCACTGGTTAGAAATCGGTCCCTCACATTCCAACCACCCCCACCCCCCGTCTCCCTAAGACCTGCAGGCCTTGGGCAGGGAGGTGGGGGGAGAAGCATGCTGAGTCGAGCACAGAGGATCAGCCCCCCACCTCCCTTCCCTGTTTCCTAAGCTGCACAGATCTTGGGAAACATGGAGAAGAGGAAGAAGAACCCAATTCTCTAGCTGAGCCCTGCATGGAGGATCAGGGCCCCTTTCCTGTTTCCCAAGCTGTGCAGGTTTTCATGGAGGATTGGAGACCCTTCGCTGTTTCCCAAGCCATGCAGGGCTTTGGAAACAAGGTGGGAGCGGCCATCCTCACACCCCCGATGTCTAGAGACCATTTTATTTCATTTTAAAATGGGCTTTACTGCTAGTCCAAACATAATTCGTCTCCACACAAACCTTTTTAAAAGTTTTGAGGCAGGAAATAAAACATTTCCTCCATGGATTCCTGCATTGTCTTCTTTTTTCCCCTTACCTCCCCGAGAACATTTTATCAACCGTGAAACATTTTAAAGTATCTCCTTTAAAACGATTCTTTGGTGGAACGCTTAAAGCATCTCCAGTTGCCTGTGCAATCTGTTTATAACATTTTCCACACCTCTGTGTTGTCTCCTTAAACTTCCTCCTCCTCCTCACTCAGCACCATTTTCTGAACTCACTCCATTCCCCCTCACTTGCTTATTTTCACCAAATTGCAGGAGAATAGAAGAAGCACTGTTTCAATGCCTACTCCAAAAAAGTAGGGGAAACATGCAGCAATGGCAGCCATGAATCATTTTGAGGGGTGAGTGCAGACATATTTCATGGTAAGGAGGGGGACTGAAACATTTTAGAAATGTTTCAGGTGATTTGTGCAAGGCCATAGAATTGACAGCAGCTAGCTCCCAGGGAGCCATGGGTAAAATCTTAGAGTTTCCAGTGATCCTAGAGCTATCCACCATCACTGCCAGTGACTGCTTTTTCAAAAAAGAAAGTTCCCTGCCCTATAGGCATGATCTTGGGTGTATATATAACTTACTGTGTTTCTTCCAAGGGAATAATTTTTCCCTGAGGCAAGGGAGGGAAGTTCAAAGATATCTCAGTGCTAGAGGAGAGACTGAGTTATGTAAGAGAAAACAACACATTCAGAACAGTAATAATTTTAAAAAAGCTATGGCATGCCCCAGGATGACCTATTCAAGAAGTATTAGATTGCCAAAGATGCTGTAGCAACCCAAGCTTCATATATAACAATATGGGGGTCCATCTCACCCAGAGCAAGAGAGTTTCCCAGAATCCCTCTGGGTTGGGATTCTGCTAGAGAGTTAGTACAACCTTAATGACTTCTATTTTTTCCAAAGGAATTTAATGGGCGGGCTCTGCCAGGAGAGAGGGTGGGGTACAAATGGAACAAATAAATAAGATAAACATATCCAAATATCCCTAGTCTTAGTGAACAGGTCTGGGAATGGACGAGTTACATAATTTATCACACAGGGCCTTATCTCCACACACACACACACAAAGAATTGAGGAGGGAGAAAAATGGCCTCCACATGGCTATGCTTTTAGAAATCCCTCCTAGTCTTCTAGTTAAGACCAGAGTAGTAGGATCTGCCCAGGGATTGTGGGTACCCTTGCCTCAGCCACTAATCTGGTCACATGGGGGGCTCAAATTGTGACCTGGTCTGGGCACGAAGGCAGGCAGCAGGAAGTCCCCGAGCTCCCCCCCCCCTCGGGGCTCCCTTCGGCCTCAGCCCCACCCAGCATGTCATCATTAAGCTCCACCCCAGCCCCAGTGTTTATAAAGCACCTCTTCAGTCTCTTCTGCTGTCCCCAGTAGGGAAAGCAGAAGCTAGGTTGCCGGCCAAGGGCTCCAGGAGCCCGGGCTGGGCGTGGTGCTGGGGTGGGGCATTCCACCCCGCATGAGTGTAGCACCCAGAGACCATTTGTCTCAGGGTACATCCCCCCCCGACACGCCTCTGGACCAGAGAGACCACACGGCATCATCTGGAAATAACATCACATCCTCTTGAACCCAGTCCCTCCTTCTACCAAATTCCCATGCAAGGCAGTGTTAGGAATTCTTGGTGAGTCCCAGATAGAGTTGCCAGGTTCAGGCTGGGATCGCACTCTGAGATTTGTGGGGGAGAAGGTGAAATGATCTTTGGTCACCTGGAGATCGTTGTAATAGCATTCTCAGCTCACCTGGAGAACGCTTCTCCCTAGTCTCAGATTTGGTCTGCTCTATTTGCTCATCACAACCAGTATGGCGGGAAAAATTCCCTCCCCCCTTAAAACGAATGAGATATGGAACCAGGAGGAAGAAGCTGGACCCTCACAGCTTTACTGTTGCACTGTGAGGGGCCTCCCAAAAAATCATGTTGGAAAGGCTACTTCTTCTGCTCAGACTCTGAGCTGACTACCCAGTCCTGACACACCTATCTCAGGGTGGGCAATTATTTTTTCCATAAATGCATAAGAAACAGAAAATATTAGGCCAATCCGGCCCTCCAACTCTTCACGGTAGCTGCTGGTAACGCTGGCCTCACCCTCGTTTCTCAGTTGGGCAGCGCTACTTCAAATTGAGCTCCCCGGATTGGGGTGGGGGTCTGTCCCTTCAAGTCTAGCCTCTCCGCCTTCTCTCTCCCATGCAGGCCCAGAATGCAATGGTAACCCGCCTGTCCCGAAATCCCTCAGGCTCGCCTTCTGCTTCTTCCGCTTACTCCAGTCCAAGGTTCTCTCTCTTCTCAGCACAGCCTCCACCTCTCCACTCTTCCTTTTTATCCCTCAGGACGACATAAGCCAATCTCAAGAATGCTCCTCCTGGCCCACCCTTCCGCCTCTAGGCTCATCCCGCCCTGCCTTTAAGGCAGGGGGCTGGGCTTATTCTGGGCAGGGCTTCCCCTGCCGCCAGGACTGACCTTGCCGTCAGGAGAGTCCAGGGGCGGGCATGGGTGGCCCTTGCTCGGCTGAGGCTGCTGGCTTCTTCCCCTGGGCCAGTCAGGGTCATCCAGCGGTCGGATGTGGTCTCAAGGGGTCAGAGCAATGCCCAGGTCTGCCTTATCTAGATATAGATATCTCAATACCAGCAGCTGAAAGGGACTCTGGGGACTTGAGCAATTGTGTGGGATAACAGCTTGTCAAATGGTAAGTTGTAGTCACTGAAGCAATGTGTTTTGGGGCTTCCTTTGGCAGCATAATTTTGTTTAATTTGGCTACAGTGTTGGAAATGAATCTGTAAACGAAGATCAGGGGAGGCTTTGTTTCTCCTAACATGAATCATGTTTCCTGTTGTTTCTGCTTCAGGAAGGTAAATAGAAGGCTCCATCTGTTTTACTTTGACTGCAATCTACCGTATGGTCTGCCTTATAACAGGAAGAAGCACCCTCTGTCCCTTGCTTTGTGGCCAAATCTTACACTCAGTCTTTGGGAAGTTGCTGACATTTTCCCCTCACAATTACACCTCAAGCATTTCTGAAGTTTAGAGGATGTCAGTCAAGCCCCTTCCCCACCCCAAATTGGCTGTATGATGAATACAAGCTTTGACTGATTTGGTGCTGGAATTATTTTTCCATAAAAGTTGCATTTCAGAAAAGGAGAATTTAACAAGGGGTGAGGTGCTATGGAGATGGAGGGAAAGTTTCAAAGCTCCTCCTTGTTTATTTTAAAAGTTGCCAAGAGTTCCTCTAGAGAACTGCTATGCACAGTCAAATGAATAACAAACGCAACTGCCAATCATGTGACTGGTGCCATCCAGGATTTCCTCCGCTTGCATGACAGGACAGGAATAATCTCTTTCTGGTAGGGGCTGATGGGAATTGTAGTTCCTGAACATCTGGAGAGCCGCAGGTTCCCTACCCCTGTAATAGAAGATGGGGGCTACAGTTTTGAGGGTCCATAACTTTGGCTCCCCTGAACCAAACTGCACCAAACTTGGGGGGTGCCATCATCTCCAGATGATACCCTGAAATTGTGGTGCCGATACATCCAAAAATGCACCCCCTGCAGGAACATCCTAGAAATTTGCCGAAGAATCTTTGTTCTGCATTGAGTTTTCTGCATTGCTGTCAATGGGGGTTGCAGGCTGTGGGGGGTACATTTCAAAACTCAAAAGTCTCAAAACTTTCAGGGTCTCATCATGAGACTGCCCTAATGATACCCCCCAGGTTTGGTGCAGTTTGGTTCAGGGGGGGCAAAGTTATGGACCCTCAAAACTGTAGCCCCCATCTCCTATTAGCTCCCATTGGAAACAATGGGGGATAGGGGCACCCCCTTTGGGAGTCCATAACTTTGGACTCCCTGAACCAAACCTCACCAAACTTGGGGGGTAGCATAAGGACAGTCTCCTGATGATACGCCGAGATTTTGGTGCCGCTAGCCTAAAAACTGCGCCCCCTGCAGGCCAAAAATGGAAAACCACTAAAATACCCAAAAACAAACCCAGCATTTTGATGCCCCCCCCTGGGCAGCTGCCCACCTTGCCCAATGGGCATTATGCCAGTGGTGCTTATAAAAGCAGGTCTCAGAGGCCGAGGGACGGCAGTTGCTTCTGGCCTCCCCGGAGGGCTGGGAGTCGGGAGCAAGGGGGGCTGGAGTGGCAGGGCGAGGTCAAAGATATCCGAAGACGACAAGGCAGCAGAACGTCCTGCTGCCTTGATGTCTTCCTGGTCATGTGGGGGCCGATTTTGCACCACTACCCCCACATGACCAGATTAGTGGCGCCCGGGGACAGAGGGTACCCCTCTTCCCTAGGCAAATACACCACTGATGGCAATATATTTGTGGAGATTATTCCTCTAGTGTCCCTTCTTGGTGATTTGATGTAAGGGTCTTCCACCAAAGTTTGAAATCGGCAGTACAGCAGACCACCGGAAGTGAGGGGATGGTCTTTCCTTTGCTTCCCTCTCCTGTCTTTTTACCCATTTCCCCCAAATGTGAATGACAATTGCAGCAAAGTTCTTCCAAGTACCCAGATCAGGGGTCTGCAACCTGCGGTTCTCCAGATGTTCATGGACTACAATTCCCAGCGGCCCCTGCCAGCAGCCATGCTGGCAGTGGGCAGATGGGAATTGTAGTCCATGAACATCTGGAGATCCGCAGGTTGCAGACCCCTGACCCAGATGATGTCTCAGAGCTGAGAAGCATGCATCTCTAGGTGCCGGCACTGGCTCTAACATTTGGTCTCGGCATCAGAAGGCCATTGGATGGAATGAGGTTCAATCCAATCAGCAGGGTCACCAACTCCAGGTTAGGAAATTCTGGGAGATTTTGGGAGCAGAGCCTGAGGAGGGTGTGATTTCGGGAGGAGCCTCAGAAGGGTCATTCAGTGCACCATCCAAAGAAGCCATTTTCTTCTGATTTCTGTAACCTGGAAATCAGTTGTAAGTCTGGGAGATCTCCAGTCACCACCTGGAGGTTGGCGACCCCAACAAACAGCAGTCTGAGAGAATGGGGGAATGTCCCTGATTGCAAGTGCAGTCTAACTGGATTTCATAATCATCCCTAATAATTTGTTCCATCGTCATCCCCACCTGAACTCCTCTTCTTCCAGAAGTGTCCTATAGGTGGCAATCTCAATATCCAGGGCTAACTTAAGATTCAGGAGTTCCTGGTAATCACGCAGGAGTCGAGCCAGTTCTTCCTTAGATTTCTGGGTGGCATTCTCCAGATCTGTTAGTTTTTCCCTCGCATTCTTGAGGGTGGTCTCTCCGCGGTCTTCGGCGTCAGCAATGGCTGACTGAAGATGAACGCACTGGGCAAAGCACAAAGAACAGAAACCAAGTTGCATGGATTTTACATTCTAAGGCATGAAGGTTCCAGATTTGTCTTAAATTTCCATCAGTCCTATTAATAGGGAAGGTTCAAAAATGGCCAACGACAACAAACTTGTGCCCATGTACTAGCAATGAGTACATTGCTTGCCTTGCATGCCACCCCTGACTCCCTCCCCTCCCTTGCATGCTACCCCTCACTCCCTCACTCCTTCCCCTCCCCTTGCATACCACCCCTCCCCCTCACTCCCCTCCCCTTTCTCCGCTAGGGTAGGTGGGCCAGGTCCAGATGCCGGGCCCCTCCCCTCCCTTGCATGCCACCCCTCACTCCCTCCCCTCCCCTCCCCTCCCTCCCCTCCCCTCACTCCTTCCCCTTCCCTTGCATGCCACCCCTTCCCCTCCCTCCCCTCCCCCTCTCTCCGCTAGGGTGAATGGGCCATGTCCAGATGCTTGTCCCCCTCCCCTCCCTTGCATGCCATCCCTCCCTCCCCTTCCTTGCATGCCACCCCTCACTCCCTCCCCTCACTCCTTCCCTTTCCCTTGCATACCACCCCTCCCCCTCCCTCCCCTCCCCCTCCCTCCACTAGGGTGGGTGGGCCATGTCCAGATGCCTGGCCCCCTCCCCTCCCTTGCATGCCACCCTTCTCTCCCTCCCCTCACTCCTTCCCCTTCCCTTGCATACCACCCCTCCCTCCCTTCCCCCTCTCTTCGCTAGGGTGGGTGGACCATGTCCAGATGCTGGGCCCCCTCCCCTCCCTTGCATGCCACCCTCACCCCCTCACCCTCCCTCCCTTGTCCTCATGACTTTACCTCATGACTTTGTTTGGACTTGAGGTCAGCTTTGCCAGACCACAGCTGCTGTATTTGACCTTATCTTGGATTAGTGTTCAGAGGTATACCGGCAGACAATTACTCATATATTGTTGCACTTCCAATTTTATGTAGATATTAGAAAAAGCATAATACTACCCTTGTTGTTTTGATGCTTTGGCCATTCTTATCCCCGTAATTGCCCAAGCAATCTTTTAGTTAACTTTGTGTTGGAGGATAAAGTCCCCATCATTACATATCAAGTAACCTTTGTATTGCCACAAGATTACATTGACCCAGGATTTCTTGTGCTTGGATCTTTTAATTGTTGACGTCTTATTCCATATAATTAATGTTAGCATGTTCCCTTGAGAGGGAATGACCATGTGACTTTGGAGATTATTCCCTTGGAAGGAGACATGCTAACATTAATTATACAGAATAAGACTGAATAAATACAGATGATAATGATGATGATTTGCCTTAAATGTTTTGTTCTGTTTCATTGAGGAGGAGGAAGGAATCAGTTTTCATGAATTTAGCTATCTAGGAATCCATGTAATATACAGGATTAAAGTAATGGATGAAAGCAATTCATTGATAAATGAAGGCACACCAGACCAAAACAGATTGTAAAATAAGTAAGTATTTGGAAGAAAAAGACAGTAAACCAGTTAAAAACAAATCATGTTCTTCAATTCTATTTAGTTGAATTTACTTCTAAAATTTGAACATTATTTATATTTGATTTGGTTTTTTGATGATAATCCCATTAAGGAATTCTGTTGAATTTGAAGGTTTGGCTGGAAGCAAACAAGCTTAACAGGGCACACCTGTACAAGCTTAGCTGCGAATACGTCCTGTTCAATACAGCGGGTCTTGTTTCTGCTTAGGATTGTGCTCTTAGTGTCCTGTCCAGAGCAGGTCTCAGAATCCTACTCACTTCTATTCAATGAGGTTTAATCCCAGAAAAGTGGGATTACAGCATCACACTGTCATTGTGTATTTTATTGTTGTTAAAGTGCATTAAACTACCGGTAGTCAAATTAACATCATTCATTTCTGCACAAATCACTTAAAATGTTTGGAGAATCTTTTCAATTCTTCTCTCCCTTTACCATGATGTATGTCTGTAGTCACCCCCTTCATGATACATGCCCCCCCTTTTTGGTAAGTTGAATTAATCAGAGCTTCAACTCTTCACAACTTCATGCTGTGATTCTTCATATCTCATATAATCTTGCCTTGATCCCCCCCCCCCAGAAAAACCAAAGAAACTCACAAAAATGATGGAAAGAAATAGGTGAGAGGGAACAGAGAGCGAGCTCAGAAAATGATGCCAAGGAGAAAGTTTGGGAATGGCAGAAAAGCAGGGAAAATGTCTTAAAGAGATCGCACAGCAAGTGAAGCCATTTTGAAAATGCTTAAGCCTAAATAATTGTTTTTAAAGGGTTAAACTGAAAATGTTTTGAGACTGAAAATAAAATGTTCTTTGAACCAAAGGGGGGGGGGCAATGAAGAACTTCATGGAGGAAACATTTTATTTCCTGCGTCAAAATGTTTTAAAAGATTTGTTTTAAAAGATCTCCCATCACAGGCAAAATATATGCAAAATACTTAATGCTTACTTGGATAAACAACAACAAGATCCTTAGACCTGAGCAAACAGGGTTCAGGAGCAACAGCACCATGCTCGATCATTGCATGACTCTCAACGCCCTACTATCTAAATATATGAGGAAGAATAATTCCAAACTTTATCTAGACTTCCTCGACCTAAAGGGAGTGTTTGATTCAGTTTCCAGAGAACTTCTCTGACACAAACTTGAAAGACTAGGGATTGAAAATCGACTCCTTTTTCTTTTAAAGTCCCTACATAAAGATACCACCTGCCAGATCAAATGTGACAACTCTGGAAAATTGACCTCAAAAATTATGGTGAAAAAAGGAGTCAAACAAGGATGTGTCCTGGCACCGACTCTATTTAATCTCTTCATCAACGATCTGGCAGAAACTCTGAGTGAGGCTGGTACCCATAGTCCAACTCTAGGAAACAGGAGTTTGAACCTATTATTGTTGGCAGATGACGCAATCCTGATATCAAGAACCCAGATTGGTTTGAAACACCTTCTTAACAAGTGGCATGCATACTGTGTCCTAAACGATCTGGAAATCAACCCCACAAAGTCCAAAATCATGGTTTGTGCCAACACCTTCAAACCTTCTAACTGGTACCTTAATGGTAACAAACTTGAACAGATCAAGAACCATAAATACTTAGGACTTAATTTCAATTACAAAGTCAACTGGGCAAGTCATCGTGACAGGGTACTGAAAGAATGCCATACTCAAATGGAAGTATTAAAATTACATTTCTCCAAAGGGCAAGGCTATATACCAGCAGCACTTGAAGTATTCAAAGCCAAAGTTATTCAACATCTTATGTATGGCGTACCAATCTGGATAAAAGCTTGGAATAAGTCATCTGAAAGAGTACAATCTGTTTTTCTTTACAAAGTGTTTGGGGTGCCACATTCTGTTCCCTATTCAGTTTTATGTCTGGAAGCAGGCCTGAGTCTACTAGAAACCAGAGCATGGCTATCTACTCTGAAATTCTGGCTGAGACTCTGTTTCAATACAGGAAAAGACAGCCTAATCCAACTCACGATGCCTGATCTGATGAGTTCCAACTGGTGGTCCAACATCATTAGGAAGATCAAATCTCTTGGTTTCTCACTGGAAACATTCCACATGCTTAACCCAAATGAGATCTTCCCCTTACTAAAAACAAGACTACTAGACCAGGAACAACAGCTGCTTCTAGCATCAGCAAACTGATCATGCTCCCCCCTATACCACAATATAGTACCCATACATCGGCAGCTGGCGCACTACATTGACCTATTACTGGAGCCAACACAGAGATAGGCCCTAACCTGAACCAGATGCAACATGTTTCCATCGGCAATAGAAGAGGGGTGACTACTTTCTATTCCATCCAATGAAAGATTTTGTCCCTATTGTCTGAACCAAGTAGAAACCTTAAATCACATGATTTTCTTCTGTCCTGAGTACTCAAACATCAGATACTTCTTAGCACAATCTATATACCTTAAAGCACTAACTTGTCCAGCTGACTTGCAAATAAACTTCCTTCTCAACAGCAAGAAACAGGAGACACTGGAAAAGACGGCTGAATTTCTACTGCAAGTGATTGCTGTACGGAACCAAATATCTTCGGGACCGCATCACCCCACATGTCCCAATACGGCCTCTTCGTTCAGCAGAGGCCAATCTACTGGTGGTCCCCGGCCCCTCGATGATACGGCTGGCCTCCACACGAGCCAGGGCCTTTACAGCCCTGGCCCCAGCCTGAGGAGTAGAGCGGCAGCTCTTCCAATCAGCTATCCGGGCCCCTCAGAGGACCCTCACAGAATTCCGCAGGGCCTGTAAGACGGAGCTGTTCCGCCGGGCCTTTGGAGGTACCAGCCGTTGATGGTGCCCCCTCCCATGGCCTTTACATCTGTGCCTTTGTTATCTTGGGATTTACTATCCTTCCCTCTCTGAAAGAGGGTTTGAAAATGAGATTGTTGGATGCCATTTTACAAATTAATTTAATTATTATATTTAGTCTCTTATTTTTACTGCTGCTTTTAAAGGTTTTAGCTGTTTTTATGGTTATGATGTTGTACACCACCCAGAGCCCTTAGGGGATGGGGCGGTCTAAAAATCTGAATGAATGAATAAATAAATAAATAAATAAATAAATAAATAAATAAATAAATAAATAAATAAATAAATAAATAGCAAGGAACATGACCTGCTTATATTACTCACTGCATTATTTTATTTATTTTTTACTCTGTATGCCTAATAAAGGTTATTGATGATGATATAGATCTCGTTTATTTTAAACACCTTTTTAAAAAAATATTTCCCAATCTCTTCTTCTGCATGTCTTACATTATTCTGCTTCCAGTGTATGAAATCCCAGAGGCTGAGACATTTTGTATCTCACTCATGCAATGCAAAGCTTACCTGTTTCTTTACATTTTCTGTTTCTCCTCTCAGCCTGTGGATGAGTCTGTTTAGCTCAGAAATCTCCGCCTTGGAGTTTTTCAAGTCATCATCGTGTTTCCCAGCCGTGAGCTGGAGTTCCTGAAACTGGCATGTGCCAAGATGTTACAACAGGAGTCAAGGACTACGCATGATTAGGATAAATCAGTGGCCAAAATGCAGCCATCTGAAGGGATTCTCCTGGGAAGGTTGCCTACTTCAGCTTGGAACATTTTTGGGGTGGAACCAGAGGTGAGACCCAGCCGGTTCTCACAGGTTCCCGAGAGTGGGTTACTCATTATTTGTGTGTGCCGAGAGGGGGTTACTAATTGGGTCGGCTCAGAGGCAGTGGCATATTTGCCTAGGGACAAGGGGTACCCCATGTCCCTGGGTGCATCCATTGCAGTCTTGTGGGGCGGGCGCCAAAATGTCCCCCCACACAGACTGATTTTGCAAGCCCCACCAAGCCCGGAATTGAGGAAACCTGACATAGCCCCGCCCACTCTCTACGGTGGCCCTGAGTGTCCAGAGGGTGGGGGAGAAATACCACTGTGCTCCCAGGATGAGGACTGGGGAGCTCCGCCTCCCCTCCCTCTCACCCAGAGTGAAGTGCCTTATTCTCCATTAAGTCCTTGCCATTGCTCTCAGTCTCAAGCCTTCTCCCCAGCAGACCAGGTGCCCGTGCCAGCACAGGAGGAGAAGTCCATGGAGCAAACTAGGGGAGGCAATCTCTGCCCCACCTGCAAGGTGTTTGTTGTGGGGAGAGGAAACGGGGGGGGGGGCGTTTGTTAGCTGTTTGGAGACTCCTTAAAGGTAATGTGCAAATCCAAACTGCACTTCTATCCCTAAAATCTTGTTTGCAATTGTAGGAATGAAGGCGCTTGATGGGGGGGGGGGGGCATGAAGCACCTGGCTTCTTAACTTTTGCTGTGGGGCTGGGCTGTAATCTGGAGAGCTGAGTTTGATTCCCCACATTCTCTGCCCCACCTGCTGCCCCACAAGGGGTTGTTTGTGGGGAGAGGAAAGGGGGGGGTGTTTGTTAGCTGTTTGGAGACTCCTTAAAGCAAACTGCACCTGGGGTGCGCGTGCCCTGCATCCTTGCCACAGCCCTGCCCAGGAATGCCCCGCCCCTGGAATGCCTGGCTATGCCCCCGGAATGCCCCACCCAGCCCCATTGGCGCTACGCCACTGTTTGAATCCCACCACCATGGAAACCTGTTACTAAAATTTTTGGATCCCACCTCTGGGTGGAACTGGTGGATAGTGGAGGTTGGGGAGGGGAGGGGAGAAAACACAGAAGGAATTTGACTCCATAGAGTGGATTCCAGCAGAATGTGGAGATTGAAAACCCTATCTTTTGTCCTGACCATCCAATGTCTACAGTTGAAGGCTGTGTGGCAACTGCAAACACCAAGAAAATGAAGATGTCTACAATGTGTAGTTAGGTTTAGTTCTTTTTGCCATAATCACAGACTGTTGGTGTCTAAGTATGTTCCTGGGAGGGGGGGTTGTGTGAAAAATTGAAAAAAATATTATATTCACAAACTGAACAGATTGTACCTAATAAAGAATTCAGCAAGCACCCTTACAGGGTGTCACTTAAAATTCTACAGAATTGTCAGAATGGCCAAGGAAGTTCCAGAGCCCAGTTGGGTATTTGTTGTGTGTGCAATCCCTGAGCTTATCTGAGCCAAAACTGGCAAATCTCTATAATCAAAGGCTTATGCCAAGACTCATTATTTTCTCTAGTATCTTTTCCCTTAGATTTTATTGCACTGACTTTTTTAGCTAATGGTAAGCAAGAAAATTGCTCCTGAAAGGCTCAGTATGGAAGATATTTGCATGAAACATTCCCAATATTATATCACTGCTACCATACATGAGAAGTATATGGCCTGTGAAACATTTTTGCTGCCCCCGATTTTAAAAATGGAGAATGATGCACTTTCAGGCAGGAACCAAACTAGGGCCCCTTCCGCACAGCGGTGGAAGGGGTCGGGTCGGCGTAGATGACGCCGACCCGACCCCTCTGGGACTGTTTGCATGAACGGTCCCAGAGCCGCCCGGGACAACGGCGCAGAGCTGGGCGTCAGGGCCTCCTACCTGTCCTGCGGCCCTCCGGCGCGTCGCCGAGGCCAGGGGACACGCCCCCCTGCCCTGCACGACCGCTCCGGAGTTGCAGGGCAGAGGGGGCGTGAGTCGCAGGGCAGAGGGGGCGTGTCCCCAGGCCTCGGCAATGAGCCGGAGGGCCGCAGGACAGGTAGGACGCCCGGACATGGGGGGAGGGAAGGCACCGCGGAGCCGCCATTTTCCAAAAACCTCGCTGGGCAAGCAAGGTGGGAAAACGGCGGCTGCAAAGCAGCTGCGCCCCCTGTGCGAACGGCTCCCTGGGGACGGCGTTTTTGCCATCCCCAGGCCGCCGTATTCCGCCCATGCGGAAGGGGCCAAAGTGTCTTCTGAAACCACTGAAGAAACAATGGTGGGAAAGGGTAGAAGAGGGGGAGGCTGATGGGAACCCCCCCCTCATCTTCACAGCCCCTCCTAAAAGTGCAATACAGGCTGGAGCCAGGAACACCCACCTTGTTCTGATACAGTGCATCAACCTCAGCTCGACTCCTGCTTGCCATTTCTTCATACTGAGCTTTCACTTCGGCAATGATGCGATCCAGATCCAAGTCACGGTTGTTATCCATGGAAAGGATTATGCTGGTGTCATTTATCTGTCCTCGCATCTGGGCCAGCTCCTGGAAGTCACAGAAATGCATTTAAACACATGATGTTGCCTTATGTTGAGTCAGACTCTTGGAACACCCACCCTTGGGGTAGGGGAGGGGGTGGGGCCTGTCATCTGGTCGGGGCCCAGCCACCATAGAGAGGAGAGGAAGGGAGGGGGAGGGGCCCAGTACCTGGTCACGACCCACCCACCCTATGGAGGAGAAGGAGGGAAGGGGAAGGGAGGATAAGTAGCATGTGCTACTTATCACACAGCTGTTTGCAGCCAACAAGGTTTTTCCCCATGGTTTTCTGTTTGCATAGGGCTTCTTCTTCTGTGAAGTGTCCCCAGCCGAGCCCATCTGCCCTTTTGTCCATGCCGCCCACTCCCCGCTTCCTCATTGTTTCCATTGCCTGCCACCTTTTGTCCCTGCATCTTTAGTTTAATATTAGTTTGCTAGATCATGTCAATTTCTTGTCAGTTTCAGTGGGTCTATTGATCTAGCAATAGACTTTCAGCATGAAAATACATTTTTTAAAAGTCCTTCTGATCTTTCTGAAATGGTGGCCTGACAAGCATGAGGCACTGATGTGGTATTGATATGTACACATATATAGTTTATAGTGTTTTAAGCCATATAGACACATATAGGTAGCCTTCAAAGTTGGCCTGCACAAAGCGTGAAGCATGTTATATAAAATCATCTTAGCTAACATCCCTGATGAGGCTTGGAATTGAGTTTGCTGAAAATCAGGTAAACACGGAGGAATGTGAAAGGGGTGAATTAAAAGGCCATCGAGAAATGAAACTCAGGGAGCAGCCTGACACAGGCTCGGCTCTGGGGCCTCTCAGCAGAGATAAGGGAGCTAGCAATAGATAAGGATTAGCAGAAGACTTGATTGCTATAGAAACTTTGTACATGAGGTGTTTTAGACTCAAGTTACATTAAAAATATGAGATGGAAAGGTGTGGTAAGAGGTGGGATAAGATGACCAGGTCTGTACGTCTACTTGACTCAACCCAATGAGCAAGGAGCGGGGAGGTATGTTTTTGTAACTATAAATTATGTTACACAGGCGGCAGCGCTTCGAACGGGCTCCCTGTCTGATTTTTAAAGGAGAGTCTGGGTTCCCTCTTCTGCGCAGAATTGAAACAATAAAACTCTGAACACTGAAGAAGCTTATGGATGGTTATTTGTGAGTAACCGGACAGAGCCTTAGCTCTGAGTACAGGGCTTCTGCCCTGTGCCTAACAGTATGAGCAGTGGAAGGCAGAGAGCAGCAATAAAACCTGCAGAAAGCTAAACACTTGCTTATCTCTTTCGCTTTCCCTGCAAGGGGAGAGGAAAAGTCGCACTTTCAGAGCTTTCTGAAACTATGAGGATTCTCTGATCTGAGGTGGAATGACTGGCACAGAAGGAGAAATGTGTGTATAACTGAGAATCCAACCCAAAGAGAATGTATGCTCAATGCGAAGGAGATCACAAGTGCGTAAACAGCCCTTGTCTATCAAGGTCAGTATTAGGCTTGGTCAATACCTTAAATATACAGTAAAATTCGGAGTCAGGCTTATTCAGGCATAAAAGTATATGTAAGCCAAATAAGCCTTAATACCAGATTTGGTATGCCCAGATATTATTCTGTATTTTGTTTATTTGCTCCATTTGTTTTTGGTTATATTTTGTTGTAAAATTGTGTTGTGCACCGCCCAGAGCCCTCCGGTGGTTGGCAGTATATAAATCTCAATAATAAACAAACAAACAAACAAACAAATAAATATATGGACTCTCAAATATATGGGCCCATCTCCTGTTAGCTCTCATTGGAAACAATGGGAGATGGGGCAGCCACTTTGGGGGTCCCTAACTTTGGTCTCCCTGAACCAAACTTCACCAAACTCAGGTAACATCAAGATAGTCTCCAGATAAGACCCTGACATTTTGGTGCCACTAACTGTAAAAATGTGCCCCCTGCAGGCCGAAACACGAAAACACCAAAAAAATACCCCCCAAAAGCCAGAATAAGAGGCATTCGGATCAGCTCATATTCAGGCAGGACACATTCGGGCCAATTTTGACCCGAATAGCTTGAATTCACCCAGATTCAGGCCCAAACTGGGATTTGGTGCACCCAAATCTCCAAACCTAGTATTTATGTATTGTCACTGGTGGCAGCTCTCCAAGGTCTTAAGGTCTTTCATATCCTGTACTACCTGACCCTATTACCTGATCCTTCGAACAAGGTGGTGGTAGAAAATGTGGTGGTAGAAAATGCCATCAAAGGTTTCAAGGCAAGAGACATTCAGAGGTGGTTTGTCACTGCCACCCTCTGTGTAATGACCCAAGTCAGCCTTGGTTGTGTCTCATCCAAGTAATAACCAGGACCAACTTCCTCACCGTATCATAGAGGCATCTCAGAAAGTTGTGTTCATCAGTCAGAGAAGCTACCCTGGCCTCCAGCTCCACTTTGTTCATATAGGCAGCATCCACATCCTGAAAGGAGATTTAAACCAAACAGTTTAGAAATATTTCAAATACAGACATTAGTTATAAATAACAATTTCTCACAGAAAGGTTAGTCAAAGCATGGCCTATGAGCCACACCCAGTGCATCAAGGCCTCTACAGAGTAAACTCCTAGATTACGGAGGAGAGGTCATTAGAAAGTTTAGAAGCATATCACCCTTTGATATCAATTTATTGGTACGGAATGCTGAGACCAGAATGTTGCTTCAAGTGAGTCACAGAGACCATACCACTTCAGTTTTCTTCCATTCCCAGTTTGCTTCTGGTCCCAACTGAAGGTGCTGGTATTTAGCTTTAAGGTTCTATATGGCTTGGGGCCAGCATACATACATATGGCCTTCTGCCGTTTGAACCTCGCTTTCACTCTGGTGATCTTCAGAGGCCCTGCTTCGCAAACCCTCAATGGGTGGCATCCCAAAGAATAGCCATCTTGGTTCAAGTACCAAAATTCTGGAACTCCCTCCTCAGGGAGATTTACCCGTTCCTCTCTACCAGCCTTGTACCGGCAGGTGTAGACTTCCTTGTCTCATTTGGCACGCCCCCAATCACGATGTCCCTCCTCCCTGCTTTTGGTGCTGTATGTTCATGTGTTTATATTGTTTCATTGAATCACTAACAGTAAAGCCTATTTGAAATGAAATAAAATGGGCTCTAGATGTGGGAGAGGGAGGGCAAGCAGGGGACCCCTCCCTCTTCCCCTCAAGGGGAACACCCCCACACCAGCCTCTGCCCCAGCTTTCCATTCACAGCTAGCTCAGTAAGCTGGAGACTGTTACCACTACTTGCCTTTTTCAGCAATACAAATTCATTCTCAGCAGTTGTGCGTCTGTTAATTTCTTCTTCATATCTGTTTGGACAATGAAGAGAGAGAGAGAGAGAGAGAGATGCAGAGCTGAAACACATTCCATTGTGACTGCTACGATCTGCAAAGAATTTTTTCTTGAAAGTGCCTCTTGTTAAAATGAACGCCGCAAAGGACACATTCTCGATAGCTGCTCCACAGCATTAGAATCCCATTAAATCTGACCTTTAACATTTTCTAGAATTGGCAGACAACATATGGAAGACTAACAGCAAAGCCCATTTTTAAATGACATAAAATAGACCCGAGATGCGGGAGGGGAGCAGAGGGGGCAGGCAGGATAGAACTGTTTCCCTCACCTTCTTTCCCAAACCCTGAACAGCTTTGGAAATAGGGAAGGGACCCCAATCCTCCATGCGGGGCTCAGCTAGCTCAGGCCTTCATGGAGGATCAGGCTGTTCCCCCCCCCTCCTTGTTTCCCAAATCCTATGGAAACAGGGAAGGGAGATGGGGGGGCCTATCTTCTATGCTGGACTCAGTGCGCTAAGTCCAACATGGAGGATCAGGTCTGTTTCTCCCCGCACCTCACTTCCCGAGGCCCCCATGTCTTGGGAAGGGATATATGTGGTAGCTATAATGGGACAGATGCACTTCAAACCCATTGGCTGGGGGTTTGTCATCGGACATTCCAAACCCTTAGCGAATTATGTGTATAGATTCCACACCATTCTGTTTCCTCTTCCAACTGCAGAATTTTTAGGCAGTATCCAAAACAATTATTATTATTATTATTATTATCATCATCATCATCATCATCATCATCATCATCATCATCATCATCATCATCATCATCATCATCATTATCATTATCATTATCATTATCATTATCATTATCATTATTATTATTATTAATAAACCGCCCTCCCCCGAAGGGCTCAGGGCGGCAAACAAACAAATAGATAGAGCACAAATAAAATCAAATTTTAAATAGTTATTAAATATGGCTCTATATGTTAAAATCTACCCCCATTAAAATGCAGCATCTATCAAAATTACCGATGGCGTCCTACTCGTAGTCCCCTAAGAAAAGAGGGGGGAGGAAAGAAGAGGGAGGGGGAACGGCAGGGTCCATAGATTTTAGAAAGGGGGGGCATCAGCGGCCGGGCTCCCCAAAGGCCTGGTGGAACAGCTCCGTCTTGCAGGCCCTGCGAAATTCATTAAGATCCCGCAGGGCCCACGTAGCTGGAGGTAGAGCGTTCCACCAGGCAGGGGCCAGAGCTGTAAAGGCTCTGGCCTGGGTGGAGGCCAGCTGCATCATTGAGGGGCCGGGGATCATCAGTAAATTTGCCTCTGCTGAGCGCAGAGGCCGATTTGGGACATATGGGGCAAGACGGTCCCATAGGTACGAGGGTCCCAGGCCGCGCAAGGCCTTAAAGGTCAAAACCAACACCTTGAAAACGATTCGGAATTCAATCGAGTTGCCAGAATTGTTGTTTTTTTGGTTTTCTTCTTCTCCCCCCCTAAATTGTTTCAAATGTGTTGGAAAGACTGAATAAGACCCTTTCCACATGGGCCAATAAACTCGGGGTGCAGCCAGGGTACATGAGCCCGGTGCAGCCCCGGGCTGTTGGCACGCCTTTGTGCGGGTGGCCCCAGAGTCAATGCGGTTGGCCTTCCCACGGAGGCATGTCTGTGGTTTGCTTACCTTCCTCTCTCCCTGCCATACTGACGTCTCTGGACGTCTGCGCTCTTCTGCGTGGTTACGCAGGGGAGAGGCAGGGAGGACAAAACAATAAGGCATGGCCAAGTAACACGCCTCCCACACAGGGCCATTCACTCAGTGGAGGCTCAAGCCCAGCCTTTCTAAAAAGAATCGCTGATAGTGCGATTCTCATTTAAGCCAGATTGGGGTGGATAAAGCGGGGCAGACTCAATGCAGGGGCGGGGATTGTGCAAAGTTCCTGCCCACAACGGGTTGTAGCCTGTTGCTATTCCATGTTACATGGCCCATGCAGAAAGGACCTAAGTATGACTGAACCATCCTATTTGTGGTGGTGGTGGAGGTGGTGATGGCCACTAACCTGGATAGCTTTAAAAGGGGCTTGGACAGATTTATGGAGGAGAAGTCGATTTATGGCTACCAATCTTGATTCTCCTTGATCTGAGAGTGCAAATGCCTTAACAGACCAGGTGATCGGGAGCAACAGCCGCAGAAGGCCATTGCGTTCACATCCTACATGTGAGCTCCCAAAGGCACCTGGTGGGCCACTGCGAGTAGCAGAGAGCTGGACTAGATGGACTTTGGTCTGATCCAGCTGGCTTGTTCTTATGTTCTTATGTTCTTATGTTCTTATTAATAAGCACTATGGGTGTATTTCTTAAAGGAAATACATGGCAGCCCAATCCAAATATGGAGGGCTGAAAGGCCACTGGATTTGGTGCAGAACCAACAAGGAACAGGCTGTTGCTGAATAAACACAGTGGGGAGAAGAGGGAAGAGTCTTCAGCAAAGCACGAGGGGAGGGGAAAGTGCTCAGCAATGCATGATGGGAAGGGAAAGTGCTCAGGCAGTAATGTGAAAGAGAAGATGTCACATGTGAACCAACATCGGCTATCATATATGCACATAACTTTGATGAAATCCTCTACCACATATTTAATTTACTTATTTATTTAGATGAGGCAAGGTGGACTCCAAACTTGGGAATGGGTTTTTTCCCCTGCTCCTCCACAAGAAGTGGCCTTGGGCTAGTCACAATTCTCTTCAAACTCTCTCAGACCCACCTACCTCACAAGGTGGCTGTTGTGGGGAAGGGAAGGCAGTTGTAAGCCACTTTTGAGAAAAAGACAAGGTATAAAACTCAACTCTCCTTCAAAGTGTCATCGTTTCACTTGTGAAATGTTGGATGGTCTGAATGTACAAACTTGGTTGATAATCATGCTTACCAAATCTGAAATGGTAGCCCTAAAAGAGAGCTGAACATGGTTCATCAATCCCCACCCAATACCTGTGCTTAAAATCTTCCACTAAATCCTGCATGTTCTTGAACTCGGAACCCAGCTTTCCCTTTTCACTCTGCAGCGAGTCCAGGTGCTTCCGAATGCTGTTGGTATAAACTTCAAAGAGGGGTTCGACGCTGTTCTTCATTTGGGAGACAGGGTGCTGTTGCAAGAGGTTCCATTTGGTCTCCAGGACTTTATTTTGTTGCTCCAGGAAGCGAACCTGAGAAACAAATATATATATATATATATTTAAATATATATATTTTTAAAAGATAGCTGAGTTGTGGCAGTGGCTAAATTCTTGGAAAGCATTTTAAACACCCGTATTTAAATGTTTTAAAAGTTTTCTCTTTTAAATGGAAATATGCTAATAATTTATATGCCATTAAAGGTTAAAATGAAATGAACTCAGCTATCTTTTTTAAAGCATTCTTTGCAAGCATCCATTAGAGCAAAGGCAGGCAACTACCGAGAGCTCAACCCCACAGGGAGAGCCGTGCCAGCATAGGGACCCAAGCGAAGGACAATATATCGTGTCTCACACCAACTTGACCAAGGGAGGTTCAGGCTAGTAATGAGCACTGAGGCTCTGGTGAGCAGAACTTTTATACCCCTTTGTACAGGTAAGGCGGGAAATTCAAACTTAGGTTTTGTTTCTTTACAACTGCTTCCGGTGCTACGCTACTTCGGGCAACAGCTCAACTCTTGCGCTCTGTGCATGTCTACCTCTCTATTCGCTTGCACCAAGGGTCTGAAAGCATATTCAGACTCCATCCCCACGTATGAACGAGGGGAGAAGACTACTTTCAATAACTGGAATGCTACAGCCGAAATCGCCCCCAGAGTGAAGAGAAACGGCAGTAGCATCCATGCAGCAATAGAGAAGGGGGTTAGCGCCATCTTTGCGCGCCCGCCAGCCTGCCAGCCTAGCACTTTCAAAGTAAACAAAGATAGAAAATATCCAAGGGCTCTCCTTTGGAAGAGAACCTACACGAGAATTAACTTTAAGTGCTAAAAAAAATCCTCAGATGATGCAAAATGAAGATTATGCAAGGGAACCACCGAAACTGTAGGTCACGTAGTCAGTTGCTACAAAAATATTGCCCAGGCTGAGTACAGAGGCACAACTCAGTGGCCAGAATGATCCACTGGAATTTATGCAAGAATAACAACCTCAGGACAGCTAAAAACTGGTGGGAACATCATCCAGAGAAAGTCTTGGAAAAAGTCTTGTGGGACTTTCAAATCCAAATGGACAAAGTGTTGCCATATAACACACTGAACATCACAGTGATCAAGGACAAGAAAGTGACTATCATCAACATAAAAATCCCTGGGGTTTGCAGGGTTGATGGAAAAAAAACAGGAGAAGGTCACTAAATATCATGATTTTAAAATTGAGATTCAGAAACTATGACACCAACCAGCTGAGGTCGGCCCTGTGCTGTACTTGAAACATCTTCAAATCGACAAAATCAACATCTGCCAGATTCAAAAGGCAGCCCTGCTAGGATTCGCACAAATACTGCAACAATACATTACAATGTCCCAGGCCTTGGGTGAGGCTTGACTTTTAAAGAAGAAGAAGAAGAGAGTTTGGATTTATATCCCCCCTTTCTCTCCTGCAGGAGACTCAAAGGGGCTGACAATCTCCTTGCCCTACCCCCTCACAACAAACACCCTGTGAGGTGGGTGGGGCTGAGAGAGCTCCGAGAAGCTGTGACTAGCCCATGGTCACCCAGCTGGCGTGTGTGGGAGTGCACAGGCTAATCTGAATTCCCCAGATAAGCCTCCACAGCTCAGGTGGCAGAGCTGGGAACCAAACCCCGTTCCTCCAGATTAGATACACAAGCTCTTAACTTCCTACGCCACTGCTGCTCCTAGAAAGGCCAACAACCAGCTATAGAACTGGCAGCTGTGATATCAAACAAAATTAAAATAACAATAATAATATAGCAGCATTGGAAGATATCTAACCTATCCATGAACTTAAGGAAATGGTGGCCAACATATGAGCAAATGAGACAAGAACCAGTATAATGCAGCCAAATGAGACAAAAAATATAGAACACTTAATCAATGAGAATGAAGCAAGAAATAACTGGATTGCTTAATGATTAAGGTTGTTCCTTTCTGGTGTACTATCCAAAGTTAAAGTATTTTTATTAATATGACTATGAAATATGCAAGATTATAAATTCAGATCCATTTAATATGATCACCCCTACAACGTATTACTACTACTATTATTATTGCTATCATTATGTTTGCTCACGTTTAGTTTTTATTTTTAAATATCTTTTCCCTTCTTGTAACGTTTTGTTGATAAAATAAAAATTATTTGAAAAAAAACGTCTCCCAGATCCACCGGAACGACGGGAGGACGTGATCTCTGCAACGTGGTAATAGAAAATAAGCTGTAACAGCAGCTAGAGACCTCACCTTGTCAATGAAAGAAGCAAATCTGTCGTTGAGGTTCTTGATTTGCTCCCTTTCCTCTTTTCGCACTTTCTGGATCTCAGGATCAATTTCCATGTTCAGAGGTGCCAGGAGGCTCTGGTTGACGGTCACTTCTTGGATTCCCCCCGGCGGGTAGCAAAGAAAGCTCAGGCTGTTTCTTCCATTGCCAATGTTACCATTGATATACCCACCACTGGCCAATCCGCCATAGCAAAACCCACTGCTGCCACCAAATCCACCTCCACATCGGGTGTTTCCCGGAACCACACTCTGGGAAATACTTTTTGTCCCCCCCAGGTTGTAAAGGCTTCTGCTGCCAAAGCCGCAGTTTCTACTCGCACCTCCCGCACACCTTCGGTTTTGAGGGAATGCATTACTCCTGACCCCTCCAGAAACAAGAGCAGAGCTAGCACTAAATCCCTTTCCTCCTCCCAATGACCTGGCATTCATCTGTCGGCTCATGGCAGCGCATAGACTGAAGACAAAGGAAAGATGAACAGAGCAAGGTTCCTTCTGAAGTGCCTTCCCTTATGTATTTATCCTTTATATAATGTTTCAGAAGTTCAGTTCAGTTGGACAAGTGAAAAGGCAAAAATGTGAACTATTCACAGGCTTGGCTGGCCAGGCACCAGCCAGCCCTTCGCTGGAACCCACTAAATAATGCATTCACACCTTGCTCATTTAGATGAAATGCAAAAAATGTCTTTCATTGGGATTACCAAATGTTCATGACTCCAAGAATCTATCTCTATATAATTAAGACGGGTCTCTGTCTCTTTTAAGCCCATCATTAATCAGAGTCGTCCGTCGTGGCTGACACGGGAATTCAAATGTCAATTGTAAAACATTGGGAAGGTGCTGATTCTCTCCCCCCCCCCCCAATGGCTTATTTTTATTGTTTTGTGCCGTTGTGTAAACCTATCTACGTCTTGCTGGAAATGGATGGGAGTGGTTGACAATTTGGGCAGGGATCCGCCCCTTTTCCTCCTAGAATGTCGCTCGCTCAAAACAAGTTGCTCTAAAAATAGGCCCGTCTCCAAAAACTGCATTCCGCCAGGTAGACAATGAAGAGAATAGGGCATGGCATTTACCCAGCACAACTTCACTGGCTCGACAAAACCTGAGTTTTACCGGGCCTACAGCATGCATGGGCTACCCTCCCTCACCATGACCAAACAATGCATTTTTTGTACCAGCTCTACAAAACACCTCTCCCACTTCCCCATCGAAACATGCTACGGCTCTCTCCCACCAACTCTCTTCTCTTAATTTCCTAATCACAACAAATCCTATGAGGTAGGTTGTTAGTCTTGAGAAAACAACTCCAAGCCAGCAAGTGGGTATTAAGTATAAATCTCTACAAATCACCCCCCAGTAAAACATTTACCAAAACAAATGTCAGCATCATTCTCACAAACACCTTCCAGTGGAATCCACCCCAAACAGAATCACTTTCAATGAGTGTTTAAACTAGGTCAAATTCTTTCTCTTTAAATCTACCTTTAAAGGAGAATCTGGGGTCCCCAGTTAAATAACAAATTGAAAAGTGATGCTGTTTGCGTGGATTCTCCTTCACCCGTGAAACAGCATCACTTTTGAGGGTTGGAGATTCAGAATTTTGAAAACAAATAGCAGATTTGGTTGAATCTGGGCAATTTAGCCATATCTCGACAAAAATTGGGTCCGGCTATGTCCCGCCCAACATGAACAAAATGCTACGGGGTTTTGTGGGTATTTTGCTGGGTTTGGGGCCGGCCCAGGGAGGCATTTTAAAGCTAGCACCAACTTGATTTCAGGGGTATCATCCAGGAGATCGTCCTGGATGATACCCTATCGCTCACAGGTTTGGTGATACTAGGCAGTTTATGGATCTTCAATGAATGCCTTCATTCCTCATTAGTTTCTGTTCAGCAACCCCTGATGGTTGCATCTCTTTGAGGGACTGATAATCCTTTGTCCTTCCTGAACACAACTTCACCTCAAACTTGTAGATTGAACATAAGAATAGTTAACAGATGATACCCCGAAATTCTTTGGTGTCACTAGCTTTAAAAATACACACTCTTTCCAGGGCACCCCAAAAATTCTCCCACAAGATTCTCCTTTTGTTTGCAGTGACTTTGCTCCATTGTAGCAATTTAGAGGAATTTCTGAGGCAGGCTGCACATTTTGAAGCATAGAGAGGTGCCAGACTTTCAAGGTGGCTCCAAGAGGCCTTTGAGTAATAGCACTCCAAGCTTGGTGAGCTTTTCTGGAGTGGGGGTTGAGAGAGTCTCTTGAAGAACTCAGCCCACAGGCTTCTCTTATGGTGCAGTGGTTGGAAACAATAAAATGTTCCTTTTAGGGGCCCATAAAATTGAACCCCAGAAGCAGCGTTTCCAAACCTGGGATGCTATTACTCAGGAGGCCCTCCTGAGCCACCCTGAAAGTCTGGTCAGCCTCTATCTTCAAAAAAATGTGCAGCCTGCCTTCCACACACTCGTAGAAATTCTACTACAAGCAATGGAGCAAGTCACTGCCAAAAACAAAGAATCTTTTGGGCAATTTATTATTAGGTGCCTGAAGGTGATGCTAGTGACAAATGTTCAGGGTAATACTTCCAGTTAACTATTCTATGATGCCACCTAAGTGTCTGGTGAAGTTATGTTCAGGGGGACCAAAGTTATGGTCTCAAAATGGTAGCCCCTTATCTCAGGTTGTAGGGCTCCCATTGGAAAACAATACTGGGATGGGGGCACCCCTTTGGGGGGGTCCATAATCCCTTTGCTTACCCTGGACCGCAAACATCACTCAAATTTGGGTGGTAATCATCAGGCAGTGCTCTGGATGGTACCCCGAAATTTTAAAAGCCAGTTAGCCTTAAAAAATGCGCCCCCTGCAGGCCGGAACGTGAAAAAACACTTAAAACATTAAAAAACACACAAACGACCCTGAAATGTTGGCGCCCCCCCATGTGACCAAATGGGGGGCGCCCGGGGACAAAGGGTACCCCCTGTCCCTAGGCAGGAACGCCACTGGAATAGGGCCATTTCTTCAAGGCATGCCAGCCTCCGGTTAGGACCTTGCACCCCACTGAGATCCCGTTCCTCCCCAGGCTCCCCAAATCCCCAAATCCCCAGGAGTTCCCCGAACTGGAGCTAGCAACTTTACCCCCACCCCCAGTGGCCAGGATGGACCAAGCAACCCTAATTTCTTCCACTGCATTGGAAGAGACATTCAATTATTTATTTTGCTCTTGGCTTAAAAATTATTGAAGGGGTAACTCCTGTTTGCTCTATCAAAAGCTTGGCACGCCTCGTGAAGGGTGAGATCATTGACGTATGGAGGGCTGTCCTCTCTATTACAAAAAAACTTCATGGAGCAGCCCTTCCCCTCAGTCATTGGCACTGGGCTACCCCTTGAGCCAGAATAACAGGTCTGCATTCTTCTCTAATGTATGTAGCTCTTAGGTGGGTTCTTTTATTTGTCTGTTGGCTGAACACCCTAAAGTGTCCATAAATATACTAAGAGAGTTGACAGCTCCTTTCATTTAGCTATGTCGGGCCAATCCAAAGTTTTTAGCACCACCAGGCAAAACTGTGACTTTAACACTACACCTCCCATTCAATAGAGATAAAAGTGAGAAGGCATCCAAGGGATGGTTTTCTGGACACTGCTGTACAGTTTCTGGTGATCTCCACCTCTTTCATTGTTTTCAGGCTAGAAATAAAATGTTTCTTCCATGGAGTTCTGCATTGTTTCAACTATCCCCCACCCTTTGGTTTTGGAAACATTTTCAAAACATTTGGGTGCTGTGTGGTTTCCGGGCTGTATGGCCGTGTTCTAGCAGCATTCTCTCCTGATGTTTCGCCTGCATCTGTGGCTGGCATCTTCAGAGGATCTGATGTTGGGAAAGCAAGTGGAGTATATATATATATCTGTTGGAGTGTCCAGGGTGGGTGGAGACACATTGTCTGCGAGTAACAAAGTAGGCAACCAGGTCAATAGTTGAGGGCATCTGAATAGAAGTATGAGTAACAATGAAGACTATAGCATGGGAGTAACAATGGAGATAGCAAGGTCACTGGTGGGAGCATCTGAATAGAAGTATCCTGGCCTTTGTTTCTTTTGTCTATGGTCATCCTGTGTTTGTGTGGAGCTGGTTAGACACTGTCTTGACTCTAGTATTTTTTCAACACTGGCAGCCAAGTTCTGTTCATTTTCATAGTTTCTTCCTTCCTGTTAAAATTGTCCACATCAGATCCTCTGAAGATGCCAGCCACAGATGCAGGTGAAACGTCAGGAGAGAATGCTGCTAGAACATGGCCATACAGCCCGGAAACCACACAGCACCCAAGTGATTCCGGCCGTGAAAGCCTTCGACAATACATTTTCAAAACACTTTTTATCTACTATTTTTGAAAGCACTTTTACAATGTTTCTTTTCGCTGACATGTTTCTGAGCCAGCTTTCCTCACAGTGCATATAATATTTGAAACATTTTATCTTTCCCGCCAAAAGCCTGGCCATTTCCCACACCTCTGGCAGTCACCTACCTCCCCCCCTTGGTGCCTCAATCGCCATATTTTTTTTGTTTCCCTCATCTCACTACATTCCCTCATGCCTCTTTATTTTCACTATTTCCTTTTTTATTTGTTTGTTTGTTTGCTGTAGTAACGAACCAGTAAAGTCCAGTCAAAAGCAACCGTGTTAAGTTCTTTATTGAGCTGGCATTCTTAGTCGGAAACAGGCAATGCGAGAACTGGAGCCCCAGATCTCAGTCAACAGCTTTTACAGGGTATTAAACAGGCTCCCGCCAAAAGAGTATAAACAAGGCAGGACTTCACACAGACTAGCAAGCAAGTGAAAGATAACCAAAACAGTAAAATTCCCCTTCCCAGGCATAGAGCCAGGAACCTCCGGTGGGAATCTCTCAAGGTTGGAACACAAACACTCACCACAACCTTACAGCTGTTTTGGTTGAATTGATGAAGCATCAATTAAACAAATCTATAGAGCATCAATGTGATGAATTGATGAAGTATCATTTCAATGAATAAGAAGAAAATAAATAAAAGGCTTTCACGGTGGCCATGAAACTTTTGGAGGAGGTGAGTGCAGACCAACCATGATGCGGTGAGGAGGGGCAGGGGAGAATTAAACACTTTCTAGAAATGTTCTAAGTGACTTGTGTGGAAATGGCCATCAGGTAGTATTCATAATCTTCAATCAATTTAGCCACATTCCATGGTAGACTGATGACTCTTGCAAGAGGACAGGCAAGGTATCTTGGGAAGCATGTTTCTGAAAGGTTCCCTATCTACCACCTGCTTGTTCTGTTGCCCCCTAGTTTAGAAAGCACATTTTATTTGGCACTTATGCTCTGTGGGTGCAACAGAAAGACAATTCATTCCTGATAGATCTCTTTGGCTGTTTCCGCACAGGCCAAAAAAGCTGGTTAAAGTACGGTAAAAACAGCATTATGGGAGGAGAGTTCGCATGGCCACAACTGCAGAAACACTGCTGCAGCGACGCAGCAATGTTTCAGCGGCTCCACAACTGTTTATTTGAAAATTGCTCACCGAGCGAGTCTTTTCAACAATGGTGCTCCGCAGCCGGCATTGTGTGAAGCGCCTGCCAGGAGTCGGTGCTGCAGAGCCCGCCCCCACGATGCTGGCCAAACCTGGTGCCAAATGCCCATGACCTCTATCCTGGGAAAAAAAAACACTGTTCGCAAAGCATAGCCGTGCAAAGCGCTGCGGTTCAGCTGATGCTCTACCTGTCCATGCAGCGCCTGTCCATGCGAATGCTCCGTGGCTGCAGCACTGCCAATAACACCGATGGCACAACAGTGTTGTTGGCTGTGCAGAAATGGCCTCTGTCTTGCAATACTGTATTCTGCTGCTCAGCAGCTGAGGAGCCTGTTTATGTCTGCAGAGTTTTTAAGGCAAGAGTTGTTTGGAGATGGTTTGCCACTGCCTATTTCTGCAAAATGACCCTGGTATTCGTTGGAAGTTTTTTGTCCAAGTACTAGCCAGGGTCAGGGCTGAGAGTGTGTGACTAACCCAAGGTTAGCTTCAGTGGCACAAACAGAGGCCCTTTCTGCACGGGCCAAATACAACGCCCTGGGGACGGCAAAAATGCTGTCCCCAGGGAGCTGTTCGCATGGGGGGCACAGCTGCTTCGCAGCCGCGCCGCCCTTGCTCCTCCCCAGCGGTGCAAAGCCAGCATTTTCCCACCTCGCTCCCCGAGCGAGGTTTTCGGAAAACAACGGTTTCCAGCCACTGCCGTGCGAATGGCAGCGGCTGGAAGGCGCCATCCCTCCCCCCTTTGCCCGATCGACCTACCTTCTCTGCGAGCGTCCGGCGTGTCGCCGAGGCCTGGGGACACGCCCCCCCTGCCCTGCGACTCCAGAGCGGTTGCGCAGGGCAGGGGAGTGTGTCCCCTGGCCTCGGTGACGCACCAGACGCTCGCAGAGAAGGTAGGTCGATTGGACGACGGTGTAACTCGGCTTCCGTGCGTCTCTCCTGCTTCGTTACCGGGGACGTTCAGCCAAGATCAAGCGGTCCCGAGTTGAGTCCAATACATCATGTACGTCGACCCAACCCCCAGCGTGACCGTGCGAAAACGGCCAGAGATTCAAACCTGGGTTTCCCAGGTCCTAGTCTGACACTGTAACCACTACACCGTGCTGATTCTGAGTTGATGCACTACAAGTATTTTTTTCAGAGAAATTCTTACACACTACACATTCTTGAAAAGGATTGCTTATTCTTGTGCAGTCTGAGAACTGAGCATAGGATGAGTGAAAATGATATTTATTACCATAATAGATGTAAGGGTCTGTTACTCCTGTCAATAATTGAGACTCAAGAAGGTTTCAAGAGCTTTATTGGAATTATGTCAGCCCAAGAGGAAGAAAGCCAAAGCTGAAGCTTTGCCTTCTGACCCCCAGTGCATATCTGAAACATTGCATTAGTTCATCCCATGAACATTCCTTGCATTCTCAAAAAATCAGTGTCATGCCCCCCAGAGAAGCTCTTACTATTTTCTAATTTAAGTCTCAGTTGTCCCTTTGGTTAGTGTGGGTTTAGTGTTCTTGTTTTTGTATAGTGTTCTATGGGAGGGAACCTTAGTCAGACTTTGTCCCTTTAAGCAGCCCCCTAGAGGCAACAGATTTACAATCTTCCTTTTATTACCCAGTAGTGCTCCTGTTCAGTTAGTTATAGTCTAAGGTGCCAGTGGAGCTGGAAGGCTGTAATATCTCTCACATATAAGGTATATAAGATGTATAAAGTAAATAGAGCATTAAGTTAAGGTGTTAACAGAAAGCGAGGTCCAGATAGAGGATACTGAAGGAACCAAGAGGAAGCACAGACAAAGGGGACTGTCTTGGAAGAAGTCAAGAAAGAATAAAGGTCTCAAGCTTCAAGCTGCTCCAGTCAAGCAAGTACTTTGTTCTAGTCAGACCCTGGGAGGAGTTAAGGTCTTAATTCTTCTATGCCAGGGGTCTTCAAACTATGGCCCTCCAGATGTTCAGGAACTACAATTCCCATCAGCCCTGCTACTTGGCCATGCTGGCAGAGGCTGATGGGGGGGGGGGGGTGGGGGGGGGGGGAGGGGGGGGGGGGGGGGTGGGGGGGGGGGGGGGGCGGGGGCGGGGGGGGGGGGGGGGGGTGGGGTGGGGTGGGGTCGGGGGGGGGGGGGGGGGGGGTGGATGGGGGGGGGGGTGGGGTGGGGGGAGGGTGGGGGGGGGGGGGGGTGGGGGGGGGGGGGGGTGGGGGGGGGGGGGGGGGGGGGGGGGGGGGGGTGGGGGGAGGGGCGGGGGGGGGGGGGGGGGGTAGGTCGGGGGGGGGGGGGGGGGGGGGAGGGGGGGGGGGGGGGGGGGGTGGGGGGGGGGGGGGGAGGTGGGCGGGCGGGGGGGGGGGGGGGGGGGGGGGGGGGGGGGGGGTGGGGGGGGGGGGGGGGGGGGGGGGGGGGGTGGGGGTGAAAGTGATGCTGTTTGGGGGTGGATTCTCCCCCACCCTGAAACAGCATCACTTTTGAGGGTTGGAGATTCAGATGAAACAAATAGCAGATTTGGCTGGAATCTGGGCAAATTTGGGCACATTCGGACAAAAATTGTCCGGTTATGTCCTGCCCAAATATGAACAAATGCGAATGCAAGGTATTTGGAGTTTTGGGGGGTATTTTGGGGGGGTTTTCGGCCTGCAGGGAGCGCATTTTTAAAGCTAGCAGCACCATGATTTCAGGGCATCATCCAGAGACTGTCCTGATGATACCACCCGAGTTTGGTGATGTTTGGTTCAGGGGCAGCAAAGTTATGGACGCCCAAATGGAATGCCCCCATCCCCATTGTTTTCAATGGGAGCTAACCTGAGATGCGGGCTACCCCTTTGAGGGACCATAACTTTGGTCCCCCTGAACATAACTTCACCAAACTTGGTGGGTGACAATCATAAGAATAGTTAACAGATGATACCCTGAAATTTTGGTGTCACTAGCTTTAAAAATACACCCCTTCCAGGCACCCCAAAAAATTTGGCCAAGATTCTTTGTTTTGCAGTGACTTTGCTCCATTGTAGCTAATGAGGAATTTCTGAGGCAGGCTGCACATTTTTGAAGATAGAGGTGCCAGACTTTCAAGGTGGCTCCAAGAGGCCTTGAGTAATAGCATCCAAGCTTGGTGAGCTTTTCTTCTGGAGTGGGGGGGGGGGGTTGAGAGAGTTCTGAGAGAACTCAGCCCACAGGCTTTCTTATGCAGGAGCGGGGAAACAAAATAAGCCTTTTGGGGGCCCATAAAATTGAACCCCCAGAAGCAAAGGTTTCCAAACCTGGATGCTATTACCAGGAGGCCCTCCTGGAGCCACCCTGAAAGTCTGGTGCCTCTATCTTCAAAAATGTGCAGCCTGCCTACACACTCAGAAATTCCCCATTGGCTACAATGGAGCAAAGTCACTGCAAAACAAAGAATCTTGGGCAAATTTATTGGGGTGCCTGGAAGGGGTGTATTTTTAAAGCTAGTAACACCAAATTTTCAGGGTATCATCTGGTAACTATTCTTATGATGCCACCCAAGTTTGGTGAAGGTATGTTCAGGGGGACCAAAGTTATGGCCTCTCAAATGGGTAGCCCTCATCTCAGGTTAGCTCCCATTGAAAACAATGGGGATGGGGGCACCCCCTTTGGGGGTCCATAACTTTGCTTCCCCTGAGCCAAACATCACCAAATTTGGTGATCAGGGCAGTCTCTGGATGGTACCCTGAAATTCTGGTGCCGCTAGCCTTAAAAATGCGCCCCCTGCAGGCTGGAACGTGAAAAAACACTTAAAACATTTAAAAACACACAAACGACCCTGAAATGTTGGCGCCCCCCCATGTGACCAAATGGGGGGCGCCCGGGGACATAGGGTACCCCCTGTCCCTAGGCAGGAACGCCACTGCTGGCAGGTGAGATGCCAGGCCAGGCAAAAGCCAGGTCTGACAGTAGGCAATCCGCCTAATAAAAATATATGTTGGAGCACATTTCTTTTGCACAAGCTAACCTTTTGATTATAGCACAACATTTAATAGCAGTTCAAGACAACAATGGCTGTTTTAACATTCTCATAGTGGAATTGAGGAAAGTACTGCTGCATTCCTGGTAGTGACACTAAACCAGAACAATAGAATAATGATCTATTACCTTTTTCCAATAATTGCACTATTTTCTAAGGTTTCTGGCCAAGACATAAAAATCCATGCTGTTTAAGTTCTTTGTAATTTGAGAATGTCTGCAGTCTCAAAGGGAATTCTATGAAGCAATCCTTGCAGCATCTACAAACTATCCCTCACCTAAATAAGTTTTGTACTCACCTAGAGGCACTTGCAGTAAATTACTGATGGACATACTAGGCTCCAAAATGAGACTTCTTGGTGCCCTGCTGCCTTGGCACCTGGGTTTTGTCAAGTCTTGCTCTATACGATGGGTTGGGCTGGCACTGTAAGCTTTGGAGTGCAAGGCCAATGGCACGCACTATTGATGCTGTCCCTGTGCCTAGAGATGGACAGACATGTGGCTTGTTGGCAGTGAGGACAAAAAAGCTGGCATTAGAACCTGACGTGTGGGTGCTAGATTTCAGGTCTAAATCAGTTCCTACGTGAAAATAAACCCTCGCAGCCATGCCGATCATCCCACAATATAATTGGCTGCACCTGCGTAGCTGCGCATGTACAACATGCAAAACTGAAAAGAAGAAAAAGAGACTTCCCTGCAATGGCAAGGTAATAATGAACGTGTTGCTGTAGATCGGTCATAGATTCACTGCCACAGGGAGAAAATGTGCTTGTGCCATCGGGCACACTGAGAATCTGCCCAAAACCTGCTGGGCAACCTGCACAGAATGGCAGGCGGGCAGATTCTTCCTGCCAGTGGACTGTGCAGAACTTAAAGTGAACTGGTGGGAGAGAGGGAAATAAAGCATCTTCTGCCTGTTGTGTTTGTGTGGGAGCACCCCCAACCTGGGGTTGTGCAAAAGGATCTCTGGTTTTAGTGCTCTTCGAAAACCCCTGGTTGAGGGGAATAAAACAGGTCAAACTTGTTTTGCAAATAGGATGTGTGTGGAAACCCCCCCCCCCAAATAGTTTATATCATGTCCTCCACCTGCTATTGTAACGAACTTAGACCAGGCAATCAGAATCTCCATAGAAGAATAGGATCTTTATTGAAAGGCTTAGGTTTCATTCAAAGGCTTGCAAGCAATGAGATAAAAACTGTAGAAAAGTGTCCAAAAGAACTCTGGCCCAACCCCCACAAAAACCTTCACACACCGGACCAGGCCAGCCTGGGAAAAGCGCCAAGACGTACAGATAACACAGACAGCACAACTTCACAGCAGGTGTTAATCAGTAACTGAACAACAAGAGAGCTCCGAGAAGCTGTGACTAGCCCAAGGTCACCCAGCTGGCATGTGTGGGAGTGCGCAGGATAATCTTAATTCCCCAGATAAGCCTCCACAGCTCAAGCGGCAGAGCTGGGAATCAAACCCGGTTCCTCCAGATTAGATACATGAGCTCTTAACCTCCTACGCCACTGCTGCTCCTGGACCATGAAATGTTGCTGGAAGTTCCCAAATCCCCAGGAACTTCCCAGCCTGCCACCGGCAACTGTATGACCATTTCACAGAAACATCGATTTACATAGATCTTGTGAATCTGTTCACTAAAGCAGCATCCTATGCTTCCTCCACTTCCTTCAACAAAAAAGATGTCATCCAATGGGAAGTGACTTTGATGAAGAAAGACTTCCTCTGATGAAAACTTTCTTTGGCCCTTTCCGCACAGGCCTCCGGGCGCCCTCACACCGGCAAGAATTCTGCCGGCGTGGGGGTGGAGGCCGTTCCATTAATAAGAGTGCGCCGCCCCCAGCAGAGGCCAGCGAGGGAGAGCCGGCTCCGCGATGGAGTTGTCGTTTTCGTCTTCTTACTCTCTTACTTCCGACATCAAAATCGTCGCTTTAAATTTTGTCCTCCTAATGCCGCTTCATCGCTGCCCTCCCACCTCCAGGGGTCGGAGAACAGCATGGGCATGGGCTTAGGAAGACAGCAGGGCAACGACGGCGACGAGGTAAGTAAGAGAGGGACGGGGGGAAACAGCGTGTTCCCGGTGGTGCTGTTCGCACCGCGCCACCGGTGAACACGCTGTTCACTCAAAAACTACCCTTTAAACGGAAGTTTTTGAGGACGGCCTGAGGCCACCGGAGGGAGGGGAAGGGGAGCCAGGTCGGCGCTGCTGCGTTTCAGCAGCGCCACCTGTGCGAACGGCGGCCTGGGGATGGCGTTTTTGCCGTCCCCAGGCCGCCGTTTTTGGCTCGTGCGGAAAGGGCCTTTGTTGAAGGAATTCTTTCTCTGAGGGAGAAATACCTCGTGGAAAGGAGTCACAGGCTGAATCCCCACTGAAAATTAAATACAGATACAACCAGGTTTCAAAATAAACTGCCCCCTTTCATTGAGGTTTCAACCTCCCCACTGCAGCATGTCTCTACTGAAGGCATCTATGCCTATCTTGGTTTCAATGAATGTGACATTCCCCACTTACACGCGATCAGCTTGGAGGGTCTATTCTGATTGGCTGTCGTGCTGTGTAGGGGCGGGAACTTTTTTGTTGCGACACTAAGTGGTAACGTGAGCAAGTAAACGCGTACGTGCGATATCCCCACCTATGAAGATTTTTTTTCTGATTGGCCCCTTGTGTCCACGTTTGAGCGGTTCCCATTCTCTCATGCCCACGTTTCAAAGATAGCCTCAGCTGAGCGAAACAAAAAAGCTGAGCAAAACAAAAAAAAAGGCTGCGCACACATCACGCACAACCTGCCATGCTCTGATTGGCTAGAAGGCATTTGCGTCACTCTCTGTGGCAGGAAATTTGAAAACACATTAGACACCTGCACCTCCCCACCAATCTGGATTGGAGACGTGTTTTTTAAAAAGGTTCACATTTATGCAGGTTCAAGAAAAACACGTGATGGGTGGGGTGGGGGGGGGGGTGCCAGAACCACGATGAACCAATGTTCGGCAGTTCAGCAGTGGGAAGTTTGCCGTGAAACCTAGATGTTTTGGAGATAGTATCCTGGCATTAATCGGCAGCGGGGATATCGCCTTTATCAACTTTAGCAGCACAGATTGAGTGATGTGACACCAAGTAACCCAGGTATGAAGCAACACCATCATTCTTCCACACTAATGTCAAACTCTCTGCACAGATGCAGAGAGGCCTTTTTGTCTCTGGCTTTCTGAGAATGGTAGCCCACAAAATAGAAAACAGTGTGCCAAGCACAATGCAATAGAACCGAACAACTCAAGAAATTCAAAATTGGCACACTGACCTGGATTTGTATGTAGACATCATTTACAATAATCAAAGCAACATTTACTCAAAGTTATTTTATATTATTACACACATGTAGATCCACTTCCACTAATGCTAACCTTATTCTAATATACTATAATAAGAAAATTAAAGTGCATAATATATATAAAGTGCCAGTGTCAATAAATCATATCAAAATACAATTTCAGCATTTCGTACAAGATATAATGACAAGGTCCATATGTGACTCTAAACTAATGAGTTCCAAAATTTTCTTAGTATGTCCATATTTTGTATGGTTTCAAAATGGAACTACACAATTTTTCACCAGCTGTATTGACAAACAGTCATTCACAAGTCCATATGAGGCCACACTGTTCAATTCCAACAGAAATTTTATATCTCCATTTTTTTGTAATTCCCAAATTGAACTTCACAACAGAGCTGATATCTCCTGTGCCTTGAGTCCATTCATAGATGGTACATGGAAAAATGAGAATCCTGTATACTCCTGTGCCTTGAGTCCATTCATAGATGGTACATGGAAAAATGGGAATCCTGTATAGAATCGCACCACGCGTCTGAATGCGTTTTCGAAGGTATCTTCCTCAGTATACCGATTCTCAATAGCTTGATTTCATCCTGGGGTTCTACAACGCAAGGTTGTTGTTATTCATACCTATGTTCGTATTAATAATCAAATTTAACCCAAAATGTTAAACATACTTACAACATTCTTCTACAGTGTCATCTTTCCCCTAGAGATCATCTTATACAAGCAGGAAAAAAGCTCAGATATATACATCACATACATATACATCACATAAGAAGGAAAGAATCCTAGTGCTTTCAGGGGGAGGTATAATTCAGGCCTTCTCTCTCATCCCCTCCTTGACGGCAATCAGGTTCAACAGAACTCTGCTTGTTCTTTTGGGAAAGTCAAGCCATTATGGTGAACTGTTCCCCAGGTTTTTTAAAGAGTGAACATAAGAACCAATTGATAAATATAAATACAAGTCGTCAATCTATTCTTCAAAAAATATTTTTATTATTTTTATCATGTTAAAAGGATTAGGAAGGTGGCATACTATAGGTCTACAGCTGTGGCTCCCAACATACCCCAGGGGTTTGCACTAGAGAGTTTGGGGGTACATTAAAAAAATACATAATGGGTTTGCTAATATGGTTTTCCAAGGATTACGCAAATGAAAAAAGGTTGGGAATCACTGCTCTATCACATCAGATCTCAGAAGCTAAGTGGTGTCAGTACTTGGAAGAGAAACCTCCAAGGAAGACTGCAGAGGAAGGCAATGGCAAACCACCTCTGTTTCATCACTTGCATTGACATCCTCTTGTGGGTCGCCATAAGTTGGCTGTGACTTGAAGGGACTTTACACACGCACACATACCCACACACATTGACCCCTTCCGCGCATGCAGAATGCACCTTCAATCCACTTTGACAATTGTTTGAAAGTGGATTTTGCTATTCTGCACAGTAAAATCCAGCTGCAAAATGCATTGAAAGTGGATTGAAAGTGCATTATAGTACATCAAAGAAAATACATAGCATTCACTATGGAAATACATACATAGCATTCACCATAGTACATAGTACATCAAAGAAAACGAATAATTGAATATTGTCCTGAAATCTAGTGCTTGAATAATCAATAAGTAAAACCCATCTCTCCTCCTACCCTTTTAAAATGTGTTAGTTTAAACTTAAAAGAAATTGGCTCTCTTCCTTCTGCCCTGGAAGGTCTGGGTATTATAAAACCTGTACTAACTTGGACCTACCTTCATCCAGCCAGATACCATCTGCCCTTGTTCATTGGATCCACTGTTAGGCTCATTCCGCACATGCAAAATAATGCACTTTCCAACTGCTTTCAGTGCTCTTTAAAGCTGTGCGGAATAGCAAAATCCACTTGCAAACAGTTGTGAAAGTGGTTTGAAAACGCATTATTTTGCATGTGCGGAAGGGGCCTCTGCCTTTTATCAAGGGCCGGCATGATGTCGTAGTTAAGAGTGGAGGACTCTAATCTGGAGAACTGAATTTGTTTCCTCAAACCTTCACATGAGTGGCTCACATGAGTGGCTTCACATGAGTGGCTTATCTGGTGAACTGGATTAATCTCCTCTCTCTTACACACAAAGCCTGCTGGGTGACCTTGGGGTAGTCGCTGTTCTCTCAGAACTCTCTTAGCCCCACCTACCTCACAAGGTGTCTGTTGTGGGGAGAGGAAGGGAAGGAATTTGTTAGCCACTTTGAGTCTTCTTACAGGAGAGAAAAGAGAGGTATAAATTCAAACTCTTCTAAGCTCCTGTGCATGATTTCCATGCCTTTGTTCCCATCTTCTCTGTCTTCTCCTTCTCTCCTTCCTGTCTAAATTGAGAACATTTGGAGCAAGGATCTGCTGATCTTATTCTGTGAAGCACCATTTAGGTCAAAAGCACAGCAATAATATTCATCAGAGATCGTGCCCACCTGAGCCCCAAGCATGGAGGCTGCTCACCTGCTCAAATACTTTCCGGAAGAAGGCAGCTTGGCTCTGCAGAGCATCCCCTGTAACTTCCAACCGTGTTTTGCTCAGGTAAGCAAATTCCACATCCTTTTAAAAATATGGAAGAAAACAATACCAACGATGGATTACTCTCTTCAAAAGGGTCACTGGCAAAGGTAAGGGTTGTTGCTCTGTTGGTAGAGCCATGTTTTGCAGTTGTGGGTCAGGATTAATCCTTTTTACTCATTGCCACAAAGGAACTATGGCCGTTTCCGCACGGGCATTAAATGGCGGCCTGGAGACCGCGAAAACGCCGTCTCCAGGCCGCCATTCGCACAGGGGGCGCAGCTGCATCGCAGCCGCGCCGCCCTCGCGCCGCCCGCCCGGCCCGAAGCCGGCGTTTCCCCAGAGCGTGGGAAGCGCTCTTTTTGGGGAAACGCCGCCATGAAGCCGCTGCCGAGCGAACGGCAGCGGCTTCACGACGCCTCCCCCACCCGGCTGGAGCAGGCGCGCAGGGCCAGGGGGGCGTGTCCCCAGGCCTCGGTGACGCGCCAGAGGCCCGGGGACATGCCGGGTTGGCCGGGCGCCGGCGCTCCGTGGCGGCGAAGCCGTTCGTTATTTTTCTGGTGGACCGACCAGGCGCATCATCCCGAAGCGTTGTCGTGGTCGTATGGAAATGCGCCGACGAATACGTTTCCGCCTCCGTGCGGAAACAGCCTATAACACAAAAGGAAATGACAGGAGGAACGTCTCAGAGTAAAGAAACATAAGATGTGACAGATGGGCTGGAGTTAATCGCAAAGCACATGCCTCACACATCATCTGCTGTCTAAGGATCTGAGGTAACCAATGATGACTAAACTGGATCTGTTTCCCCTCTCCACAGGCCAAGGGGTTCAGGAGCTGCTGCCAGTCGGAGGAAGCATCTCAGAGGAAGATGGTCTATGTGGCTGTCCTTGTATAAGGCAGCTTCATGCGTTCAATTAATGTGTCTTTTACAGCAAATGACACCCATTTTTTCCTGACCCTTTTGCTGGGTGTTTGGCTAAAAATGCACAGACAAGACCTACAGATCATCTTGCAGTGTCTCCTCTTAAATATCTGTCTGGTAGAAAGTAATATTGAATGTACAAAGTTTGATGTGCATCACAAATAAAGAGATACGCTGGTGTACAGCTTGGCAAGAGTTTTGTAGTAAGTGTAATCTATTTAATGTTCCCTTTAAGGTATTTTATATCTATGGCTCATTCCGCACATGCAGAATAATGCACTTTCAAACTGCTTTCAGTGCTCTTTGAAGCTGTGCGGAATGGCAAAATCCACTTGCAAACTGTTGTGAAAGTGGTTTGAAAACGCATTATTTTGCGTGTGCGGAAGGGGCCCAAGTTAGTCTGGGGTCATAAAGGGCCAGATTCAAAGGCAAGCTGATTGAGGTTTTCTGGCACTGGTCTTGGCCTGCAACTAGCTGGAGAGACATATTTTTATTTTATTTATTTATTTATAATTAGTCTTGTATACCACCCTTCCCCCGAAGGGCTCTGGGCGGTGAACAACATGATAAAAACAATAATTACAATAAACCCCCATTAAAACATATTAATAACAATGCCTTGCAGTGGCGTCCAACATAAACACAGACTTCATAAATCCACCCTGGAAAAACAAAACAGAGAAGTGAAGAACCCAGAAAGTAAAGGGGGAAGGGAGGAAGGAAGGGGCGGGGCGCACCTCAGCGGCCGGCCTCCCCAAACGCCCGGTGGAACAATTCGGTCTTACAGGCCCTGCGGAACTCTCCAAGGTCCCCCAGGGCCCGAATAGCTGGTGGTAAGGTGTTCCACCAGGCAGGGGCCAGGGCTGTAAAAGCCCTGGCCCGGGTAGAGGCCAGCCGCATCATCGAGGGGCTAGGGACCACCAGCAAATTGGCCTCTGAGGAACGTAGAGGCCGTGTAGGGACGTATGGGGTAAGACGGTCCTGGACGGACGTATGGGGTAAGACATAGCCTCTGTAACATCTCTACAGCAAACTTTGCACCCCTGTCATGAGCAGAGATCCCTGGTGTTGAGGCTGTTTCCTTTTAGGAATTTTGAAAACTGGAAGTGGGTGCCACCACCAAATGGCTGTGGTGGAGAACTGGGGCCAATGTGTGAGAGGATTTCATGGGGCAGAGGTAGGCCCAGCAGCTCTGCCCCATTGTGTGATGTAAGTTCCAGAGAAAAATCAGAAGCGATGTCATGGCAGCAGGGCCAACATTCTGTAATTTACCCCAAATTCTAATCACGTGGGGTTTCACTGGAAGTGATGTTGCTCCCCACATTTCCATTTCCCCTTTTGAAGCCCCAGTGGGCAAAACAGGGAATTGCTGGGAGGTCTTTTCAAGCAGCTGCTGAACAAACCCTTGCCAGGATGCTTAATGCTGATTATTTATTTATTTATTTATTTATTTATTTTTATTGTTTCAATTTCTATACCGCCCGATCCCCGAAGGGCTCCGGGCGGTGAACAACATATTATGAACATAAAACAGGAGCAGATCCAGTACAACACAATACATAGGCTCCATCAATGAAACATCTTAAAATACATAAATACATAAAACAGCGGCTAACAGTTATCGTCTAAACAAAAGGCGTCCAAGCCTCAATTTCAACCCACCCCAAAAGGGGGACGGCAGGCTCCTCAACATGAGGGCTCTGATGTATCAGTGCCAGGGCAAGGAACAGTAAGAGCAGTAGGGGGCACCATATCAGCGGATCTTGCATTAAACAGGAGGTTGGACTAGATGGCTGTATGGCCCCTATCATCTGTATGATTCTATGGTTTCTTGACTGGGATAGCAACGATAGTACTACTAAGGAGTTTGGGTATCTGAACCTATCTGCCGCTGGGCCAGCTCCAGGGGTCCGTCCAGATGGGTAATCAGCCAGATCCACATGTCTCTGAGGCTGATTCCCCACAATCAATTAATCGCGTGGTGCTTGAAATAGCAAGGATTCAGAAAGAACTCCTCACTGCCTGATCGATGAACAAGGATTCATCCCAGTTCTGGCGTTCATTCTCCCCATTCTCCCGCATCTTTGCCAAATCTGCTTGAAAGTACTACTTTTTCAAAAAAACACGCCTTCGATCCAGTTTGGATCAGGGTTCAAATTTTTGGTTCAAATTTCCCGCCATGGAGTGTGACGCAAATCAGTGCGCGTGGTGCTGTTCTTGCGAGAGCACGAGAGCACGATAACCAACCAGAAACTTGGGCAGAAGAGATGTGTGACGTCATAACATGAGCATGTTTTTGCGGGAGACAAAAAAAAGGTCCTGCCCCAACACGGCACTACAGCCAATCAGGAGAGACCCGCCAAGTCGATCGCGTGGTAGTGGGGATTGTTACATTTCTTGAATCCGAGATAGGCCTAGATGTCTTCATTGGAAACATGCTGCGGTGGGGAAGTTGAAACCTCGATGAAAAGGTGCAGTTTATTTTCAAACTTGGTTTGATCTAGATTGAATTTCCCGGTGGGGATTCGGCCTGAGCTGACTCCCCTGTTGTTGCCAGAGGGGATGTTTAGTCTTGGATATTTCCTGCCTTTGGGTCCTCCTGGCTGCCACCCATGATATTATCCTTGGCAAGCAACCCCCTGTGCTTCTAGGGAGGGTAGTAACTCCAATTTGAGCTACTTCCAGGCCAGACCCCCTGGAGCAGTTAAGGGATGGGTGAATCAGAGCAAGCTGCCACAAGATAAGTTCCTCTGGTGCTCTTCTGGACAGGTATTGCTTCTTACGAACTATCACTAGATTGGGTCTGCTGGTGCTTCTGGGGAGAGCAGTCATTTCAATAGGCTACATCTGCCCCAGTTGCTTGGATGCTGCTAACGTGGCTGAGCTGTTTCTCGTATTCTGCATCTTCAGTGCTGTGCTGTGGGTTTTTTGTGACTCTGGCTCCTGCTTGGCTGTTCAGCACCAGCCGGCTTCCTGCTTTGTGGGTGGCAACTCTTGAACCTGGCAACTCCCCCCTGGCAGACACAGCTGCCACCAAAGATGATGCCTTGACAGGCAGTAATTCCGGCACTGAGTAATGACTGAGACCAAACTGCCACAGTGCCAGTTTCCAAAATCATTTGTATAGCTGAACGCTACCAGGGAGAGCTGGTCAGAATGTTGCTCCCCACATTTCTATTTCCCCCTTTGAAGCACCAGTGCGGAAAACAGAGAATTGCGAGGAGGTCTTTTCAAGCAGCTGCTGGATGAGGTAAGTCACTTATGAACAATGAAGCCGGGGAATTCTGGAGAAGAGACCCGTTTCGCCCTCAGGGTCAAGGGTGAACCTTAGAGCATGTTTAGTCTTGGGAATCAATATGAGGCATCGAATTAACTGAAGGCGAAACAGCATCAATATCCTACATATAGCACCATGTAAAATATGGTAAAATTACAGATCTCTTCCCCGTCTTCATTGCTCATATGTGACTTCTCTGTCTTTGAATCTGCCGGCAATTACAAGAGGACCCTGTTCTAAGGGATACAACTTTGTTGCCATATAGAATCTTTTGGACTTAAGAACAGTTGACTTACTAGTGATTCTGTTAGAAAATTTTGATGAGTTAGACAAATGCACTTGTTTATGCACTTTTGGGGGGGGGGTATACACATTGGCATTTGCATTTCACAGTAAATGGAACACGTTCTGCATTCTTGTATTTTTGCCCTTTGCCTTGACGTATTAGGTTCTTTTTTGTTCCTTGTTGTGACTCCACTACATCTTTTCATTTGTTATCATGTACTCCCCAACGAGATGACAGGTGACCCCTCTCTGGAGATTTTTAGGAGACAATGCAAGGTTTGCCTGTTTGCCAGGACTTTTAAGGGGGGTTTAAATGCAAACATCTTTTAACCAAGGGGGGAGATTTGGGGCATGCCCTTTTATCTCTGATTTTAGCTGGGCGTGTTTTTACTATTGTTAACTATTATTGTATCGTGCCTTGAACCCAGAGGAAAGGCAGGATATGAGTGCTCTGAATGAATGAATGAATGAATGAATGAATGAATGAATGAATGAATGAATGAATGAATGAAGTATTATCAAACCTCCAAATGTTGCCACCATACAAGAAGAGAAAATGGGGAGGTAGATTTCACACCACAGAAAGTTTGACATCATAGCATCTGACAACTCAGGTTTAACTGGCCAGGTAGCAGAATGACCAGTGAGCGTTTCCTCCCACATCTCTACACTGACCATGAGATTAAGAAAATTGGATGTCTGGGCTCAAGAGTATAAATATTTTATAACAAATTCCCCAGCCACTTTTCTTTGTCTAGCTGTGTTCATTCCATACTCACTTACTCAGGCATGGTTCTGACCCTTGCAGAGTGATGGAATTGGGAATGTTGACGCCCATGGTCATCACCAAAATAAAAGGTATTTTAGTTTGCTAAGAAATTTATCTAGGTAGTTAAAACATTTATACTTACTTAGATCTGAACTTATTCTGGACCCCTACCCCCATCGTTCTTTGGGCCCTCATTGGGGAAATAGGAAATGAAATTAAATGAAATAAATAAATAAATAAATAAATTTGATGAATAAGAAGAACATAAGAACATAAGAACTAGCCTGCTGGATCAGACCAGAGTCCATCTGACCCTTGTAGCGGGTATGTGAAGTTTGGATTTTTTGCCCCCATGTGCATCACTTTGCATTTTGCTACATTGAACTGCATTTGCCATTTCTTAGCCCACTCACCTAATTTATCAAGGTCCGCTTGGAGCTCTTTGCAATCCTTTGTGGTTCTCACCACTCTACATAATTGGTATCATCTGCAAACTTGGCCACCACGCTACCCACCCCTACTTCCAGGTCATTTATGAATAAGTTAAAGAGCACTGGTCCCAAAACGGATCCTTGGGGGACACCACTCCCTACATCTCTCCATTGTGAGAACTTCCCATTTATACCCACCCTTTGTTTCCTGTTCCTCAACCAGTTTTTAATCCATAGGAGGACTTCCCCTCTTATTCCTTCACTGCTGAGTTTTCTCAACAGTCTCTGGTGAGGAACTTTGTCAAAAGCCTTTTGGAAATCCAAGTAGACAATGTCCACTGGTTCCCCCTTATCCACATGCCTGTTTACACCCTCAAAGAACTCTAGTAAGTTTGTAAGACAGGATTCTGCCTCTGCAAAAGCCATGCTGACTCTTTCTCAGCACGCCTTGCTTTTCTACATGTTTACAATTTTATCTTTAATGATAGATTCTACTAATTTACCAGGAACAGATGTCAAACTGACTGGCCTGTAATTTCCTGGGTCCCCCCTCAGACCTCTTTCTTAAAGATTGGTGTGACATTGGCCATCTTCCAGTCTTCTGTGGGATGGAGCCTGATTTCAGGGATAAGTTGCATATTAAAGTGAGAACATCAGAAATTTCATGTTTGAGCTCTTTAAGAACTCTTGGATGAATGCAATCTGGACCAGGGGATTTGGTAGCATTTAGTTTATCAATGGCTGCCAGAACTTCTTCCTTGTCTACCACTATCTTTGCTAGTTCCTCGGATTCACCTCCTAAGAAGCTTGGTTCAGGTGCAGGAATTTTCCTCACCTCCTCTTGGGTGAAGACAGATGCAAAGAATTCATTCAGCTTCTCTGCAATCTCCCTGTCATCTTTTAGCACACCTTTTGTTCCTTCATTATCTAACGGGCCTACCGCTTCCCTAGCTGGCTTCCTGCTTTTGATGTACTTGAAGAACTGTTTGTTGCTGGTCTGGATGACAAAAATTTCCTAATGCAATCAGCAACTGCTAAACCATACTGTGCTAAAACGGAACTATCTTATCAAGTAAAAGCATGTTTTAAGATCAAAAGAACCATAGTTTAAAACCTTATTTTTTCTACAAAACTGACCAGGGTGGATTTTTTTGCTATGAACGGCCAGGCATCCACCAGAATATTTCATTGTCACTATTTGTTGACTGGTCTGAATGTTTCATTTTCAAATTATGTATTCGTTTCATAACCTTATGGTTATGAGTGCAACATGCAAGGCAGCTCACAGAAGGACAAAAATCGCTGCCCTCAAGCAAAAATAAAATCATATGAATACAATAAAGTCACCAGCAAATAATACCAGATGCAATACATTTAATCCAATTTATAAAATCCAGAAGTCTGGAGGGGATTAAACTAACCTCACCCCAGTAGGGAAGGACTTCCACATTCTGAGGGTAGGAGCCCTCCAAACCCTCCCCTGAATCCCAGCAGGTCTATTCTCAATTGAGGAAGGCCTCACAGGAGATCATCTTTTTGTAGATTTGAGAATCAAGCAGAACTCTGTAATTATTAGTAAATATTACTAGATGAACCATAGCCATCTGAATGGCCCAGAAAATAGTAATCTTGTAAGATCTTGGAAGCTACTCCGGGATGGCCACAATTAGTACTTGGGCAGAAGGCCACCCAAGAAAGAGGTTTCTAGGTAGAAGAAGAAGAAGAGTTTGGATTTAAATCACTCCTTTCTCTCCTGTAGGAGACTCAAAGGGGCTGACAAACTCCTTTCCCTTCCCCCCTCACAACAAACACTCTGTGAGGTGGGTGGGACTGAGAGAGCTCCGAAAAACTGTGACTAGCCCAAGGTCACCCAGCTGCCGTGTGTTGGGAGTGCACAGGCTAATCTGAATTCCCCAGATAAGCCTCCACAGCTCAAGCGGCAGAGCGGGGAATCAAACCCAGTTCCTCCAGATTAGAATGCACCTTCTCTTAACCCACTGCGCCACTGTAGATGAAGGCAATGGCAGACCCCCAATTCCACTCATCTGTTGCCTTGAATACCTCACGGCCCTGTGTTTGTCATGAATCAGTTTAGGTTGCACACAATTATTTATTATTATTAGTCAAAACATGAGCACAACACTGAAGTATGCATTTATTTAATCTATTTTTCCACTATAAAATCTAGACTTTTTGAATTAGAACATCAGGAATCAATGGCTCGTGAAAAAAAGTTCTGCTCTCCCTTGGCATCCCATTCGGCGGCCTAGGCCAGTGATGGCGAACCTATGGCACGGGTGCCAGAGGTGGCACTCGGAGCCCTCTCTGTGGGCATGCGCGCACAGAGTTCGTCATGTGGGGGGTGGAAAATCACCCTCCCCACACACACACACATCTAGGCTGGCCTGAGCCACTGAGCACGACATGCGCGCACTGCAGTGGGCAGGGAGGACTTGGCTGGCGGGCCTGGTGCCTGTGCTCCGTGTGGCTGCTGCTCGAGGGGGGCAGGTGGTGCAGAGGAGGCAGAGATGCTAGAGAGGCACAGAGCAGTGCGCACGGGACTTGCTGGAGGCTAGAGCAGGCTGGCCCCCGCTCGAGCGGGTGGGGCGGAGGAAGAGGGAGCCAACCGTTTTTTTCTAAACGAAAACCTCAGCATTCAGGTTAAATTGCCGGGTTGGCACTTTGAGATAAATAAGCGGGGTTTGGGTTGCAATTTGGGCACTCGGTCTCAAAAAGGTTCGCCATGACTGGCCTAGGCGTTGCCAGATATTTGTTGGCTCTTTTTGATCCGGAACACTGGCGTGCCATTACTTTGGCCAGATACAATGTGCTTCCTTCCACTTTGAGGGGCAGAAGAGGCTCCAAAACACCTCATAGTGAACGTTTCTGCATCTGTACGTTGGAAACTGCAGAAACTGTACACCATGTTCTGTATTATTGCCCCCTTCATAACAGGGCCAGAACGTTTTGTAATTTGTTTTAACCTGCTCTAATTTATTTTATTTTGGGTATTGTTTTTATATATATATATATATATATATCGTATATATATATAAACTTTATTGGACATTAATAAAAGTACAATTTGTACATTCGTATTTTGACTTCATACATTTCATTTCAGTTTCGTACATTCCAATTCAAATATTTAAAAAAGAAATTATATTGTCTCCCCATATTGGAGGTTTCGTACTTATACGTCCTATTCAGAAGACTTCTCTCCTGATTTTAACGTTTCATAAATCAAAATGATCAAATATGTGGAAATGTTCTATATAGATCTGCACATATTGGTTCTATCTTATAGTATTTATATACGACTATTATATTCAAACCTTGCTTCAAACCATTTAAATGTTTGTCTACTTTAGTCTACCTACTCATTTATTACATATTTATATTTATCTTTATACTACTTATCTAATACATGATAATTCTATCTACACTTATCTGCCTGATAATATAGTTTGAAGTAATCTTCCAATGGTTTCCATTCCAGTTCTTTCTTTCTTGTGTCTTCCTCCTGTAAAGAAAGTGAAATACGTTCCAAGTCCATAAACGTGTATACTTTTTCAAGCCACGTGTATTGTTGTTTTGGCCATTGTACGTAATACCGTGTCTGGCCTAGTGTACACCGCCCAGAGCCCTTCGGGGGTGAGTGGTTTATAAATCTGATATATAAATAAATAAAATAAATAAATGGATGGGCTGAGAGTGCTGGACAGACCAGTAGAAGACTGCTTATCTGTTAAACAACGAATCCAGGGATGCTCCCGAGCAAACGGCCAGGTTTTATGCACAGTCATAAACAAGAGATCTTAATTTTGCTTTGTACTTTATCTTTTAATTTTTGTATTTTTTTAAATCTTTGCAACTTATGCCATTAAATGTTTTCTGTATCTGTATAATCTATTTTAGTGAAATATTAAGACACTGTATCACCTGAAAAAGGTTTTCAGAGTCAGACTTTAAACTGCTTCTATCAGAACCTATGAGTCACCCAAGACTTATTTCCCTTATTACCAAAATTGCTATCGCTGAAACTTTAATAAAACTCAAGCAAACCTGATATAGGATCCTGATGTTCAGGCTACCTTAGTCAGTCAATTGCCAACAGCGGGATTCTTTTATTAGGTTTACAGAAAATGTGTTGCCACACAAGGCGGTGTGAGGAAAAAAATACTCCTTATTGAGTTTTACAATGCTCATAAACAGGCTCATAAAGGCAATGATTCCTCGTCGCCCCCATGCAACCAAGCCCATCTTTGGGAGCAGATAAAAGGGCTGAGAATCAGAGGGTGTCTTTCCTAACCCTTGTCTTCTCCTGGACGATCTGGAACCTTCTCTCCATCGATGACCTACTCAGATGTTTCTCCAAGTTGGCAGCAAATATCCAGGAGGTAGAAGGAGACGAGAATTCAGTTCAAGGACTGTGGCTAACTTTGGAGCCAGTGGAATTAGTAATGGAGGACGCCTCCGTTACCTGTTAGAAACAGAAGCCTCAGTGAAGGGAAGTTACTTTTTGCAAGTGGAAGTCTCTGCCGTCGGTGTGTAGGTTATAGAGGCAGCCATGATATGAGTGGGGGCCTGTGCAAAAGATGTTGTGGCTTTGGCAGAGGACATGACAACGATGGTGGAGAATTTGGTGGTTGTTTTGGTGGAGTGCATTTGGTGATGGATGTTTTACCAGCCCTGGAATCCAGCCTATCCAAATAGATGCCAACCTCCTTCAGCCAGTCCATGTTGATCTAGATCCATATTGGCAACAACGGACGCATCAAGAAAAGGAGCAGCTGAAGCAGATCAATAACCAATTTGCATCCTTCATAGACAAGGTGAGATGTTAGGATAGTAAGTCATGCCCCCTGGGTTTTTTTTTTTCAGTTCAGTGCATACTTTAGAAGATACTTATCCATAGGATTTAAGAGCAATTTAGTTATGTGAAAGATGTGTATTGCCTTTTTATTATGCTGTGCCCACAGAGGTTTCTGACATAGATTTGTAATTTTTTTGTTCCAATGTGAAAATTCAAGTGGAGGGATTGGCCAGGAAAAATTCCAGAATGCTCCCCATAGCCCCAGTAAGAAAGATCCTAGGCACAGTGGCACCCAGTTTCACTTTGCTAGCCTGGGCATTATGTGGCTGACAAGAGACATAGAATTGTCTAGCTCAGAGGCAGAGGTGTAGCAATTGAAGTCTACAAAATTATGCATGGGGCAGAAAATGCTGACAGAGAGAAATTTTTCTCTCTTTCTCACAATACTAGAACCAGGGGGCATACATTGAAAATGCTGGGGGGAAGAATTAGAACTAATAAAAGGAAACACTTCTTCACGCAACGTGTGATTGGTGTTTGGAATATGCTGCCACAGGAGGGGGTGATGGCCACTAACCTGGATAGCTTTAAAGGGGGCTTGGACAGATTTATGGAGGAGAAGTCGATTTATGGCTACCAGTCTTGATCCTCTTTGATCTGAGATTGCAAATGTCTTAACAGTCCAGGTGCTCGGGAGCAGCAACAGCAGAAGGCCATTGCGTTCACATCCTACATGTGAGCTCCCAAAGGCACCTGGTGGGCCACTGCGAGTAGCAGAGAGCTGGACTAGATGGACTTTGGTCTGATCCAGCTGGCTTGTTCTTATGTTCGTATGTTCTTATGTTCTAAGAGGGGAAAGCGCCCGGTGCGTCCTCCGCCCCCGCCCTGCCCCAGAACACCCCCATCCCATCCCACCCTCACCCCAAAACTCCTCAGAATGCCCCGCCATGCCCTCACCACACACCCCCAGGGGTGCGCACCCAGTGTGTCACACCCCCCCCCCCTACACCCTTGGAGCTATGCCTTTGCTCAGAGGTGTCCAACTCTGGTGCTTCAGATGTTCATGAAATACAATTCACATCAGCCAATTGGCCATGCCAATAGGGGCTGCTGGGAATTGTATGACATGAACATCTGAAGCACCAGAGTTGGAAACTCCTGGTCTAGCTTCTCCCATGCTGGTCTAAACCCTGTGTGGCCAAATGAGGAGGAATGGGGGCACAGTGGCACCCAGCTTGGCCCTGTGCTGACCCCAGTCTGGTATAGTCAGCAAGGAGTGTCATGATGGCATTCGGTGTCTCCTTGGCCCTGTGCAGATGGGGAGAGAAGGATAGCCATATTGGCACCGTGCCAATCTGGGCCCAATGCAGCTGGCAAAGAAAAATGCAACAGTGCCTCCTTTCTCTCCGGCTATCTGTTTGACCCAGGGGTCCCCAAACTACGGCCCGGGGGCCAAATGTGGCCCCCTGAAGGCATTTATCCGGCCCGCCAGGCATGGCAGCAATGGCTCCATTCATGTGCAGTGGGGGCTCGAGGGAGAGGAGGAACCGGCCCCAGAACGGGCTAAAAGGCTGTTAAGCATGATTTAAGGCACCCCTAAATCTCCCATGGAATTTTTTCTGACCCAGAGTTGGAAATTCCTTACACATTAGCAACGCCTCGCTCACTTCCTCTTCTCCCTCTCGGCTACTCCATGTGTTGCTCTCAGGCTTTCTGTTCCGCCTCACTCCCATTGGCATCAGCCAGGCTGGCGAATCGCTCGCTGGCTGCTAGGGAGGAAAGAACCCAGGAAGATACCTGATCCTGGGTTAGATGGAATGCTTCATTGGGAAAGTTCTGCTTTTTTTTTTTTTACAGGGGAAGGTATTCCACAGCCTCCCCAACAATATTTGGAGCCCACCCTGTACTTGACATACTCTGGTCACTGTTCTAAAAACAGACCATGACAGAAAGGCTGAAAGGTGAAATCAAACATCTTACAATCATTTGTGCATAGGGATTTGTTCCTAGTTTTTTTTTAGTCCGGCCCTCCAACAGTCTGAGGGACAGTGAACTGGCCCCCTGTTTAAAAAGTTTGGGGACCCCTGGTTTGACCCAACATCAACAAGTGGGTAAATGGTAGTAGGAACCATTTTGACATCCAAATGCCTCCCTGGAAAACCAACAAACTGTGCCTGGAGAGAGGTCTCCTGAACAGGCAGCAAATGTAGAACATCACCAAAGCTGCAGTTTTTTTTTTTTAAAGTACATACAGTACCCCAAAAGCACATTCAGCACAGTATCTTTTTATCTTGTTAATATGTATGAGCTGCCGCAAGATCCCGCGAGGTTAAACATCGGGATAAAAGTTTCAGAAATTACCAATATTGGTTAAATAGCCCAAGAACCAGAAGTTTGATCTTGTATCCATTTGAATTTTAATTCAAATTTAAATGAGCGTTCAGAGTATTTTAAAAGGATGCTTCCAGCATGCTGCAGATCACCTGTTTTTGTGGCACTTGCTTTATGATTTTTTAAAAAATGTGGGCTGAACAAGAATTGCTTTAAAAGGGCATCTCATGTTCTTTTCGCTCAGCTGCAACAATTAGTCAAGCCAGCACAAAACTAAGAACCCCCTTCACTTCTCTCTTTTTTATTTTTATGCATGGGGTTAGAAAATGTTGCATGTTGCAAATGTTGCATGTAGAAAATGTTGCAAAATTATGCATGGGGTAGAAAATGTTGACAGAGAGAAATTTCTCTCTCTTTCTCACAATACTAGAATCAGGGGGCATTCATTGAAAATGCTGGGGGGAAGAATTAGGACTAATAAAAGGAAACAAACATGTGATTGGTGTTTGGAATATGCTGCCACAGGAGGTGCTGATGGCCACTAACCTGGATAGCTTTAAAAGGGGCTTGGACAGATTTAGGGAGGAGAAGTCGATTTATGGCTACCAATCTTGATCCTCCTTGATCTGAGATTGCAAATGCCTTAACAGACCAGGTGATCGGGAGCAACAGCCGCAGAAGGCCATTGCGTTCACATCCTACATGTGAGCTCCCAAAGGCACCTGGTGGGCCACTGCGAGTAGCAGAGAGCTGGACTAGATGGACTTTGGTCTGATCCAGCTGGCTTGTTCTTATGTTCTTATGTTCTTATGAAGATGTACTCATCAGGTGCATATGTGGTGAGAACCAGTTTGTGTAGGTTGAGGATGAAACTTTTTTCATACCATGATTTTAGGGTTTCCAAACATGAAAGAATTTGAGTCTCTTCTGTTTTTTTTTTAATGTAAAGCACGTGGACTGAAAAAAAACTGGACAAAAGATAGTTATGGGTTGAAAACCTTCATTAAATGGCTTGGACAAGATCAGGGTTGGCGCAGCTTTTCTGGGGGTCAGGCGGATTTTAGTCTTTCGTAATTTGCCCTTTTAAAAGCTGGAATCCCCAGAATCCGCAACCATATTCTCTTTTTCTTAAGAACATAAGAAATATTGTTGAAGGTTTTCATGGTTGGAATCAACTGACTGCAGAGGCCAAGGGGGCAGGGGTGTGCAATGCTCCGGGCGTGCGCCCCTAAGGGGGCGTGGCTAGGGCATTCCAGGGCGGGATGGGGGTGGGGACATACCAGTGCAGCGGGCGCCTTCCTCCCTTGCTGTGCCTCTGACTGGCTGTGTGGTTTGATCTGCATCTTCAGAGGAATGTCATGGTAAGCTTTTGCCACAGAGAGAAACACATCATGTTTTGTTTATGTTTATTTAACTTGATATCCCCGTCTTTCCCAGCCCAAGGCCAGGCTCAGGGCAGCTAAGAGCATTCAAAAGCAATCTTACTAGGACATGCCCTTGAAGATGCCAGCCATAGATGCAGGTGAAACGTCAGGTGCTAAAACGACCAGACCACCATCACATAGCTTAGAAAACCCACAACAGCCAACATAAGAAGTACTTTGCTAGATCAGTTCCGAGACCAACTTTTCCAGCATTTTGAAAGGTCCCCGGCAATTACCAGGAGATAGAAAAAGTGCAGAGAAGGGCAACAAGGATGATTGAGGGACTGGAGCACCTTCCCTATGAGGAGAGGCTGCAGCGTTTGGGACTCTTTAGTTTGGAGAGGAGGCGGCTGAGGGGGGATATGATTGAAGTCTACAAAATGATGCATGGGGTAGAAAATGTTGACAGAGAGAAATTTCTCTCTCTTTCTCACAATACTAGAACCAGGGGGCATCCATTGAAAATGCTGGGGGGAAGAATTAGAACTAATAAAAGGAAACACTTCTTCACGCAACGTGTGACTGGTGTTTGGAATATGCTGCCACAGGAGGTGGTGATGGCCACTAACCTGGATAGCTTTAAAAGGGGCTTGGACAGATTTAGGGAGGAGAAGTCGATTTATGGCTCCCAATCTTGATCCTCCTTGATCTGAGATTGCAAATGCCTCAACAGACCAGGTGATCGGGAGCAACAGCCGCAGAAGGCCATTGCGTTCACATCCTACATGTGAGCTCCCCAAGGCACCTGGTGGGCCACTGCGAGTAGCAGAGCTGGACTAGATGGACTTTGGTCTGATCCAGCTGGCTTGTTCTTATGTTCTTATGTTCTTACCATGGTTTAGGTCATCTCCAAGCATGTCCGAAGTGGCCCACGTGCTTTGGCATTCAGTCACCAATAAAGCTTTTTTTTAGAACAACAATAACACAATATCCAATGGTCTGTGGGCAGCCATAGAGTCCCCAGAGACAGTGAAGTTCTTGATTGAGAGACATTCTTTTACATGAGATGCCGCTTGAGGCCTGTTAGGTTAGGAAAAGCCCCAAATGCGACACTCGGCTAAGCAACACATCATAGCAAGCATGGCTGCTAACAAGTTGATTTTTTAAAAAAAAGTCCTGCCCTTTCAACAGAGGCTCATTCCGCACATGCAGAATAATGCACTTTCAAACTGCTTTCAGTGCTCTTTGAAGCTGTGCGGAATGGCAAAATCCACTTGCAAACAGTTGCGAAAGTGGTTTGAAAACGCATTATTTTGCGTGTGCGGAAGGGGCCTTGAAAGCTTAGCTGCTGTATGCAGTTTTTAACTGCTGAGCTGTGTCTAGGTGTGATAGCAACAGGGAAAAGTCCGAAGAGGCTGTAGTTACTCTTGGAAGCCACCTGGAGGTTCTTCTTGTGAATGAGTCTATTATTTCACTGCACTGCTTCCAGACCTCCTCCAGATGTGAAGTTTTCTGACCACCAGAAACAGCAGATATACTCTGTATTCTGGGATCAGGTATATGTATAGGAGCTCCTATAGGGTCATTAAAGGCACTCTATAGTTAGTATCACTGAGAAACAGCAAACAGGAGAAGCTGAACACAGAACATTTTATGTGCTCATTAGCAGAGCTTAACAGAGCTGCAAGAATAAACAAGTCAGAGGCCGTTTCCGCATGGGAATTAAATGGCGACCTGGAGACGGCAAAAACGCCATCTCCAGGCCGCCATTCGCACCGGGGGCGCAGCTGCAACGCAGCTGCGCCGCCCTCGCGCCACCCGGCCGGCCTGAAGCCGGCGTTTCCCCAGAGCGCTTGGAAGCACTCTTTTTGGGGAAACGCTGCCGTGAAGCCGCTGCTGAGCGAACGGCAGCGGCTTCACGACGCCTCCCCCACCCGGCACTTACCTTGTCCCTGGGCCTCCGGCGCATCGCCGAGGCCTGGGGACATGCCGGGTCGGCCGGGCGCCGGTGCTCCGTGGCGCCGGCTGCCCGGCTGTTCCCAGGACCGTCCATGCGGACGGTCCCAGCGTCGTCGGGTCGGCGTCGGAAACACCGACCCGGCCGTTTCCGCCTTCGTGCGGAAACGGCCAGAGTCTTAGTTGCTATTCAAATGAGAAAAACTTTACTAGCTATTAATGAGCAAAAAGAAGGGTTATACATGTGGTCTATAGTTATCTCTTATCCAGTGGCGTAGCTACCACAGGAAAGGGGGGTACATGTCGTGCCGGGTGCGCGCCTGGGGGAGCAGCAAAAATGTATTTTTGATATTTTTAGTGTTTTTACTTTGTTGGCCAGCAGGGGGCTCAGTTTTTAGGATAGTGTCACCAAAATTTTCGGATATCATCTGGTGACACTCGTGCTGATACCAGCCAAGTTTGGTGAAGTTTGGTTCAGGGGGTCCAATGTTATGGACCACCAAAGAAGGTGCCCCATCCCCCATTGTTTCCAATGGGAGCTAATAGTAGATGGGGCTACCTTTTGAGGGTCCATAACTTTGGACCCCCCTGAACCAAACTTCACTAAACTTAGGTGATATCATCAGGATAGTCTCCTTCTGATGCCAGCCAGGTTTGGTGAAGTTTGGTTTTGGGGGTCCAAAGTTATGGATCCCCAAAGGGGGTGCCCCATCTCCCATTGTTTCCAATGGGCGCTAATAGTAGATGGCCTTTTGAGGGTCCATAACTTTGGACCCCCTGAACCAAACTTCACCAAACCTGGGAGGTATTAACAGGAGAGTCTTCCAAAGATACCCTGAAATTTTGATGTTGCTAGCCTAAAAACGACGCCCCCTTCAGGCCAAAAACTGAAAGAAACACTAAAAATACAAAACGCACAAATGAACATGGGGGGAAGGGGGACAGCAAAACTGTGATTGTGCGCCAGGCTCCATTTCCCCTAGCTACGCCTCTGCTCTTATCTCTCTCAAGCCCACCTACCTCACAAGGGAAGAAAATGTGATTGGAAGCAGCTTTGAGGCTTCTGAAGGTAGAAAAAAGTGAGGTATTAAAAAAAATTTCTTCCAACCTTCTCTTTGCCATCTTCAATAACTAGAGGGGTTTGTGATTGAACCCAGGATCTTGTGTGTACAAAGCTGGTCCTTGGCCCCTTCTCAGACACTTTTCTCGACATAAAAAGGAAAGGATGTCTTTGTACCCTAAACACTGCTGAAATAGTGAAATAATGCTTATTTTAGGGCTTGTGTTTCTTTAACACAGTTTTGCAATTGGGCTGGTTTTATCATAGTTTGGATTTGAAGAAGAAGAGTTTGGATTTATATCCCCCCTTTCTCTCCTGCAGGAGACTCAAAGGGGCTTACAATCTCCTTGCCCTCCCCCCCTCACAACAAACACCCTGTGAGGTAGGTGGGGCTGAGAGAGCTCCAAGAAGCTGTGACTAGCCCAAGGTCACCCAGCTGGCGCGCGTGGGAGTGGACAGGCTAATCTGAATTCCCCAGAGAAGCCTCCACAGCTCAGGCGGCAGAGCTGGGAATCAAACCTGGTTCCCCCAGATTAGATACACGAGCTCTTAACCTCCTACGCCACTGCTGCTCCCTTGTCCTTTCATCCATGCCAATGAGCAAGAGACTGTTTTCCTTGGGAGGGTGTATTTTGAAAGGCTTCTGATCAAGTAGGCAGGTATATTCATCTGCATCCACCCTTTGCAGAGTGACAACAGCAGGCCTACTTCCATTAGCCTAAAGATCCTAAACCCTGTGTGGGAGTCCTTCTTTCAGTGTAATAATGATGCAATCAGCAAACATATAATATATCTTGAATGTATTTGATGAACGGTCTATTAAATCCAGGATAAATCCATATGTCCCAAATCGGTCTCTGTGCTCAGCAGAGGCCAATTTACTGGTGATCCCTGGCCCCTCAATGATGCGGCTGGCCTCCACCCAGGCCAGAGCCTTTACAGCCCTGGCCCCGGCCTGGTGGAACGCTCTTCCTCCAGCTGTCCGGGCCCTGCGGGATCTTAATGAGTTCCGCAGGGCCTGCAAGACTGAGCTGTTCCGCCACGCCTTTGGGGAGACTAGCCGCTGAGGGGCCCTCCCTCCTTATAATATCAAATGGATCCTGCCGCCCCTTCCCTCTGGTTTTAAAGGGGATTTGATAGTAGCCGCCATCTTTTATGTGGATTTTAATAATGCTGCATTAATGGGGTGGGTTTATTTTATTAGAGCCTATATTATTTGATACTGAACAGATTTTAAAGTTGACATATGTGCTCTATTTTATTGTTCACCGCCCTGAGCCCTCCGGGGGAGGGCGGTATATAAACCTAACCAATAAATAAATAATAAATAAATAATAAATTGGCCATATTGCAGTGTAAATTTGGACTGGAATGTTGTAAGGCTTGATAGTTCTGGTCAACAAAACTAGATGTAGACTTAGTGTAACCTATTTATCCTTGGCCACATCAATCTCCATTGGAGACCTAGGAAATAATATATGACAGCACCCTGTGGCTTACCAAACAAATATGAAATTGCTTGAACAAATTAACAAACTTTTAATCTTTAACACAACTTTCTATCATTTAAGGATAAATAATAGTGAACATACAGTGAACATATATATATATATATATGCAGCACAACTCAATTGAACAAAATCTTCAGTGCTTTTAAAGAAAAAAAAACACTCAGAACAGTAGCCACCACTAACAATGTCCAATAATGAAAGATAGCAATAAAGTCCAAACTATTAATAAAGCAGGGCTTCTTTCTCTCATCTGGCCTTCTGCATCTGATGTAGCTGCTGCAGGTCTTTCTTCAGTTTGGACCTGTAAAAAATAAGTAATTCCCTCAATTGAGCTGTAGGCCTTCCTTCTACTGCAGGCCAGATCAACTGAGGAGGGTGGAGCTCTTGCAGTTGGTAATAAGTAAGCAAGCTTACCAACTGCACATGCTCAGTGAGCTCTTATCCCCTGGGCCCTAAGATCCAAACAAAACAAAAAGTCTAAAATGGCATGGGTTACATTAGCATCTTACACAAAATGCAGACATTTTGAGAATCTCAGTTGCCATCTTTTTGAATGAAGATTTGGCAAAGACGTCTTAAAAATAGTGTTGCAAAAGCCATTTTTATGACAGATGCTTTTCTCTTATCCCCTGGGTGTCTTTTAGCAGATATCATTTTTAAAACGGAATCACATTTGTAAATGCAGAAGGACACGTACCAAGATGTCAACGGTCGATTCCCCACCGGAAAAAATGAATGTAGATACTAACCGGTTTGGGAAAAACCAGGACCTTTTGAGCACGGTTTCAGCATCCCCATTGCAGCTTCTGCCCCACAAATGATCCTTGTTCCCAGAAACGCAGCAGCAACAAAGGATTCCCCACTGAGGTGAACACACGATCTGCTCAGGGGCTATCCTGATTGGCTGCTGCATTGTGTTGGGGCGGGATTTTTATTTTTAACCTTGCAGATCTACGTCTGCATGAGCATGTGCAGAATGACTCTATACTGAGATGAAGAAACGGGCGAGTAAAGCAAAATCCTGCTTCCACGCACCTCCATGTAGTCGGATCCACGTGGATACGATAGGCAGCACTGCTTTGTATTGCCTTCTACTCAGTCAATCAGTCAAAACCGTCCCCATGTTGCTTCGTATCCACGTGGATCTCAGGTATGCAAAATTTTTAAAAGGCTGTGCGCGCATTGTGCACAACCCACTGTGTTCTCATTGGATGGGAGGCTCCACGTCACAACCAGCAGCGGGGAAAATGAATCCGGATTCACCCCCACACCTTCCCCACCGCTCCAGATTCCCCACATGGTTTTTTGAAAAGGTCTACTTTCTTCCAGGTTCTAAAATAACACGTGCTGAGAGGGGGTCGCCAGAAATGGGATGAAAGCGTGTTCGGCGCTGGTGCAGTGGGGAGTTCTGCTGGAAACCTGGATATTTTGTGTGACAAACATGCATCTAATTTTCAGTGGGGAATCAACCAAGATTGACTTCAGTTTCCCCATATTTTCGTATGGATGACAAATAGCAAACTATATAGTCTGTGTCCCGCCCCAGATTCCAGCCATTGAAGAATTGTATTGCCCTCTCCAGAGACCAGTCATTGAAGGGAAGAATTGCATTGCCTTCTATTGATTCTTACCATTTTCTCTTGACTATAAATCTCCACAACTCTGTTCTTCCCCATCTCCAGTCAAAGGCAACTATAGTTCTCCAAACAAAAAAAAAACAGATTTTGGATAACAGAAGAAATTATACAGTGCAACTGTGCAATCATATGAAGCTGCCTCATACTGAATCAAACCATTAACCTAGCAAGGTTAGTATAGTTCACCTGACCAGCAACAGTTCTACAGGTCTCACATAGGTTGTTTATGCACGGTCCAAATATCCTGGGTTGAGCAAGGAAAATATCCCAGTTTGGCCAAGAAGTTTGCACAGTTTCCGGTCCTAAGGCAGGTTTGTCCCACGATATTTCCCTCATCCCGGGATTTTGAAAAATCACTTCGGTGTTTCTTTTCTAAAAATCCTGCGGTGAACCCACTGCTGTGCAAACACAATAGGAGCAGAACTAGTTTATTTTTCCCACCCCGCCCCCCTGATCTCCCCACCTGATGTCATTTCATTTTTCAACTCTGCTGAGCTGGCAACCATTGCTGTCCGCCCTTCCCAAAGCATTCCCCCAAGAATGTTTTCTGCTCATGGTATCAACCAGGTGCTATTTCACCTGGCTTAGTCAAGTCCCAAAATGTCCCCGTTTTCTTTTCTTTTCTGTACATGTACTGGTTGCTCAGAGCACATAGCGAGGGAGATGTGTGCTTTGGACTGAGTGTTAGTGGGCATATCACAGGGGAGGGGCGTCTCTCATTTTCCAGAAAAATAAGAGAACTTGAGTGGGAATGGGATGTGATGCTGTGCCCCACTGTTTTTTTGCTGCCGCTTGCCATGTTGAGGTCTGCACCAGGCCCTATTCAGAACTGGAAAAAGGGGAGGCTTTGTTTACCCCCACTGCTGCCCCAAAACAACAGCCAATCAGACACTGGAGATGTTTGCGCATGTGTGGATACGCTTGTGGTGTAAACACAAAAGACCTGGGCTTGTGCAAAACAAACTGGAGCATTTCCTCCCAGTCTTCACTCGATTCCTTCCCAGAAATGGGCAGCCATGTGAAGGGAGAAACTGTGATAACAGAGACCCAGATTGTAAGATACTGATTGTAACCCAGTGTAATTGTGCCATGCAGAAACAGCCACAGAGGACTTTTGCCACGCCTTCCCCCAGTTTCCTTTTCATTAGAGGTGGTGGGGATTGAATTTGGGAGCTTTTACATACAAAGCACATGCTCCGGCATCAACCTGAGCCATCTGCATTCTTTATTTTGGCAACCACATTTGGTACTGTTCATAGTCCAAAGAACCCTCTGCCTTGGTATCCAGTATCTTTTCCGCTTTATCTTGCTGCTGCTGCTTACAGTTCCACTCTCCATTGGCCAAACTGGAAAGGTAAGAGTACACAAGGAGACCTTCTTGTCAGCTGCTTTCCCCCTTTAGACCTCCCTTCCTGGAGACACCCTACAATTTGATACACAGCCTTTTATTTGCAGAAATATCTTGTGAACAGGGAACAACTGGAGGTTACTTAATTGGCTGCTTTTGAAATATAAAATATATGATCCATTTATTCTGAGATTACTTCACCCAAGGGTATTTTCAAAGCTGATGTGAAGTAAACCTTTCAGTCTCTCTGGTAGCACTCGTGGGGAAATGAAATGCAGCATACCATGTGCCATAGACCTATTTCAAATTCAGCACCAAGGTTTGTTGGATTTTCTATTCTGACTTATAGCTATTATATTTTCTAAAACGCATGAATTTGCCATGTGGTATGTAGGGTTGCCAGCACTGGGCTTGGAAAGTCTGGGAGATTTGGGAGGGGGGTCGAACTTGGGGAAGGTGGGGTTTAGGGAGGGGAGGGACCTCAGGGGGGTGTAGTATCATAGAGTCCACCTTCGAAGGTAGACATCTTCTCCAGGAGAACGGATCTCTGTTGTCTGGGAGCCAATTGTAATTCAGAGAGAGCTCCAGACACCACCTGGAGGTTGGCAAGTCTAATGTTTATTATACGCTTCAGTATATGTGCCAAGGGGTCATGGTCTCTCATGCAATAGGCCTGCATATGTGCATTATAATCTTGGTGACAGGAAAAGGACCCCTTAAGGACACAAAATAATGCATGTGGCACAGTGGTAGTGTCACAAATGTATTGGAACCAATGTGATATAATGGAGTGGGTGTTAAAACTGGACTATGAATGTTTAATCACTAATCACATCGTATCTTAGAGACCGCATCACCCCATATGTCCTTGTACGGCCTCTTCGTTCGGCTGAGGCCAATTTACTGGTGGTCCCTGGCCCCTCAATGATGCGGCTGGCCTCCACGCGGGCCAGGGCCTTTACGGCTCTGGCCCCGGCCTGGTGGAACGCTTTCCCTCCGGCTGTCCGGGCCCTGCGGGACCTTGGTGAGTTCCGCAGGGCCTGTAAGACGGAGCTGTTCCGCTGGGCCTTTGGAGGTACTGGCCGCTGATGTGGTGCCCCCCGTTTGGCTCCTTGTTTGGTCCTCGTTTGACCCTGACATCTGGGTCATTGGTCATCTACCGAGGCCCCCATGCCTCCCTCGGGGGGGGGGAGGGAATTTTGAAATTAGGATGTTGGACCCACTCTTATTTTCATTTTCCTGATAATTATTAATTACTGCTGCTTTTAATGTTTTAACTATTCTGTACTGTTGCTTTTGTTTGCTGTGCACCGCCCAGAGCCCTTTGGGGATGGGGCGGTATAAAAGCCTCAGAAATAAAATAAATAAATATACAGACATTAGTTTATTGGATAGCTATGTGGCCAAAGTAGATGTTACTTTTTTAACAAATTGGGTCAGGGTTTCCAATCATGCAGCCCCCTCAGTGGGGCAAGTCATGTCCTTTGGAAATATTTTGGATCAGGAAACAGTTTTGCAGAGAGTTTCTTCTCTCTTCCCTCTCCTCAAACGAGGTTCCCATCTGAAATGGGTCTCTGCAGCACTTGGGAAATTATAAAATGTAAAACTAAGGAGGATAAGAGGGGCAAAAACACATAGGAACTGAACATCCGGAAATTAAAATCACAGAGATCCAAATTGCGAGAGTTTGCAGTCAAATTTGACTTAAGAGACTGTGCATGTGAGTTTCCTAAAATTGTATCAGCCTTAAACATACCAATGAAAAAAACACCAAGACAACAACTGATTTGACTGCAGTTTATTGAGAATGGCCACTTCCCAAGGAAATGGGAAACAAACCATGAGAAACAAAGACAGGTGCATAAGAACTGGAATTGGCATAAGAATGATATTTACGACGACAGCTTTCCAAACGATGCAAATATTATTCAGTGTTTTTCTGCAGAACCATGTTACTCTAGTGGTATGAACACAGAGTAACACATGCCTTTCGTTAACACAAAACTATCTAGTTACCTAGATAATCCCAAGCAAATAAGAATCGTTTTAACTCAATTTCAATGTTGACTGATCCAAACATGAACACAGACAAAAACAATGGAATCCTGATATTTTCTGTGACTTATGGAATTACAGCAGCACCCAAAGAGAACAAACTATTGGAAGGAGAAGCCTCAAGAAAGAGAAGGAAAGGTCATTTAAATACATATTGCCATTTGGCAGCTACCCCTGAAAAAGCCAAAAATATACAGCATATTGAACGAGGCACTGCCACATGCATGATCTACAGATCTCAATGAAATCTCTTCTAGCTGGTATCATAAATGACAAAACCATTGGCTCATTTTACTACCATTCTCCACTGGCAACATTTCTCCATGGGTCATGTTTTAAACAATAAGCAACAGGAGCAAGATGGAAGAGGGTGCCTTGTTGCAGATTTCCTTTGAGGATCAAAAGAGTTTGTTCTTTTCTGGAATACCAGGATGTGGTTGAAGGTGTTGTGCTGCTGCCACTAGAAGCTCACTTTTCCTGGACCTGCTGGGACTTAATATCCTCCACCAGATTTGGTGGACGATGTGGTGCTTCTCCTTACGGTTGTTCTGGAGCCGCCTCCTGAACCATGCGAGAAACCACCTCCACTGCAAGAACCTCCTGAGCCACCACTAACGATGCCTCCACCTCCTCCGCTTATAATTCCGCCTCCGTAGCCTCCACTTCCGCCTCCGTAGCCTCCACTTCCACCTCCATAGCCACAGCTGCCGCCTCCGATCCCACCGCCGATTCCACTGCCTCCCATTCCGCCGCCGAGTCCACCGCTGAGTCCACCGCCTCCCATTCCAAGTCCTCCGCTTCCCATTCCGCCGCTGAGTCCACCGCCTCCCATTCCGCCGCCAAGTCCACTGCCTCCCATTCCAAGTCCTCCGCCTCCCATTCCGCCTCCAAGTCCACCAATTCCGCCGCCACCAATTCCACCACCGCCGTATCGGTGGGTATTGCTCCTTACAGCTGCAAGAAAAGCACAGGTTTAGTGGCATCCGCGTACACACTTTCATGACTTACGAATGATTGCAAAATCAAGGATGGAAAAGGTACTATCTACTTACAGACATGAACTTGGGATCCTTGGCCAGACAGTCTGTTTAGAAACAAGAAACATACATCATTCAATTAAAGAAACATACATCATTAATTGAAACAAAGCCCTCTTTGACTGAAAATATAATTGCTCCAATAGTCCTAATGGTATTTTTGAGGTGATAATAATCCTTTTTAGCGTTTATGAATAATTCTGCTAAAAGTGCAAGGGACCAACAAGTCATCAGTGTTATATTGCAGTTCCTACCCACCCCTCAATGATCAACCCACACATTCTAGACCCGTGTATATAAGCAAAGAACACAGAACACCGTTTGTTGCATGGTGGTAGAAGAGTGCAAAGGTTATTACAGAAGGCAAAGCTTATGCTTTCTGACTGCACTGCTTTATATCCTGTAATCTGCCTTGAGTTTTAGCAAGAATGGCAGACTATTAATGAATGACTGAACAACAAATATCCTTACCAAGATGACACAAATTTGCTGCCTAAAATATGAATGTTGAATATTCACAGGGGACTCCCTGAATATTTGCCCAATCCTGGCTGAATTCCTGACACTTAAACTTGTCAGTCAGTGGTCTTTGCAATCAAGACCACTCTATTTAAACCATCCCCAAGATCTGAGGGTGTGACCTGGCTTTATTGAAACCATTCCCCATGAGAAAGGCTGCAGTGCATGTACCTGCTCTCTTCTCCTTCCAGCAGTTTCCTGTACATGGCAATCTCAATGTCCAAAGCAAGTTTGACATTCATCAGGTCCTGGTACTCTTTCAATAGGCGAGCCAGTTCTGCCTTGTCCTTCTGCAGAGCACTCTCCAGCTCATCCAGTTTCTGCTTAGCATCCCGTAAGGCCAGCTCACCACGCTCCTCAGATTCAGCAATGGCTGACTGCAGCTGAGCACACTAGAAGAGGAAAGGAGAGGGGGTGGGAAATATAGATTTCAACCATTGGTTTCTTTCTGTCAGGAAGAAGAAGAAGAAGAGTTTGGATTTATATCCCCCCTTTCTCTCCTGCAGGAGACTCAAAGGGGCTTACAATCTCCTTGCCCTTCCCCCCTCACAACAAACACCCTGTGAGGTGGGTGGGGCTGAGAGAGCTCCGGAGAACTGTGACTAGGCCAAGGTCACCCAGCTGGCGTGTGTGGGAGTGTACAGGCTAATCTGAATTCCCCAGATAAGCCTCCACAGCTCAGGCGGCAGAGCTGGGAATCAAACCTGTTCCTCCAGATTAGATACATGAGCTCTTAACCTCCTACGCCACTGCTGCTCCTGGGCTGACTGACCTTCAATGGTTCTGCTCTGGAAGTGTCTCAACCCTCTCTGTTATTTGTTGGCCAGGGATATATTGATTATAAGCCAGCATGGCGTAGTGGTTGAGAGAGGTAGACTATAATCTGGAGAACCAAGCTTGATTCCCCACACCTCCACATGAGCACTGGACTCTTATCTGGTAAGTTGGATTTGTTCCCCTGCTGCTACACATGAAGCCTGCTGGGTGACCTTGGGCTAGTCACAGTTCTCTCGGAACTCTCTCAGCCCCACCTACCTCACAAGGTGCCTGTTGTGGGGAGAGGAAGGGAAGGAGTTTGTAAACTGCCTTGAGTCTCCTTACAGGAGAGAAAGGCGGGGTATAAATACAACATCTTCTCCTCTTCCTAGGAAAAACAAGCCCTGTTTTCTCTGGAAATGGAGCTGCTGGCTTAGCTTTCAAGGCTGGTCTGATTGTCTAATTGCTATCTGCTTCTGGAAAGCCTTTCTGCCTAGCATTTTTGAACTAACTCCTTCTGTGTAACTTGGGGCCTTTCCCCACTTACCTTAAGCCCTGCGCTACTCGAGGAGAGTAGCGCGGGGTCCCTCGGCACTCCCCACTGAGAGGGGCGGCGACAGCGCAGCCGCCCCGAAGCTGCTGCTGTCGCGCCCCTCAGCGCGCAGCATCCCAGGAGATCTTCTTAACGGCGCCTTTTGATGGCCCCGCGCAGAGCGCGGGGTCGTGGGGACGGCCGGGCACGCGCCTGGGATGCTGCGCACTGAGAGCAGCGCGCGGCATAGAGGGGAACAACGAGAGTGGGGAAAGGCCCTTGGAAACCAAAAATTATGTCCAGAAAACTTCTAAAAATGGTGATCTTGTCTTGCTTGTCCTGACGTTCCTCGGACATTATCTGAAGAGTGTGAGATGCTCTTCTGGGATTCTGGATTAGATGTTTTGTGTTGGGTTTTGATCCTTAGTCTGCCTGGATGATACTGCATATCTTTTCACTAAAAGAGGGATGTTCAGTTCAGTTAATTTCACTTGAAAGGGGGGGTTCAGTTCAGTTAATTTCACTTGGGGGATGTTCAGTTCAGTTAATTTCACTTGAAAGAAATGACAGATTTAGAGAGCAAACTCTCATCAAATCCCAGCTAAGCGTCCTTCTCAAAACCCATCTTCCCCTGTGCACTGCCCCCAAACCTCCAGGAGTTTCTCAAGCCAGAGTTTGCAACTCTAAGAACAGCTTGGACTATGACATTTTTTCTTGTGATAAATTAAGCATTGGGGAAATTGCTTCTTTTTTAAAAAGAAAGCTGATAAGCAAGGGCTGCACGAAAGCCATACCCCCAGGCTTGGAAACTTCGTTCCCTACGTCAAAGGGGAAGATTCTCTAAGGGGAGGGAAGAACACTGGGCATAGTTAGAAATGTCTTCTTTACTGTTGTCATGTGTCAGGGCTAAGCTCGGGCAAGTCCCACCTCAAATTAAGACCTGCTGACACATAATCTTTTCAATTGTTGTCCTAGGTCAAATTGTTTTATGTCGGCAATAAACCAAGATTGTTTTAAAATCTGTCATTTTGTTTAATAACTACTATAAAATGACTTTTTAAAAAAATGATGAGGCATTTCACAGCCGTTGGCATGTTCTTCCTAGCAGTGTCTTTATTAGCAAAGAGATACTTGTTCACATTTTTCTCCCTAACCTGAGATGGGGAGACATTATCACATTACATCCCACCTTTCCTCCTGGGAATTTGGGACAGAAGCTAAAATGACTAAACTTGGAAAAGACAGCAGGGAAAGAGGACGATCCAACACGAAATGGAATAATTTTTTTAAGGAAATATACGTTACGGTTTAATTTTGGGTTTGAGGTTAGCCTATATATGAATGTCATCTGTTGAAAGTACAATGCTGTTTTAGAGTTTACAATTGAGCATTATTGAAATGTAATTTGATCTTGAGATACGATGCCTGAGAGGTTTCAAGGCATGAATTGGTTTAACGTATTTGATTTATGAGCTGGTGTTTAGAACGATCACTTTAAGTACAGAATTGTTGAGATTTTGAAATCGGAAAGTTTGATTTAATTGAGAATATTGTTTATTCAGAAAAGTACATCAGTACTTATAGGCAAGGCGGGTTTCGAAATTTGTGTCAATATAGGCCAGGGGTCTATTTAACCTAGAACTAATTAGAACTTTTCTAGCTCTTACTAGAGTCCAACATGGCACATTTCCATGTCAGGGCAGACATGTGCTATTGGGACAGGATCTTTCCATATGATGCACACATGATGGCCGCAACCATTTTCCATGTTGCAGTTGCAACACCTTGGGCCATTGAGCCACCTAAGCCTCTTAAGGGAATGCGACTTCAAATAGTGTCACACCTGCTTCGGTGTAATTCATGTTGTATGCGAAATGCCTGGCTCGTGTGATGCAATAGCCAAAGTGAGCATCTGTTGTTGTTTTTCTTGTTACCTCCCATATTGCAAAGGGTTGAAAAACTAGAAGGGCGATTTAGAAGGAGATCGACAGGCTTCAGACTACTTCCAAATGGAGTTGCTGAGTCAGAAAACCATGTTTTCCAAATGGCAACAGCTCTCCAGTAAAGGTCTTTCCCCAACTATTGAGAGGAAGGGTGGCTTCCCAATGTAATAAATGATGAAGAATGGGGATGATGAAGATGATATTCCATACCTGCTTCTTGGCATGTTCAATTTCAGAGCGCAGCCTCTGGATGGCTCTGGTCAGCTCTTGAATCTCCTGCCTGGTGCTCTGTAAGTTGTCCCCGTGTCTTCCAGCTGTGTTCTGAAGAGCTTCATACTGTCACACAGAAACCACATGTTAAAAGCCTATCCTTCCATATTTCTCTCCATTCACTCAAATAGATGGGCCACAACAGAAACCCAGGACAGGCACAAATGTATATCAGTGTGACTGTCAGGCGGGTATAGAGGTTTCCTTGAAGAGAAGGAACTATTATTATTAAATCAGTTTGCATGCACATTGTAGATACGTCATAAAAATCTGGCTAGTTCTATGGAACACCTAAGTGAGAAGGTCATTGGCTGTCTGTCCCAAATGTGCAAAGATTGGTGGCTACACTGTTCATGCCAAAGCTATTTTAAGTTTTTTAATTACCTCAACCAAATATGTCAAACGTATCGCTTGCTAATGTTTAATTGAGGTTGCTGAGTATGGTTTTCAGCTGTCTTAGAACTGATCTTATTCTAAGCCACTTTGGATAATTTGGTAGGGGGAGGAGCTAACACAGCTTGACAAAACAGCAAAATAAATCATTTATTAGCACGCCAATCCCCGAGCTATGCAGCTGGTTTGATTCATTGCACGAGACTGATCAGGTGCTGACTGGCCAACATTTCAGGCTTTACTGACAGGTCGGCCATGTTTCTGTTGCCTATTGCGTCAGCTATCATCACTTTTCCCCACAAGATCTTGGAAATTATAGCTTGGTGAAGGTGGTTAGCAGTCTCTGTTATCAAATGTCTATTTAAAAACCCTATACCCCCTCCTCCTTTTTCACAGAACTGTAGTTCTCAGGAAGCAATCTGAAATCTGGGCTGGGTGCAGACCAAATTGCTACTGATTTCCCCTTTTCTCTTCATGTTATTCCTCAGAGTCTCTGAATGGCGAGGAGCAGCATTTTGAGGAGATCAGTGGGGTGCAGTGGGAAAGGGGAGGCAGGACAGTTTGGCACTGCTGATACAAAATGTAGTTCTACTCAATGTTTGACCAATGTTAGCATGGTGTAGAGGTATCGTCAGTTCTGAAATCAGGCCAAGAACTGTGGCTGACCGGCCCTGACTTTAGCCTTCTTTGGATCACCTTTTCCTATCTTAGAAGGAATAGGACAACCTTCTTGGAAAATGCCAACCTTGTTGGGCTTCTATTCTCTCTTCTCCATTTACTTACCTGGGTGTGGTACCAGGCTTCGGCTTCAGCTCGGCTACTGCGGGCAATCTCCTCATATTGGCTTCTTACTTCATCAATTATACCTTCCAAGTTGAGGTCGCGACTGTTATCCATGCTCACAACGATAGAGGTGTCTTGACCAACGGTCTGTAGCTGAGACAGTTCCTGTAAAGGACCAAAGGTACCTCCATCAATCAGCCATGGTTGCTTCACCTTATTATTTATTTATTTCATTTTTATTTTCATTTTAAACCGCCCTCCCCCGAAGGGCTCAGGGCGGTGTACATCAACATCATATAACACAAATATAAAACAATCTATAACCATTTTAAATTAATAAAATTTGAACAATTTAAAATTTGCAGATGGCGACTTATCCCAACCCCATTCCCGCCCACGGGAGACCAAGATGGTATGGGGTCAGATGGTCATCCTGGCTGGCCAAAAGCCTGGCGGAACAGGTCCGTTTTACAGGCCCTGCGGAAACTCTGAAGGTCCCGCAGGGCCCTGGTCTCCTTAGGGAGCCTGTTCCACCAGGTAGGGGCCAGGGCAGTAAAAGCCCTGGCCCTTGTTGAGGCCAGCCGGATCTTTTTTGGGCCAGGGATTTCCAGCAACTTCTAGGGCCCTAGTAGGGCAGTACGGGGAGATGCGATCCCTTGGCTATTTCCTTCCCATTACTGTCCCAGTTTTCCATTCAAGCAAAATAAAATGTAGATGACCTCTTGAATTAGGAAAAGAATGAGACAGCGAAGGGCAGGGGTTGGAATGTCAGACCAGAATCTGAAAGAGCCAGGTTCAAATCCCCACTCTGCTGTGGAAGCTAGCATTGTGGGGAGGGTGGGGTGTGCGTGTGTGGGTAAGTGTGTGTGTGTATATAGGGGAAGATTCGTGCAGGTAAAGCAAAGCACAAAGAGATGTCTAACTAAAGGTAATCAGAAGTGGCATCCTGTGACTTTTACCATTCACATGGGGTGCCCTTCTCGGGATTTTTTTAGTGGCGACCTTGAGGCTGTGGATTGAGCGCCTTCATTCCGACAGGTGCATCTTCTTTATTTGAATTGAGAAAATTACTAAAATTGCACCTATTTTCCATGGCCTTTGGCTAAAGAGAGGGTATCCCCCTTCTGGTAATATACATTTTGAAATAGGCTTTATGGACTTTGAAACAGGTTTTATGAATGTTAATCAGCTTTGTGAATTTTGATAGGTTTTATGGATTTTAAATAAGTTTTCTTGTTCTAGATTGCCATTGATTTTAGGTTATCCGCATTTGAAGACTTTTATCTGAGGGTACAATCTGCCCTGAGTATAGGATGAGCTAAAAATACATATAAATCCCCGGAGCCCTCCAGGGATCAGGCGGTATATAAATCGAAGAAATAAATAAAAATAAAAATAAATAAATAAAATAATCCAATCCTCAACAACTACCCTCAGCCTTCTTTTGATTCCCTGCCTTCTGCTCTCCAAACTATTTGAGGTGATACATTATCATATGTAATTTATCTGAAGAAGTGAATGAGGGTTTTCATGAGACCAAAATTGAAACTGGGAAGGGGGAGGGAAGAAAGCCCCAGATAACTAAAACAGTAGAAAGACTCTTTTACCTGTTCATATACAGCCCGCAGGAATCTGATTTGATCCGCCAAAGCACCAACTTTAGTTTCCAGGTCACTCTTGGTCATGTAGGCACAATCCACATCCTGCAAGACAGAGAACATTTTTTACAAAATTAATAAATTCTCACGGTATTAACTCCTGCAGCAATTCGCATGGCAGATCTTAGGCATGTTTGCACAGAACATTTTCATGTTCCTGCGTTGGCTCTTCAGTCAGTCAGGTCTTTGCTGGATATGCGACTCAGCAGGGCGCAGCATCTGAGTCTGCTTCCCGGTACTAAAATTGAGCCCTGGGGTTTGAAATATTGGAGATAAGCGTTGCTAAACATGTGCAGAGTACTCTTCCTTGTCTAGTGACTGACTGCATCCAGACACAGTCACCTCAAGGAGTAGAACACCTCAAGGAGTAGAACACCTCAAGTCACCTCAAGGAGTAGAACAAAAGGTGACTTCTGGTTAGATTTGAGTCCCTGTTGCCTTTTGTGAAAATCTCAATGAACAGGATATAGCACCTGAACAGACACTATTTCTAGGGTTGCCAGCTCTGGTTTGGGAAATACTTGAAGATTTTGAGGAAGGTTGGGTTTCAGGAGGGGAGGGATCTGAGCAGGATATGATGCCATAAAGCCCTCCCTCCAGAGCCTCCATTTTCTCCAGGAGAGCTGATCTCGGTCACCTGGAGACCAGTTGTAATAGTGGGAGATTTCCAGCCGCTACCTGGAAAATGGCAACCCTAGCTTGAACACACCAAGTGGGCTCATCCTGAATCACACCATTGGCCACAAAGGTCAGTACAGTCTGCTGAGATTGGCTCTCCAAGGCCTCAAGCAGAAATCTTTCATTTTGCCTACTGATCCTTTGAACTGGAGATGACAGGGATTAAAATCTGGATCTTCTGCGTGCCAAACAGATGTACAGCTATTGTGGCACACCCCTCCCCTGCTCCCTAGAATGCTTCTCCCAATCACAGATGCCTTAAAATGCCCATGAGTTTTATATATTGGTTTAGACATCAGTGCACTACATCAATTCCTTATTCCCTACGTGGCCACTGACAATTCACAATGAGTTACACACAGAAGGTGTGTGGCTCACTGGGAACCATTGTGCACTGAGAACTCACGAACATGCAAGCAAGCCTCTAGGATAATCTTCATGCTGACTGTCATATCAGAGTGCATGTAGGTGGTGGGAAATCCTGCCACCACCTCTGTTCCCAACTTCTTCCTGAGCTAAGTTTTCAAAGAGAAAGTGGGTGGCTCGGATTTGCCTTGAACACGTCAGCTTTCAACACCCAAGAAGGTTCTGATACCGAGTTGCATGCCGGTGAGAAATCCCCACATCGTGAGAAGGTACACCACCCAGTTGTCAGACTTAACTCCAGTCAAACGCATTGAAATCACAGGGCTTGGACTGGAGTCACTCTGCCTGGGATTATTTTGACTGTCCCGTGAGAATATTGCACCAACGTAATTGAATCAGCTCCAAACCATCCGCCTTTGAAAACAAATGCATCTATGCATTTGGACATCGTGGGGTGATGCCACATTGAATGCGGCCACTGGGTTGTGCCTTCTCTGTTTCATAGCATGCAGCCACATTCTACTTCTCTCACCTTTTTCAGCACCACAAATTCGTTCTCAGCCGTGGTACGCCTGTTGATCTCTTCTTCGTACCTGTTTCAAGGAAATTTTAAAAAAATACAACCTGAATTCTTCTTGCAAAGTTAAGTTTTTATTTTCTTCATTTATCACGCTATACTTAAAATCAGCAACAAAAGACTCGGGTATACTAGACGACCACAGCAAGGTCGAAATATATATACCATACACGTTTCAGAATCATCAAAATAGTCAATAAAATGTGTGACAGGCAACTTTTCCCTCCCTGCAAATGCAAAATCATGCACCGGTTGATATATCCTAGCCTAAGTTTTTATTGATTCCAGCAAGTCCCTGACTGTAAGGAAAATTGAGAACCAAATGTATTTATATTTTTAGAGCTCTGGTTCAGTGAATACACTGTACTGTTGCTAATTATACTGCAAATGACTCATTTTATAATGCAGACTTTATGTGTTGTTAAGTTTTATATTCATTTTCTTTTTCAGATTGCCTGGCCTTTGGCTGGAGTGTTCGTACATTTCACAGATGCTGACGCAAGCCCGCTATTAAGATCAGACAGCGGAATGGGAACACAATTGCCACTTGTGACTTTGGAGTGCCTGGCAAGTAGGGGATTGGTTAAGAAGGCGTTATATTTAGGGATTTGTATATGCCTTCCATCTAGGTCTCCACATCTCCTATATGTGAACATGTGTATTTTGCCATATTACATATGAACTAGTTGGATAGTCTTCATAAGCCAGTGCAGTCCTGATCAGAGGTACACCCTTCTAAGGGGTGCCATCATCTCCAGATGATACCCTGAAATCTTGGTGCCGATACATCCAAAAATGCACCCCCTGCAGGAACATCCTAGAAATTTGCCCAAGAATCTTTGTTCTGCATTGAGTTTTCTGCATTGCTGTCAATGGGGGTTGCAGGCTGTGGGGGGCACATTTCTGAAGGCACAGTCTCAAAACTTTCAGGATCTCATCAGGAGACTGCCCTAACGATACCCCCCAAGTTTGGTGCAGTTTGGTTCAGGGGGGCCAAAGTTATGGACCCTCAAAACTGTAGCCCCCATCTCCTATTAGCTCCCATTGGAAACAATGGGGGATAGGGGCACCCCCTTTGGGAGTCCATAACTTTGGACTCCCTGAACCAAACCTCACCAAACTTGGGGAGCAGCATAAAAACAGTCTCCTGATGATACGTTGAAAATGTGGTGCTGCTAGTCTAAAAACTGCGCCCTCTGCAGGCCAAAAACAGAAAACCACTAAAATACCCAAAAACGAACCCTGCATTTTGATGCCCCCCCCCCAAGGTGATGCCCTGGGCAGCTGCCCACCTTGCCCAATGGGCATTACGCCAGTGGCACTTAGACACATGTTTGTTTCTTACTTGTTCTTGAAATCTTCCACGTAGTGTTGCATACTCTGAAGCTCGGGTTCCAGCTGGGCCCTTTGGCTCTGGATTGCTTCCACTTGTCTCCGCAGGTTAGTAATGAAATTCTCAAAGGCCCCATCCAGGTTCATGCGTGGGCCTTGTCCTTGCGACTGCTGTTGCAAGATCTGCCATTTGGTTTGCAGAACCTTGTTTTGCTGCTCTAGGAACCGGACCTGAAACCCAAGAGGTTAGATGTCTTGGACTTTGGAGGGGTTTGGCCTCATCTAGTAGGTCTGGAGAGGACAGGTGTTGACAACAGAAGCAGTTCATTCACAAATGTCTGATTTTCACTAGAAAGGTCAAGGAGGGTCAGCCCTGAATCATATCCCATTTCTCACTTTTTAAAACATTAAATGAGAAAGAGAACAATTATGATTGGAATATGTATTGTCGAAGGCTTTCACGGCCGGAATCACTTGGGTGCTGTGTGGTTTCCGGGCTGTATGGCCGTGTTCTAGCAGCATTCTCTCCTGACGTTTTGCCTGCATCTGTGGCTGATCCTCTGAAGATGCCAGCCACAGATGCAGGTGAAACGTCAGGAGAGAATGCTGCTAGAACACGGCCATACAGTCCGGAAACCACACAGCACCCAAATGATTGGAATATTTGGGCACATTTTAAGCATGCATGGAGTTCCAACTCCTCCAAGAAACATCACTACTTCTGGGTTTTTTTCTAATGTATTCTCTTTCTATTGAGAAGAATAAGAGGAGGAGGAGTTTGGATTTCTACATCATCTTTCCCTCCTGTAAGGAGACTCAAGTTGGCTTACAAATTTCTTTTCCCTTCCTGTTTCCACGACAGACACCTTGTAAGGTAGGTGGGGCTCAGAGAGTTCTGGGACTTGCCCAAGATCACCCAGAAGGAGTGTAGGCATGAGGAAACAAACCTGGTTAACCAGATAAGAGTCTCCCACTCATGTGGAGGAGTGGGGAATCAAACCAGATTCTCCAGATCACAGTCCACCTGCTCTTAACCGCTAAACCATGCTGGCTCTCAGGTTCCATTCAGAACTGTGCTTCAGCCCAAAGGTTGCAAATCACCGCTTGCTTAGATAAGCAAAAACCTGGAGGCAAGAAGACTTTATAATACTGGTCTTTTTTTTAAACTGCAGGTTACAAATTACCAGCATAGGGTTGCGTGGTTGGGTGAGCGTACAAAGATTGTTCTGGCCTTGTGATATTTATGGCCTTATATGCAAGTCTAGTGCAGTCAAAATGAAGGGGGAAATTAAGTTTCAATTAAATCAGAATGATACTGATTACTTTGACACAGAGTAGGAACTCCCAACTTCTCTTTTAATTATGCTCTTCAGGTAAATATTTGGTAGGAAACTGACTGGGTGATCTTGGGCCAGTTACACGCTCTCAGGCTCGATCCGGGCAAGTATTTAGATGGGAGACCACCAAGGAAGTCCAGGGTTGCAACATGGTGCCAGACAACGGAGAAACACCTCTGCAATCTCCTTCACTGGAACTCTTACGGAGTTGTCAGCTGTGACCAAATGGCAAAACCCGCTTTATTTGTAATGAGACATCTTTGTCAGTCAGATGTTGGCTTAGGTTTTAAGCATCAAAGCATTCTATCTCGGCCAGTTGCTGTCCGAGGGAGGGATCTCTTTTGTGCGGGACCCTTTACCAATAATACACACCACTCACTTGCTGGGGTAATAAATTGGCCATAGCCACTTTATTGAGCAGAAGCGTGAGGCTAAGCATGGGTCTGGTTATGGTCATGCGGGTACGTTCTACAGCTCAGCAGGGCGGGCGCCCCGTCCCGAGCTTCGTTCTCCTGTGGGGCTCTGCCAGGCGGACGCTCCTGGCCAGAGATGTTCCCCTTCAGCCTGGTTCGACAGGGGCGGGTTGCCTCTTGCCACTGTTGCCGTTCCCGAGGGGAAGGCGTAGAACATAAGAACATAAGAACTAGCCTGCTGGATCAGACCAAAGTCCATCTAGTCCAGCTCTCTGCTACTCGCAGTGGCCCACCAGGTGCCTTTGGGAGCTCACATGTAGGATGTGAACGCAATGGCCTTCTGCGGCTGTTGCTCCCGATCACCTGGTCTGTTAAGGCATTTGCAATCTCAGATCAAGGAGGATCAAGATTGGTAGCCATAAATCGACTTCTCCTCCATAAATCTGTCCAAGCCCCTTTTAAAGCTATCCAGGTTAGTGGCCATCACCCCCTCCTGTGGCAGCATATTCCAAACACCAATCACACGTTGCGTGAAGAAGTGTTTCCTTTTATTAGTCCTAATTCCTCCCCCCAGCATTTTCAATGAATGCCCCCTGGTTCTAGTATTGTGAGAAAGAGAGAAAAATTTCTCTCTGTCAACATTTTCTACCCCATGCATAATTTTGTAGACTTCAATCATATCCCCCCTCAGCCGCCTCCACTCCAAACGAAAGAGTCCCAAACGCTGCAGCCTCTCCTCATAGGGAAGGTGCTCCAGTCCCTCAATCATCCTTGTTGCCCTTCTCTGCACTTTTTCTATCTCCTCAATATCCTTTTTGAGATGCGGCGACCAGAACTGGACCAGAACTGGACCAGAACTGCGTAGCTCCCTAGCTCCCTTCCCCTTGCCCTTCCAGAGCCATACCCATGTGCCAACCACCAAGAATCGGGCTATGACAAAATAAGCATGCATTAACATGAAAAGAATAGGGAGAGGTGGGTGGGCAATTCGTCCGCCGGCGAGCACACGGCCCGGACAAAGGAGAACGAGCCTCTTTAAAGTCTCACTCGCCCCTCCTTCCGGTGACGCTCGCCCTCTTCTCGCGTGGCTTTCTTATGCCTTAGGGGCGGCATTGGCTGGTCCTGCCTGTTCCCACCCTGAGGAGCAACTGCACCTAGTGGTGATTCACAGGCGTCTTTCCTTTGAACCATTCTATACATCTGAGTGTCAATCTATAAAAATACTTCATACTTTCCCCCCTGTATTTTGATAAACACAGCTGGGAAAATTCAGAAGATCTTCTCTCCTCACTTTCTACCATTACGCTGCATTCAAAACAATGAGGATTTTCTAGTGCACCAGCTGAGGCTGATGGATTTTTATCTGTAGCCCCCGAATCTATAGATGGCAAACTCTTCATTGGCAAAACATTCTACTGAGCATCAAGACTGTCTAATTCCCCATGAGGCGTGGAGACATGTAGAAATCAGAGTTCACATTTTCAAACAAACACTTTGAAATTGATATAATATAGCCCTTGGGTTCAGCTGTTAAACAACAAAGTTACTTCAGCTTTTTAAAATCTGAGTCAAACTTGTAGCTCTTGCTGCTGTGATGACTCACCTTGTCAATGAAGGAGGCAAACTCATTGTTGAGGACCTTGATTTGTTCTTTCTCTTGATTCTTTACTTGCTGGATCTGTGGATCAATCTCTACATGGATTGGACGCAGAAGACTAGGATCCACTTGGACATCATGGATACCTCCTGGCCCACCGCCAAGACCTCCAGGTCCTCCGAAAGACCCACCGCCAAAACCTCCAGGTCCTCTGGGGCCACCAAAAGAGCCTCCTCCAAATCCACCCAAACCACCACCACCACCCATACCACCATAGCCTCCACTCATGCCACCACCATAGCCTCCACTCATGCCACCACCACTACCTCCCATACCACCATAGCCTCCACTCATGCCACCACCACCAATACTGCCACCACCTATACGTCCATAGCCACCACCATAGCTACCTGCTCCTCCACCTCCATAACCACCAAATCCCCCACCGCTGTAGCCACCACCACACATGCCTCCTCCATAGCCCCGTCCATAGGAAATCCTTGTTGTTCCACCTAAGTTATGGAGGCTTCGGCTGCCATATTGACCACTGAGACCACCACCAAATCCTCTGCCTGAGGAAAAACTACGTCTACATCCTCCTCCTCCTCCACCACCACCACCTCCAAAAGCAGAACACGAGCTGTAGCCTTTTCTACTGCCTTTGGAGGATGAATAAGTTTGGAAAGACATCACTTGGTTTTCAAAATTGAACAGGTGGCAGAGAAAATAATCAAGCCTAGCAGTTATAATGCAAAAAGGGAAAGATGCATGCAGAGCCCAAGGGAAGCAAGTCCCTCTGAATACACAGCTGGAAAGAGCCTTCCTTTTATTTGTTTCAGGGAGGTGTTGGGCTAGATTTTGCATGGGCGGGAAGGAGGATATCACTTTATTGTGTTCATGGACTTGGTGTGGTTGACAGATCTTCATCTCTGGCTTACCAAACACTGACCCTACCCATTAGCACACCCTTTCAGTGCTGAGGCAGAGAGAGAGAGAGAATGGTGATGATGAAGACCAGCGATCATGCAAGAAGTTTTTCATGACTAAGACATCTTAAGCTTGATTACTGGGTCCAAGGAGTAGACTCTTTAAATGACACAGCACATCACCTTTCGGTCTCAATGGATGTCCTATCTATCAGTATCTTCATCTGCATTTCTAATTGTAAAACCCCATGGCAGGCAACCGCTTTAGTGAATGCCAAACCATAGTGCGGCTTTCACAACTCCAAAAGCACGCCCGTGATTACACCCTAAATTGCCGCTGTGTGGAAAAGTGCCTTTGGCTCCCTAGGAGTAGTTTCTCAACTTGCAGTTCAAAGAGGATCTTCAATGCCTTGGTAATTTTAAAAAAAAGGTTTTCAGAGAGGATATATCTGAGTTCTTGCACGGGCATCTGTGAACTCTTCTTGCAATAGCAGCAGTTCCTTTCATTTTGGATCTAGCTTCAGTGGAAAATGAATCTCAGACTGCGGACAGCACAAGGAAACACAGTAGGGATGCTTGGATGAGGGCCTCAATTGTTATGGTGGGGGATGATGCTGTTCTCTTGGATACAACTCCAAAGCTGTTCTCTTTCTTTCTTTTTTTCCACAGCAACAAGAGCCACCAAATATTCCATGGGTCGTTCAAGATTATCAAATCCATTATGGCATGCACGTTCATGAAACAATCAATAAACAAATCCTTTTTTAATTTTAATTTTTTGTTGTTGTGGAATGACTAGAAAGACGGATGTCCTCCAGGTGTGCATGTCTGTGACAAACAGAAGATTAGAAAGATGGGATGGGTGTGGAGGGGAGGGGAGCAGGTAAATGAAGAAAGGGTGGATGGATGGAAAGGCAGACCGTGGACACTATTTCAAAAAATGGCCAGACAGACCTGGGGTATAAAAAGAAAAAAGGGAAATAGCTGCCTTGACGATTGTGACAAAAGAGAATATAGGAGTGTGAGGCAAGTGATTATGAAATGTATTATTTGCTTTGTTGTGACGAAATGTATTTATCACGTAGGTGCTCTCGAAGCCATAATAACCTGTGTTATCCTTGATCTATTAGCTTATTCATGAAGTGGAATGGCTATTTATCCTTGAATAATGAATTCAATGGATATTTACTGAGGTGCCGTGTGGTTTCCGGACTGTATGGCCGTGTTCTAGCAGCATTCTCTCCTGACATTTAGCTGTGGCTGGCATCTTCAGAGGTTCTGAATGCCAGCCACAGATGCAGGCGAAACGTCAGGAGAGAATGCTGCTAGAACACGGCCATACAGCCCAGAAACCACACAGCACCTCAGTGATTCCAGCCGTGAAAGCCTTTGACAATATGATATTTACTGACTTTTATCATTATTCTACCTTACTCAATGAAGAATTTTCTAGATTTGGCTTACGATAAGTATTTTTTTAATGCACATTTGAGTATGATGATAAAAAAACTGGTCGTAGTGGCTTTAAAAAAACCCACTTTTTGGCGGATGAAGTATCCCGTTCCTCTTTGAGCTCCAGTGACCTTTTGCTAGGTTTCCCTGTGCATTTTGGCTGAGAAGGTGGCCTGATGAATTTTGACAGAGAAGGCAGTTTCTCTTAGCTGAGGTTCTCTCCTTCCATTGAACTGAGAAAGGAAGCATAGACCACCTGTTCATGATAAGCACTTGTGCATGGCACATGAGCAACAGTAGGGACTGAAGGGTGCATTTTGAAGTATTTTGAATTATTTTAGTTCAGTGACTGACAATAAATGTTGGTTTTAAGATGTTATGTGGATGAATGTCATCATACGTTTTGCTTTTTTCTGAAATATTACAAATAAAGCACATTTCTGCAAAAAAAAAGGTTCCATTTGTCTCTCCTTCCTCCCAACAATATGCACAAAATCTGTTGACTTTATGGCCTGTATGCCAGGCTTGGAATAACTGGTCCACTTCCTCTGCTCACAGCTTTTCAAAGTACTGGAGTGTTCTATTTGGTGTTGGAGCAGCCATGTTTTGCAAAGGTTAGAGCACTAGATTAGGATCTGGGTAATCTTGGGCTAATTACTTTCTCACTTTAACCTGGATCACAGGGTAGTTGTGAAAATAAAATGGGGACCAGAGAACAATGTGCACATTCTTTATTTATCTATCTATCTATCTATCTATCTATCTATCTATCTATCTATCTATCATAGACCGCCCAACCCCCGAAGGGCTCTGGGCGGTGAACAGCATAAAATAACAGTTACATACTAGACTGTAAATAAATTAAGTTAAAATGCAGCAATTAAGAACGATTAATTACAGCAATGCCCGCAACGATTCCTATTAAACTCTCCCAGAAGGGGAGAAAAAGAGTGGGCCCATAGATGGTAATGGACCCAAAATGTAGGAGGAGGCGGGGGCACTTAATCAGCGGCTGGACACTCCAAAGGCCCGGCGGAACAACTCTGTCTTGCAGGCCCTGCAGAACTCACCAAGATCCCGCAGGGCCCGGACAGCTGGAGGAAGAGTGTTCCACCAGGCAGGGGCCAGGGCTGTAAAAGTCCTGGCCCGCGTGGAGGCCAGCCGCATCATGGAGGGGCCAGGGACTACCAGCAAATTGGCCTCTGCTGAACACAGAGGTCTAGCAAGGACATATGGGGTAATGCGGTCCCGAAGGTATGAGGGTCCCAGGCCGCGTAAGGCCTTAAAGGTAAGTACCCATACCTTGAAGATGATCCGGAATTCAACCGGGAGCCAATGCAGGCGGCGCAGTATTGGTTGAATATGATCACTTGGTTGAATATGATCTCTTTCTTTCTTTCTTTCTTTCTTTCTTTCTTTCTTTCTTTCTTTCTTTCTTTCTTTCTTTCTTTCTTTCTTTCTTTCTTTCTTTCTTTCTTTCTTTCTTTCTTTCTTTCTTTCTTTCTTTCTTTCTTTCTTTCTTTCTTTCTTTCTTCCTTCCTTCCTTCCTTCCTTCCTTCCTTCCTTCCTTCCTTCCTTCCTATTTATTTACTTATTTGCATAATTCCTTGCCTTTACTGCAGCCTCCGTGAGCTCCCTGAAGAAAGGCAGGAATACAATGAAAGGGAAATCAATTATTGATTTTTATATTTTCAGTGGGAGGTTGCTTCCTCTCAGAAGGCGAAATGTATAGCCTGATACCAGCTCCACCCAGCACCAGTTTATCTATTTAAATCTGTCTAGCTTTCTATACGAGATGATTACAACAGGTTGTAGTATCAGGGTCTGAAATATCTCCCCACCCCCCGCCCCTGCCCCCCACATAAACTAGCTGACATCCATCCTGAAGAAGAGTTTTGGAGATCTCAGAGACCTGCAAATTGCTTGTATAATTTGACTGGATCTCCTGAAAAGTATTACATCACTTTAGGTGTTGGATTTTGTTTTCAACCAATACAATTACTGGCAACCTCTCTTCATGGTGACATAGTTGCCTTTTCTATTCTAGTACTACTGCCACGCTTGCAAGTATGAATGAGCACACTTTTCTAATTTACAGTGGAACCTCGGTTAACGTTGCCCTCGAAGATTGCCGGTTTCGGTGTTCGCCGGTTGCCCCCAGCCGTTTTGTTGCCTCGTTGATCGCCGGTTGCCTTGGATTCCGTCAGATTCTGAGGCAACTTTTGCATAAATCCGGTGCGCTGTTTGCATTGTGCATGTGCAAACGGCGTTGCGCATGCACAAACGCATACCTCGGACTACGCTGATTTCGGTTTTCATCGCATGATTCCAAACGAATCACAGACGAAAACCGAGGTTCCACTGTATCATCGGAGAGTCATTCAAATAACCACAGAAAGTTGGGACTGATTGTAATTATATCATATTTGCACACAATCCTTTGATATGTTAATAAATATTCATGGCTAATACGTTAACTTGAGGCATTCTCCCCAAAACGAGAGACATATTTATAACTACTCTTTCATATCTTTGACAATGATCTTCGTCTAATACATGCAGTTTCCCCTAGATAAGCATTTTCAGATGTGTAAACATATGCTGTGCTTATAGCCGACATAGGCCCTTTCTGCCCAGCACAAATAAAATGTCTTGCTCAGTGTAAACTGAAAGTAAGACCTAGGCGGGGGAGGCAGGAAAAAATAAAACACTTTCCCTGCCAATGTTTTGTTTGTCTGTGTCATGGGGACAAAAAAAAAGCCAAAACGAATCTTTTCAAGATGTTTTATTTGTGCTGTGCAGAAAGGGCCATAAAAGCTGGAGTTAATGTTTTATGATATATTGGACCTTTTTTATTTTTTTGCTTTTTTCACTCCATTATAGGTAGCAAGCTTAGTAGCCCCTCTAAGGGTTCCCTTCCATTGTCATTCAGGTTGCCAGGTCTTCCCCTGGATGCCAGCAGGGGGGTGAAGGGGTTGGGTTGCCAGATCCTGATGAGGAACCAGAAAAACAATGGACTCTGGGAGATGTAGTCCAGAAGGCACATTTCCTGAGCAAAGAGGGGGGACTGGACTACAACTCCCATAATCCTTCACTTTACCAACAGAGTCCCCACCTGTCAGAAGGCTGCAGACAAAGGTCCTGGAGATTGTAGATGAGGTCTGGGGAAGACAGCTCCAGGGAACTGATCTCTATAGTCTGGGGATGAACTCTGATACCAGGGGATTCCCAGGTGCCACCTGGGCTGGCATCCCTAGTTGCCAACTTCCACCAGCTGAAAGACTTTCTATGTTTTGTCTAGCATTCCCTTCCTCCTGCCTGTTTTTAACTGTTTTTACTCATGTCAGTTTTATTGCATTATATGTGTAATTTGCTTCTGTTTGGTTTCAATGGTTTCTAAGGTGCGTTTGCATTATGTACGTTTTTAATGTGGGCTTCTTTGTTGGCCTTGATGATGGCAGAAAGGCAGGGTATAAATACTGTAAACACTCTTTGCTGCCTGAGGGAAGTAGCTAATACCCTCCTGCTATTGAAAGAACTTTTAATACAACAACATTTGTGTGTGGAATAAAAACATTTATTAACAAAATTGGTTCAAGGTAACACAAGCGTGAGGCGCAGCATGGGGGGTCTGATCTTATGGCATGTGTACTGGGCAGCCAAATATTGCTGTCCCCCAGATACCTAAATTTTTCTCAGCACACCTGCCGATGAAAAATTATAACGCACACTGGAGCAGCTGTGAGATTCCAGATGGGCGGTCGCCACTTCCTGAAGACTCCTTGCTGCCAGGGGCGCAAGCCATCTAAGCCCACGTCTGGGCAGGTGACCCCTTGGCTTGCTCCACCCCAAACCTCGTGAGGAGGTTCCACCACAGCGGGTATTTTGCCCGCTGCCCCCCAGCTAAAGATCAGTCCCCCATGCGCAAACCGCCATATGACAACAAGAAAACGCATGCACTAACACAGACCAAAAACAGGGAGAGGAGGGTGGGAAACACGCACGTTTCAGCAAATGGAGAGGTGGGGAGGCCGGGCCCAGGTTTAAATAGGCCGCCCGGCCCCACCTCCCAAGCCAAAGCCTCGCGAGCACAGAGGAGCTCGCGAGGCAAGGGGGAGGAGGCAGCCCCATGGAGGCTGTCCCTTCCCCATCAGCCGCGGTAAGTCACGGCTGTTCCTTATCGAACCAGCTTTTGGGCCTGACACTGGATTTTCTCATCATTCTTTGCCAATCATGCAGTTTTGAGAAGATAGATTTTACAAGCAATTCAAACCCAGTGATCGCCTCCTCTGGGACTGAGTTCTCCATTATCTTATCTTTCAAGGTCAAAGCTTCTTGAGAACCAAGTATATCTAGACACACCCCCTCCATCCTTGCACCCCACTTCAGTCTAATGTATTGTGGGTAAATTTGTTCAAGTGAAGAAGTATTGCTTCTATCCAGATCCAGGGTAAGGAGAAGGGGTAGATGATCGCTCAGCAAGTAATTGTCTACAACAAATGAATTGATGCAGCTTGCTGTTTGGGGTGAGATCAAAATATAGTCTATTACGCTGGATCCCCTTGAGGAAGCGAAGGTGTATTCTCTGGAGTTTGGAAACTGAATGAGCCCATTTAGCCAGAACAGATTAAGCTGTGTGGCCATCCTGATCAAGCATTTCCCAGCTTGGTTGCATATTTGATCCTTGGAGTGACGGGCTTCTGGTGTCAATAAGGAATAGAAGGGGTCTTTGTCCAGACCCTCTTCTCTCATCAAGTTTGTCAAGCTAGTACCTACCCTAGCATCGAAGTCACCCGCTAAAATAAAATCACAAGAGGGGTACTCGGCCTTAAGATCTAGTATATAGGATGTTAGTTTATCCCAATGATCAGCTGTTGCATTTTTCCCAGGCTGCCTGGGATATAGGTGTTGACAAACACTATTTTCCTATTTGCAAAGGTTAGCAGGACAGCCTGTGCCGATGGCGGAAGGTTGAATAAACTAGATACAGCTATATTGGGAGAAACAGCGATGGCCAACCCCACCCCCCCGGGCGACCCAAGGTCTTAGATTTAGTTGCTAATAGGTTAAATGTACAGTACCCGGGAATGTCAACACCCTTTAAGGCCCAAGTTTCTTGGAGAGCAATGACCAATGCACTTTTGAGATATTTTAAAAAGTAACAGTTTGATGCTCCCCCCATCCAGCTGCTATTATTATTATTATTATTATTATTATTATTATTATTATTATTATTATTATTATTATTATTATTATTATTATTATTATTATTATTATTATTATTATTATTATTATTAATTCAATTTCTATACCGCCCAATCCCCAAAGGGCTCCGGGCGGTGAACAACATAATATATAAACAATAAGCAGGAGCAAATCCGGTACAATACAAACATAGGCTCCGTCAATAAAACATCTTAAAATACATAAAAAACATGCTAAGCAACAATACTAGCAAATTAAAACAACAAGAGGCATCCAGGGCTCAATTTAAAAACCCACCCCCAAGAAGGGGGGGACGGGACAGAGCCCCTCAGTGGCATGGAGGAGCTCTGTTGTACCAGTGCCAAAGCAGGAGCAGTGGGGGGGCACCATATCAGCGGCTGGACACTCGTCCAGCCCGGTGGAACAACACAGTCTTACAGGCCCTGCGGAACTCACCAAGGTCCCGCAGGGCCCGGACAGTTGGTGGGAGGGTGTTCCACCAGGCCGGGGCCAGCGCTGTGAAAGTCCTGGCCCGTGTGGAGGCCAGCCGCATCATTGAGGGGCCAGGGACCACCAGCAAATGGCCCCTTCTGCACACGCAAAATAATGCGTTTTCAAACCACTTTCACAACTGTTTGCAAGTGGATTTTGCTATTCCGCACAGCTTCTAAGAGCACTGAAAGCAGTTTGAAAGTGCATTATTCTGCATGTGCGGAATGAGCCTATGTTCCACGATATGAAGAGAGTTTTTGCACTTGTATTTAGTCATTTAGCTTTTGGTAGCTGTATTCCAAGTGCAGTATTGCCATAGCTAGGGGCTATGGCGATTTGCTCAGATGGAGATGATTGGTGAGAGCTAACCCCTATTTGGATAAGCAGACCTTGGGAGTCTGTAAATATGCAGCCGTTTGAACACTTATCAGTCCCAATTTGCACAAGCAAGTTGGCAGTAAGTGGCTCCTCGGGTTTCCAGGCATGGCTCTCAGCTCCCGATGTATTTGATCCCACTCTCGCTGCAGGGCATCCCTCTCCTGGTGGAGGGCCTCGGCCTCCCGGAGCCATCTCACTGTCTCCCAGTCCCAACCACATTCGAATTGTAGTCCCCACTGATCGCTGGCCCCGAGGCATTCTCGTTCCGTCTCCCAGTGCCGGACCAGACCCGTTGGTCCCAACCATGAGTCCCGGCGCCCCGGGGAGCAGCCCAGTCAATCCCATCCGGACATCTCAGCTGGGGGTCCCAGCCCACGGCCCGGGGCCGGGGTGAAGATGTCCTGCGGCAGGGGCCCCTGTGGGACCCCGCCACATGCTCCATTGTTGCTGTCCGACCCACTGTCGGATGAACTGGTTTGATCGTTCCCTTTCTGCCCAGCCATACTGCGGTTAGGTCTGGGGGGTTTGTGAGTCTCAGCTAAATGTAAGGGCCTAGTACCCCAGTCAATAACAAGACTCAAGAATGGCTTCAAGAGCTTTATTGAAACAGTGTCTGACCCATATGGCCAGGTAGCTGAGACTGAGGTCCCAGCTCCCTGGCTCCCAGTATAAACCTTACAGTTACAATCAGATAGCCCCCACCCTTGCATTCCCCATATCAGCATTAGAAAGGACAGTTGAAGACAGTTGCAGTAGACACATTGTTTTGGGAATGGCCTGGCCATTCCCGGAAGAGGAGACATTAGGAGGAATCAATAAACTCTATTCACTACCCTGCTGCAAAACAGGAAAGCTGAACCTCTGACCTGGGGCAAGGCTGATGTAAGACCAGCCACCAAAGGGCATGCCCAGGCATGTCTCAGGTGCTTTGGCAGGCCCAGAATAGCGGGGCCTGACATTGCTGCAGAAGGGAATTACAGCCTGACAAGCCCTGCAGTAAATTAAATAACCATGTCAAATAATTAATTAAACAAACACGTCTCCTTCCTAGCACTTCCTATTCTTCAGGGCAAGGAAACTATAAACCTGGTTGGGTTTGAGTTGAAGTGAGAAAAATGTATTCCCCTGAATACTACACAAAACAGGATTCAGAGGTTGCCTCCTTTATCCTGTCGGCAACAATAACTGCTGGCTAATGGCAGTTACTAGGAAGCAAACTCTATAATTGTAATCAGGCCTGCAGAAAAACATTTCTTGAACAAAGGCTTGTCTCTGTGTGTAAAGTGTCAACAAATTGCAACCAATTTATGGTAATCCCATAGGCTGTTTCTGCACGGGCATTTAATGGCGGCCTGGAGACGGCAAAAACGCCGTCTCCAAGCTGCCATTCACACGGGGGCGCAGCTGCATTGCAGCCGCGCCGCCCTTGCACCGCCGGCCTGGCCCGAAGCTGGCGTTTCCCCAGAGCGCTCGGAAGTGCTCTTGTTGGGGAAACGCCGCCCTGAAGCTTCGCTGCCCGAAATGCAACGGCAGCCCGTACGCTTCGGGATGCCTCCCCACTCCGGTACTACCTTGTCCCTGGGCCTAAGCAATGCGGCGTCGCCGAGGCCTGGGGACACGCCCCTCTGCCCCCCTGGCGCCGGGCTGGAGCAGGCGCACAGTAGCCAGGGCGTGGTCCCCAGGCTCCTTTCGGCGCATCAGCCACCGGAGTGCCCGGGGACATGTCGGGTCAGCCGGCTTCATGCGCCTGTGGCGCCAGCTGCCCGGCTACAGTTGCCAGGACCGCCTGTCGCGGACCCGGTCCCGAGCGTCATCAATCGGGTCGGCGAGAAATGGCGCCCGATTCCTAGCCGCTTTCCTCGGGCCCTCCGTGCGGAAACAGCCATGGGGTTTTCAAGGCTAACTATCATGGTTTGCCATTGCCTTCCCCTGCATAGAAGCCCTGGTTTCCTAGCTGGTCTTCCACCCAAGTGCTAAAATCAGGGCCAGTCCTGCTTAGCTTCTGAGATCTGGGTCATCCTGGTCAGGGATCATGAAGGCTTAGTGGAATGTTATTTATCCGGTGGTGTTCCCTCCATCTTATATAAACTTCCACCTGCCCATTTCAACACACATTAATATATCTAATTCTCAACATGGCCCTATTGCAGATACTTAAACCTGGAGATCAGAGCTATGGACAGATAAGAAGGATCTTTCTGTAAACCTGAGGAAAGCTGCAAATTTGCAGGAAAATGGCAAATAATAATAATAATAATAAGCCTTTATTTGGCATAACAATAATCATAACACAATAAAAAACCTGAGATAAAAGGTATACAAATACAAAGGTTTAAGATAGAATATAAATTATTGATTGTGCATCATCTCCAGTAAAAATTGTGCTACCAATTCACAAGTTTCATTGTCAGAATTGTCCAGAAGGAAAGGAAGTCTACCTGATTCTCCCATTTCACTAGGTATCCTAGAAAGAATATTGGAATATTTTGATCTGATATTAGCAGATTTAGGGCAGCAAAGCAGTTGATGTGCCAATGTTTCAATTTGTTGTTCACCACAAGAGCATACCCTTTCGCTCATTTCCAAGTTGTTAAATCTACCACGCAATAAAGCGGAGGGGAAAACATTGAAGCGAGCAAGTGTGAGGGCTCTTCTCTGCATTGGATTAGTCAAAAAATACAAATAGGGAGCCATCCTGTTTTGATATAGGGATATTGAAAGATGTAAGGGTGAACAAGTTTTCATAGCAGCCCTAAATAAATTAATCCACCGATGGCAAATTAATATACTAGCAAAATGGCAAATTAATATACTAGCAATAGAGTTCTGGTTGCCTAGCAACTGATACTGAAGCCATTCTACAGATGCTGCTTCTATCACTTTGTGGGGCTTTGGTTTGCTAATACATATTAGAAGATACACAGTTATTACATATTATACATATTAGAGATACACAGTTAGAATGGTGGGGCTACTATGGAAGCACAGTTAGTGTGTGTTGTTTCAAATCATACACCCCTCCAGAGCTGAGAAATGGTTCTCTATGGCTATTCACATGACTGGCTGACGGGAACTGATGAAATCACACTCCCCTCCTTGCCAGAGCAACTTTTCAGCATCTTGCACATTGATCACGCTCTTTAAATACACACATGCACTAAGGGAATGTAATTGAGTTCATGCATATGTGGAGCTGTAAAACAGAAAAGCAGACAGGCAGGCTGGAATCTGGAGGCAGAGGTACAGTGCAAATAACTGAAGCAGCATTTGAATCGCTGGACATTTTATTTGTCAAATGCATCGGGAAAGCTGGTTGCAGATCCATTACCATGTGCCCGTGTAGCTCTGACTCAGTTCCTTTCAAATCAATGGGATTTAAGAAGTCGATCTATGGCTCCCAATCTTGATCCTTCTTGATCTGAGATTGCAAATGCCTCAGCAGACCAGGTGCTCGGGAGCAGCAGCAGCAGAAGGGAAGGCCCTTGCTTTCACATCCCGCAGGTGAGCTCCCAAAGGCACCTGGTGGGCCACTGCGAGTAGCAGAGTGCTGGACTAGATGGACTCTGGTCTGATCCAGCAGGCTAGTTCTTATGTTCTTATGCAGCCCTGAATTAACCATTAAGCATAATCGGCATGTGCTTAGACCACCAAGGGGAAAGGGGGCGCCACAGAAAGTGAAAGAAGGGCACTACCACCACCAAAAGAATTACCCTGGCTACAAAAAGGGTGTGTGTGAAGAAGGGCCACCAACACCACAAAAAAGTTAGTTCAACTCAGGGTGAACTAGGGTCCCACAATAAGGGCCCCTGTCACATACATGTATAACTTACAGATAGAAATGCAGCCAATACCTTAACTAAACTGTATAAAGGTACACATGACTTTGTCCTGTGATAAGGGCTTTACTTCCAGAGTAACTAAATAGGAGAAGCAATCCTAAACAGGATTGCTTCTGAAGATGCCAGCCACAGATGCAGGCAAAATGTCAGGAGAAAATGCTACTAGAACACGGCCATATAGCCTGGAAATCACACAACACAACAATCCTAAACAGGTTCACTCAGAAGTAAGGCACATTCTATTCCATGGGCCTTACTCCCAGGAAAGCAGTCTTAGGACTGTAGATCATTAGGGGTGATGCGTGGTATAGCAGCTAAGAGTGATAGACTCTGATCTGGAGAATTGGGTTTGATTCCCTGCTCCTCCACATGAGCGGTGGGCTCTCATCTAGTTAACTGTTTCCCTTCTTCTACACATGAGGCCTCCTAGATGATCTTGGGGTAGTCACGGTTTGTTTAGAGCTCTGTCAGCCCCACCTGCCTCACAAGGTGCCCATTGTGAGGGGAAGGGATTGAGTTTGCAAGCCACCTCGAGTCTCCTTACAGGAGAAAAAAGTGGGGTAGAAATTCAAACTCTTCCCCACCCCCCTTTATATTAGATAATCAGCCAGTGCTGATGATAAAATCAGACATATTTTTTGTTAAATTTAGTAAACAAGGGAAAACAAGGGTAGTCCACACGGTCTACTGGTATGTGTTGTGAAAGGTTTGTGAAATGTTAATTCCAAAATACAAATGTCCCAGTGATCTAGAATGCTTCGCTTACATGTAGAATCTGCCTGTGTATTTGTTTCCATAACTGATACACCACCCAGGAACTCTGGGCGTATATAAGCATAAAAGATTTTAAAACATCAGTATCTCATAGCATAAGCTATGCCCACATACTTCAAGGGACAATTGTAAAAGTATTGCATGGTGGTACTGAATTAAATGTCTGTTTGGTGGGAGGCCCCCTGCTCCCTATCAGCTCTCTCCACTACTGCTTAGCTGGGTGTAAAAGGGGAAATGGGAGGGGCATCAGCATCAGTGGCATGCAATGACATCACTTCCAGTGCAACTAGGGTTCCCATTTGCCCACTTATGGTAGGAAACTGGCAGATAATTATGGCCTTTGTCCACCTTTATTCATCTGGTCAGTGGATAGAAACTGGGACCAAATAAGGTAGGGGATCTACAGATAATTGTGGCCCTTGTCCACCTATGTTCATCTGGTCAGAGAGCAGAAACTGGGGCCAGATAACACACACACAACCCTCCTGCCAGTTGCCAAGCAATCCTGAGCGCAACCTAGGAATGATGTTATGTTGGGTGTTATTCTGGCATTTGCCCAAAACTCTGCGGTTAAACCATAGAGCTCAATCAAAAGTGATATTACCATGTTGACAACAATGTCATGGCATACCTGGCTTATGTACTAAGAGCTGTGTCCCCTTCCTACGATCACTCTGTAAAGTGCAACAAATGCAGATGGTGTTGTAGAAATGAAAGAACAAACTGCTCAATGGAGAAACGTGCCCAAATCTTGATGCTGACTCCACAACTGAGAACAGCAGCCCAGAAAACCTTGTCCACACCAAAACCATCAACCCTTGTTACTGTTTTTTCAGGTGATAGTTTTATGATGCTCTTAACCTCCTACACCACTCTGTTTCAATTTTAAATCTTGGGGGAGTTTCCCCCTTCCTTTTCTTTTTTCCTTCTTTCCCCCCTATATTTTGGAGGCCGCTGGCCAAATACAAGAAAATTGTACTACTACTTTTACACCAGCTTTCCTATGTTGAGTAACTGATGCAAAGGAACTAAAATCTGGAATTGCAAAGTCAGTAGAGTGGGAGGAATTCCTTGAGGGAAGCACATCTTTTATTTCTCCTTGTGGGTGGTTAAGCTCTTGTGCGCATAAAGTTACAAAAGGAAGGAGGGTGACTCAAGTCCTTCATTTAGCAGTCTCAGCAGAAGGTGAATCAGTGTGAAAACAGCAGTATTCCCATCCTATTACAGGGAAGTTGAGGTAGCTTTCTTTTCTCAGGCACCTGCCTCCACCTGGATCAAGGTGTTGCAACCTAAGCCATTAAATTATATATTTTTAAAAAAGCATTGCTCACTTATTTCACATATTTTAAAAGTATTGCTCACATATTTTACAGACAAAAGTGGAACATTTTGAAATTCAAAATCTAGGACCCACATTTTCAAAACAAAAAGCAATGGGTCAACTCCAACGATTTCCTTCTTTTCGAAATGACCAGACAGGAAGATTCTAGTGCTTCCCTAATTCTGGGAAATATTCAGCCCATTAGATGCAAACGTATCTGAGTTCCAGATCTCCCCAAGGGCACATTTTCAACACTCTAAATGCAAAAGGTGGAAAACTCCACTTTGCAATAAAGACAAGGATATTTCAAGCATACCCCCACCCCCAAAATTATCACATTTTTATGATTCCCACATCCCAATGCCAACACCCTTCCCCTCCTCATTCTGGGCAAAAAGGTAGAAAAGTCACCCTCAGGCCCAACTTTGTAGCTGATCTGGAATTATACATACATAAGCCATTATTGGCCTTTACGGCTCTGGCCCCTGCCTGGTGGAACACTCTACCACCAGCTGTCCGGGCCCTGCGGGACCTTGGAGAGTTCCGTAGGGCCTGCAAGACCGAATTGTTCCACCGGGCCTTCAGAGAGACCAGCCGCTGAGGGTGCCCTGCTTTCATCCTCCCCCCTGCTGTATAGGGTCCCTAACATCATCGGGACCCATCATTCTTCTTGGGAGGGTTGCATATGGGTTCGTGGGATACTGTTTTAGAATGTAAATTTTAAACCTTTTATATGTTTATGTTTATATATGTTTTTATACTGTTCACCGCCCTGAGCCCTTTGGGGATAGGGCGGTATACTAAATCAAATAATAAATAAAATAAATAAAAATAATCAGAAGCAAATTATCCTGTTATGCCAGACTCATGGTTGGCCCCTCATATCTCTGATCCCAAGTATCTACTCCATGAACCTGGCACTGCACTCCACACACAAACCACCAACCTCAGTCAGTATCAGGGCCAAAGCCTTTCCAGTAAGTTTCAGTTTCCTTTTCCCTAGCAACACCCGTTCCCGCCACCACTAAGGACCGCCTACTGCACACCCTATATATACTGGAACTGAGGGCAAGAACCCTCAGCTCCAGCACCCTGTACCTAGGGCTACACAAATCAATAAAGTTCGTTCCTTTATATTAAAGGAACGACTGGTTTGAGTGTGTTCCGCCTTACATTGTGCTGGAACTCTTTCTCACACTCTACCACACCCAGATCTTCACAGCATGGCTGGGCAGGGAGAGTGCTCCATTCCAATAGAACTTTCGTCCATCGAAGGAGGGGAAGCTCCCCCCAGACGAGAATCATGGACAGGAGTCGGCACCCTACGCGGAATTGGAACGGTAGAGCGATTCCTCCTGATGACGTTCCTTGCAGAGTCCCAGGAACTGGAGCGAGGAGCAACCCGAGAAATGGACAAGCAACGTCGGGCCTATGCAGCACTGCAACTACGGTCCTCTGAGTTGAGCAAAGAGTGGGACCAACTGTGAGCTGATCTCTTGACCCTGCAGTGCCAAGTGGCCTCGCTAATGGCCGAACGCGATCAAGAACGATCCCTACAGACCATGAGCCCGCTGGCGGGCTACGTAACTGAGGACCAGACGATGGCTTCCAGCTCTCCCACCCGACAGGCAAGTTACCTGACGCCGCTTCCCCAAGCCTCTGCCTCCTTTGCGGGGGAGAGGGTCACTCCGCCACGTCGTGCCCAGAATGCCATGCCCAAGCATCAGACTGGGAAGGCAAGAGCTGCCCATGTGCGAGGAACCCAGCACCAGCTCTGAAAAGTGCCCCATGCCCATGTGCCGTCACAGCACCAGAAGCCTCTGCCCAAGCCACCTGGGAGGTGTTCTCCAGAGAGTCAGAGGCCTTGGTGTCCCAAGACTGTGAGCCAATGGGAAACGACGACGACCTGGTGTAAGGAGCGCCAATAACCAGGTCGCATTGCCTGGCACAAAACCTCAGGTGAGTACCCTTGCCACTAAGCCAGTGGTAGTCTCCGTCACCCTCTCTATCCCGGGATCTCCCACGACCTCCCTCTCAGACGCTTTGATTGACTCTGGGTGTTCACGGTGCCTAATCCACCCCAACCTTGTCGTGGCACTGGGCCTCAAACTGATCGAATTTTAAAACACCATCCGGTTTGAGCAGATGGACGGCTCCCTTTTGGGGGGCCAGCTAGCCACACATAAATCAGAACCATTTCTTTTGGGAGTACTCTGCTGCCTCATTGACAATGAACTTTACGGCAAACTTTCCAAGTGCGAGTTCCATAAGGAACAGGTGGATTTCCTGGGATACCGGATCTTGGGGCAGGGGGTGGAGATGGACCCAGGCAAGGTCCAAGCAGTAGTGGACTGGCCTGTCCCCCGCATCCGCAAACAAGTACAATCGTTCCTCGGCTTTGCCAACTTTTACAGAGATTTCATTCCGGACTTTGCATCCATCACACTCCCTCTCACTGACCTCCTCCGCACGAAAGGGTCAGGGCTGGGCGGGGGTCGCCCAGGGGCTCCCATCGTTTGGTCTCCTGCCTGCCAGACCACATTCCAGACCTTGAAGGCCGCTTTTTATCTCCGAACCAATTCTGGCCCATGCAGACCCCAACAAGCAGTTCATTGTGCACGTCAACGCCTCGGACTTGGCCCTGGGGGCTGCCCTGCTCCAGAGGGGGGAGGACGGGAAACTCCATGCCTGCGCCTTCTTATCCCACAAGTTCACAGGGGGCAAGCTGAATTGGACGGTGGGGGATAAGGAAACAAGTGCCATTCGCACTGACCACCTGGCGGCATTGGTTAGAGGGAGCCCTCCTTCCTTTCGAGATCTGGATGGATCACAAGAACCTTGCCTTCCTTAAATCCCCCAGCCGGTTCTCCTCCAAGCAACTACAGTGGGCCGATTTCTTCGCCAGGTTCAATTTTACACTAAACTTCTTCCCGGGGAAAAGCAACCCGCTGGTGGACGCACTCTCCCGCCGCCCTGACTCCTCTCCAGCTGAGGAGCAACCCGTAGGGACTGTGTTTTCCCCTTCCCAGCTGGGCTTGCAAGCAGTCACCAGGTCTAGCACTCGGGCACAAGGTACGACTACTGGCGCCTCCTCGGCCTTCCCCCTGGCTCTCAAATCAGACCTCCGCACACACTTGGTCCACGTTCCCGATGGGGATCGGGCAGCTGGTGTCCTCACCGAGCGGGGAGGTTTTGGTGAAGGAGGGACAAAGTCTACATCCCAGGAGAACTCCGCGGGAGGGTCCTGGCAGGCTGCCATGATGCCAAGTCGGCTGGGCATGGTGGATTCGTGAAAACACTCCACCTGACCAGGAGACAGTTCTGGTGGCTGTCCCTCCGCAAGGATGTGGCTGACTACATGGCAGGGTGCCTGATCTGTGCTGCTGCAAAGAATGTAACGGGGAAGCAGCTGCTTCCCAGCCCCAAGGCCCCGTGGCGGCACATCTCGATGGACTTTATTACGAATCTCCCAGTCAGTGGTGAGAAGTCGTGCATCTGGGTAGTAGTGGATCTTTTCTCTAAACAGGCTCACTTCGTCCCCTGCCATGGGACCCCATCAGTTCAGAAGATGGCCCGCATGTTCCTCACCCACATCTACCGCCTCCACAGGGCCCCCCGCAAAATCATCTCCAACTGGGGCCCACAGTTTATCTCCCGATTCTGGCAAGCGTTCATGAAACTTTTGGGGGTAGAATTAGGGCTTTCATCGGCGTACCACGTGGCAACTGTCGGAATTTTGGAGCAGTACCTCCACTGCTACATGAATCAATATAACGATGACTGGGCTTCCCTACTCCCATTTGCGGAATACGCCTACAACAGTGCGGTTCACTCGAGCACGGGCCAAAGCCCTTTCAAGGTAATCTATGGACATGACAATTTCCCTTTTCCCCTGGAGGGGGAGCCTACGGATGGGCCGCCGGACCTACAAGACTGGGTCACTTCCCTGCACGAGACTTGGAATACTGCACTGGACTCTTTGAATAAAGCCAAGGCAGATTACAAGCGCTTCCCGGACCGCAAGCATCGCCCAGTGGATTACAAGGTGGGTGACCGCGCATACCTATCTACAAGGAACCTGTGGGGCCTGCCGGGGACCCGCAAACTCGGGGCTCAGTTCATCGGACCCTTCCACGTCACCCAAGTTATCAACCCGGTCGCGGTTGAACTTGAGCTCCCGAAAACCCTTGCCCATGTCCACCCAGTGTTCCACATCAGCCTCCTGAAGAAGGCTGCCCCCTGCGACAACTGGCACCCGGACGCCCCCCCACTGGAAGTACTTGTGGTCAATGGCGAGATCCACCAGGATCTCGCCATTGTGGACTCGCTGCCATTGTGGACTTTTCCCTAGCAACACCCGTTCCTGCCACCACTAAGGACCGCCTACTGCACACCCTATATATACTGGAACTGAGGGCAAGAACCCTCAGTTTCAGCACCTTGTACCTAGGGCTACACAAATCAATAAAGTTCGTTCCTTTAATATAAAGTCGACTGTTTTGAGTGTGTTCCGCCTTACAGTCAGTCAGTTTTGGCTCCCAACACTGCTTCTTCATCATGGAAGATGAGGCGAGACAACTCCCTTGTTTATATTGTTTGCTCTTATTTTTCTGTAAGCAGCCAGCCACTCTAGGGTAAGGTTTTATATTTTATGTGGTATTTCCCCATATTGTGTTTCCATTCTGTAATTTGCATTCCCATTCGACAGGAATGCATAGATTTATTTGGTTTATTTTTGTTTGTAAATTAAAAAAACACAACCCTGTCCATTTAAGAGTCTTCCTCCCCCCCCTTTTTTCCAAGTGTTGATCTGAATCTGCACCTTCATACATATAGGTTGAAACATTTTAGAAATGTTTTTAGTGATTAGTGAGGAAAAGGTTAGAGATCTCTGTCCCTTTTTCAGACTAGAATTTCCAGAGTTCTTTCAGGTGAGCAAAGGAGATTTCACACTATTATACCACTACCCCACAGGAAAGTTGTTGACAAAAATCCAGGAGATACCAACCTCATCTTCACATAAGAGTTTAATGAGATGCAGTTTGTCATATACCAGAGAAAAGAAATCCCCACCACAAGTGACATTAGCTAGGAAAGGGCGATTACAAAAAGAGAACATTTGTAACACAATCCAGCCACATTTAAGCACTTGCCACCGATTTCAACAGGAGAGACTTATGCACGTTCTTGAACTCTCACATTAAAATCACTGGGCTTTAGCATTGGTTGAGTTCTATCCCTACGGGTTTGGGCTGCAGATATATTACATATTCCTTTGAAAATCCACTGTAAGTGAGTAGTCACAGAACAGTACCAGGTAGGATACTTATTTGCATGAAAAGACCATGTTCACAGGGACAGTTTTAATTCAATTCACATTTTTTCCTGTTCAGTTCTCAGTGACAAAAGACTAACAATGTGGACTTAACAGTATGTGAAATACACTTTCAAGTGTGAAGATAACTGTGTGCCTCTACTTCTGGATTTGGTTCTTTCACATGAACCTTCTAAGAGTCATTCTTTCCCAGAAAAGCTCAAAGAGAGAAGAACAATCTCTTCATTTGACATTTCTGGGATAAGTGTAGTTCTCAAGTGGTCACGTGGGAAGGGTATACCCAAACAATGTGAGCATGGTTCGGGAGTCCAGCAGTGTCCTAAATAATCCCTAGCAGAACTACCCAGGGCTGTTTGCCTTTCACCATCCAAACACAACTTTAGTAGGTTTATCCCCTGTTAACTGAAAGCAGTTCTGTCCGTTGGTATGAGGGAATGAAATGCATCAACAGTGAGTGAAGGATAAATGACAGGGAATGCAAGGCCGCGTTATTTTGGAAGAACAGGCAAAGTGGTCATTAGAAATGAAGTCCATTTCTCTGAGAAATGCCAGAAAGGTTGAGGGGAGTGGCTTGGATCACCACATCAGATGGCAGAAGATGCATCTTTCATCCGGGAGTTGTGCTGTCATCGCTTCCGTTTCTTACAGTTTCTTGGTTGAAGACCTGACGGTGGTGGATGACATAGTGGTTTTTTTCAAAATGGTGCCTCCACTGGAAACACCTCCTCCTCCTATGCTGCACATGCCTCTTCCACTGCCGGTGCTGAAGCTGTTAAGGCCACCAGATCCCCCGTAGCATCCTCCTCCAAATCCACCTCCATAACCTCCTCCATATCCACCACCAGAGCTGCTAGAACCAACTACAGCTGGAAAGGAAGAAAATCAAGGAGACAACAAAGTCATTTTGGACTACTATTGCCAGCAAATGTCACGGACTAAACTCTCTCAGTTTGGTCCTCAATCAAATATTTCCATATACCCCATGTCTACTGTGAATTTCATCTTTATGAGTGACCTTCTGTGGCTTTCTCCTAGCAATAAACTTGCTGCTATAACTTTGCAGTGAAGAGTCCCATGGAGCTTATTCTTGGAAAGAATTAAAATGGCCATCATATCATGCACTAGTGAAATTGAAAGTCGTCAAATTCACTGTATTCAGCCAAAGCCCATCACAACACAAAACCAAACCAAAGATAAAATGCTCACAATAGCATACAGTCTACTACAAAAATAAATCGGTCAGCGGCTCAACACTGAAATGTCCCCAAGCCCTTTGACTCTTATCTTCCTGGTGCGCAAGGGCAGAAAGAGTCACTCTGCACAACTCATAAGGATCTACATCAGTTAATGGATAAATTGGGGATCCTTAAGATTATCATTTCAACAAATTTATTCCTGGGTTCTGCATATAATGGGCCATTTAGAACATAGGGCTTTTCCGCACAATTCATTTAAAACGTTTTGAGGCAGGAAAATAAAACATTTCCTCCATGGGGTTCTGCATTGTTTTTATCCCAAAACATTTTATTTCCAGCATCAAATGATTTAAATGAACCCCCTTTTAAAGCGATTCTCTGGCTGAAAACTCATTAAAATGTTTTCCGCGGCTGTGTGATCTCAGGCTTCTCTGCTTCCCTGAACTTCCTCCTCGGCGCCATTTTCTGAGCTCACTCCGTTCCCCCTTGCCGATTTATTTGCAGCATTTCTCTGCTTTTTCTTTTATTTTGGGAGGGGGTGCATTCTTTGAAGCATTGAGTATATGAGGAATAGAGAATGCAGCACGAGGCTGTGAAGCATTGGCCGTTTCCGCACGGCCACGCTGGGGGTTCGCACGAACGGTCCCGGTTGCGGTGGGGAAGACAGCGCAGCCTCCGCGCAGGCTGCACCGTCCCCCAAACACCTTACCGTGTCCTCCGGCCTCCGGTGCATCGCACAGACCAGGGGACACGCCCCCCCTGCCCTGCGCGACAGCTCCCAGTCGCCGCGGCAGAGGGGGCATATCCCCAGCCTTATCGCGGCGTGCACCAAAGGCCATGAGCTGAGGTAGCAGGCAGCCTGGGAAGGGGGGGATGGCGCCCCCTTCACACGGCAGTGGTTGGAAGCCGCTGTTTCCCAAAAACCTTGCTCGGGGAGCGAGGTTGGGAAACAGTGGCTTCACGCCATGGGGGGGGGAGCGAGGGCAGTGCGGCTGCGATGCAGCTGCGCCCCCCATGCGAACAGCTCCCTAGGGACGGGGTTTTTGCCGTCCCTAGGGCGCTGTTATTGGCCCGTGCGGAAAGGGCCATTGATTCAACACAGAACTCCCCCCCAAAAAGGGAATCCCAGCCAGGAATCATTTCAAGGGGGTGAGTTTGAAGAAAAAGTGGGGATTGCAAATGTTTCACAAATGTTTTGCAAACATTTTAGAAGATTTGTGCAGAAAGGGCCCTCATGTGGGAGATCTTCCACAACAGGATTCCCACAAACACCTATCTATTGGATCATATCATGCACTAACCATCATCATGTTGCCATGTACAGGTAAAGTGTATGTGTTGAAATCCACTTCACCATTGAATTACCTACTACCCAGGGCTTAATTTCAGCCAGGGCCTCTCTGAAGCTACTAGAACTCACAACGTCTCTTTGAGGAGGGGCCGTGGCTCAGTGGTGGAGCGTCTGCTTGGTCCAAGGTTCAATCCCTGGTAACTCCAGTTAAAATGATCAGATAGTTTGTGAATGAAAAAGCCTCTGCTTGAAACCCTGGAGAGCCGTGGCCCCTGGAGTAGGCAATACTGACCATGATGAAGTAAATTGTCTTTAATGCTGGGACTCAGCCCTGGTTGGTGACTAATGCTTTGTGACAAAGCAACCCAAAAGCAATTTTGTTTCATGACACCGGCCCTTCCCACACAACAAACGTATAACGGGTTGCAGTTGGGATGAAGGAACCCATTCTCCTGTTTTTGTGTTCACATGCATCCATGTAGGCAGCGGTTGAAGCCCACGGAAACAATCCGGGTTGCTGTCATGCCTTCGCCCGGAAACGTGACTATTTTTTTATTCACCTCCCACCCGTGAGTACCTACGCAGGTGTGCACAGATTAACCCCCCAAGCCATGCTGATGTCCCATGATACGACCATCTGTACCTGCGTAGCGATGCAGATGTAAGCCGTGAAATTTTTTAAAAAGGAAAACAGAGGCAAATAATATGCCTCCTGCCCAGCTGTTTGCTTGCGAGCGGCTACAGCCCAGGATTGTTGAAAAGCCTCAGGAATAGAGTGATTAAAAAATCAGTCTGGGGGAAACAACATGGGCAGACTCGTTTTAGGGGCAAGATCTTGGAAAGTCCCCCCCCCCAAAAAAAACACAGGGTTTTTTTTAATTGTCCTACACCCATGCTTATTGGCCCATGTGGAGGAGGCCAGTGACATTAGAATTGTTAAGAACATAAGAACATAAGAACAAGCCAGCTGGATCAGACCAGAGTCCATCTAGTCCAGCTCTCTGCTACTCGCAGTGGCCCACCAGGTGCCTTTGGGAGCTCACGTGCAGGATGTAGCTTAATGGCACTGTGTAGAACATAGGAAAGAGCCTGCTGGATCAGACCAAGGAGTCCATCTAGTCCCAGCATTCTACTGCTACTTGTAGTGGCCCACCAGGGTGCCTTTGGGAGCTCACATGCAGGATGTGGAAAGCAATGGCCTTAAGAACATGGGGAAAGGAACCTGCTGGATCAGGTGGGGGATCCCATCTGGTCAACTCTCTGCTACTACGCGGTGGCCACTTAGCAAGGTGCCATTGGGAGCTCACATGCAGGATGTGAAAGCAATGGCCTTAAGAACATACGGAAGAGCCTGCTGGATCAGACCAGAGTCCATCTAGTCCAGCATTCCCTTTGCTACTTTCGCCAGTGTAGCCCACCAGGTGCCTTTTGGGAGCTCAAGGGAATGTGAAAGCAATGGCCTTAGGAACATGGGGAAGAGCCTGCTGGGATCAGACCAAGTCCATCTAGTCCAACATTCTGCACCATGGTGGCCCACCAGGTGCCATTGGGAGCTCACATGCAAGGATGTGAAGCACTGGCCTTAAAAACAGAAAGAGCCTGCTGGATCAGACCAGAGTCCATCTAGTCCAGCACTCTGCTACTGCGGTAGCCCACCGATTGCCTTTGAGACTCACATGCAGGATGTGAAAGCAATGGCCTTAAGGCATGAGAAAGGTGCTGGATCAGACCAGAGTCCATCTGAGGTCCAGCTCTCTACTGCTACGCGGTGGCCCGCCAGGTGCCATTAGGAGCTCACAGCTGGGATATGTGGCCTTAAGAACATAGGGAAAGAGCCTGTCTGGATCAGACCAGGAGTCCATCCTAGTCCCGAGCTCTCTGCTTACTGCATGAGAAAGTGGCTCCACCAGGGTTGCCATTGGGGAGCTCACATGCAGGAATGTGAAAGCAAATAGCCTTAAGAACATAAGGGAAGAGCCTGCTGGATCAGACCAGAGTCACATCTAGTCCAGCATTCTGCTACTCCATGCAGTGGGCTCCACCAGCTGCCTTTGGGAGCTCACATGCAGGATGTGAAAGCTTAATGGCCTTAAGAACATGGGGAAGAGCCTGCTGGATCAGACCAAGAGTCCATCCTAGTCCAGTGCATCTCTGCTACTACTCAGTGGCCACCTGGAAGGGTGCCTTTGGGGACTCACATGCAGGATGTGGAAAGCAATGAGCCTTAAGAACATAAGGAAAGAAAGCCTGCTGGATCGAGACCAGAGTCCATCTAGTCCAGCTCTGCACTTTTCGCGGTGGCCACCAGGAGGTGCCTTGCAGGAATACATGCAGGATGTGAGAAGCAATGGCACTTAAGAACATAGGAAAAGAGCCTGCTGGATCAGACCAGGGAATCATCTAGTCCAGCACCTCTGCACCACTACTGAGTGGGCCCCACCAGGTGCCTTTGGGAGCTCCACATGCAGGATGTGAAAGCAAATGGCCTTAAGAAATCATAAGGAAGAGCCTGCTTGATCCAGACCAGAGTCCATCCTAGTCCAGCTTGTTCACCCTGCTACTGCAGTGTGGCCCACCAGGGTGCCATTGGGAGCTCACATGTAGGATGCTAAATGACCCAGAACATAAGGAAGAGCCTGCTGACTGTGACCCTTCAGGAGTCCATCTAGTCCAGCTCTCAAGCTACTGCAGTGGGCCCCAACCAGGGTGCTCATTGGGGAGCCTCACATGCAGGGATGTGAAAGCACTGGCCTTAAAAAAACATAAGAAAGAGCCTGCTGGACTGTGACCATCCTCATCTAGTCCAGCATTCTTTCTACCTGCAGTGGCCCACCACAGCTGCCTTTAGGGAGCTCACATGTGCAGGATGTAGAAAGCACTGGCCTTAAGAAGCATGAAAGAAGACCCTGCACTGGACTCCAGACCAAGAGTCCATCTGAGGTGAACCAGCACTCTGCTACTGCAGTGAGGTGGCCCACCAGGAGTGCCTTTGGGAGCTCACATGCAGGGATGTAGAAAGCAATGGCCTTAAAGAACATAAGGGAAGAGCCTGCTGGATCAGACCAAGAGTCCATCTAAGGTCCAGCTCTCTGCTACCGTGTGGCCTGCACCAGGTGCTCTCTTGGGAGCCTGCCACATGGGAGGAAAGCAATGGCCTTAAGAACATAAGGAAGAGCCTGCTGGACTGTGACCAGAGTCCACATCTAGTCCAGCACTCTGCTACTCCTAGTGGCCCACCAGGTGCTCTTTGGGCCTACATGCAGGATGTATGTTTTGGCCTTAAGAACATAAGGAAGAGCCTGCTGGACTGTGACCAGAGCTCATCTAGTCCAGCTCTCTGCTACCGCAGTGGCCCACCAGGTGCCTTTGGGGAGCTCACATGCACGGGATGTGAGAAGCAATGGCCTTAAAAGAACATATAAGGAAGAATATACTGGATCAGACCAGGAGTCCATCTAGTCCAGCACTCTGCTACTGGCATGGTGGCCCACCAGGTGCTCCTTTGGGGAGCTCACATGCAGGATGTGGGAGAGAAGCAATGGCCCACTTAAGAGACATAAGGAAGAGCCTGCTGGATCAGACCAGAGTCCATCTAGTCCCAGCGCTCTCTCTGCTTTGCACTGTGCAGTGGCCCCACCACAGGTGCTCTCTTTCATGGGGAGCTCAAGCACATGCAGGATGTAGAAAGCAATGGCCTTAAGAGACATAAGGGAAGAGCCTGCTGGATCAGACCAAGAGTCCATCTAGTCCCAGCTCTCTGTTTCAGAAAGGGCCCACCAGGTGCCTTTGGGCCTGCCATGCAGGATGCAGCAATGGCCCAAGAAGCAAGAAAGAGCCCGCTGGACTGGGACCAGAGTCCATCTAGTCCAGCCTCTGCTACCGCAGTGGCCCACCAGGTGCCTTGGGAGTTCAAGCATGCAGGATGTGAAAGCAATGGCCTTGCAGAACATAAGAAAGAGCCTGCTGACTGTGACCAGGTTCTGCCCTATTCAGCCTCACACTGCCAGGTGGCCACACAGGTGCCTTTCTTTGGGAGCCTCACATGGCAGGATGTGTAAGCAATGGCCTTAAGAATCATAAGAAAGAGCCTGGCTGGATCAGACCAGGAGTCCATCTAGTCCACAGCTCTCTGCACTGCAGAGGTGGCCCACCAGGTGCCTTAGGGAGCTCACGTGCAGGGGAAGAAAGTAATGGCCTTAAGAACATAAGGAAGAACCTGCTGGATCAGACCAGAGTCCATCTAGTCCAGCACCTCTACTACTGCTTGGCTGGCCCTTGGAGGTGCAACACAGAGCTCACATGTAGGATGAATGAGCATGTGGCGCCTGCTATAATTGCTGCTCCCGATCACCTGGTCTGCTAAGGCATTTGCAACCTCAGATCAAGGAGGATCAAGATTGGTAGCCATAAATCGACTTCTCCTCCATAAATCTGTCCAATTGTTGTGATAAGAACTTGTAGCATTTCGAGTGCTGGGCACTGACCAGGGAGAATGGAGTCTTCCTGAAAAAGGCGGGGTGTAAATGTAATACAATTAATGAATGGATTAATTAAAACTCCTGCTCAGTCCCCAAGCTGACTGGATTGTTCTGGCAAATCATCCTCACTTGGCCAGATGTTGCCTCACAGCATTGTTGGAGGAAAGGTAGGTCGGACGGGTGGCTGAGTCACGGGCAAATCGTTTAGCAAACCACAACTGTCACCGCCAACCCAAGCTGACTTTGGGAAGTCTCCATACGGCACTTGGAGCACGTAGACTAGCTCCTCAAAAGTTCTCATGGCACATTACAACGGCATATTAGGGCTGCCCCAAAGCAGCTGGCTTTCTGGTCTCCTAAAAGTCGATACCGTTGTGCACAGGGAAATCTGTGTGGACCATTTCCATCCTGCCTCTGCTATGCTCCGTCTATACCAGGGGTAGGGAACCTGCGGCTCTCCAGATGTTCAGGAACTACAATCCCCATCAGCCCCTGCCAGCATGGCCAATTGGCCATGCTGACAGAGGCTGATGGGAATTGTAGTTCCTGAACATCTGGAGAGCCGCAGGTTCCCTACCCCTGGTCTATACTCAATTTATTTATTTATTATTTATTAATTAAATTGATAGGCCGCCTCATCCCCGAAGGAGCTCAGGCTGACTCACAACATACGGGACTGTTTGAGAACAGTAAAATCAATATAACATAAAAATCTAACTTTCATTTAAAATTCAGCCCTTAATTGCAAATTAAGACAAATAAATACAGATTAAAACAACAAGGGTTGTGTAGAAACACACACACACACACAGGCGCCGGGTCTAAGGAGGCCAAAAGAGGCCAAAGGGAGGGAGGAGGCAGGGCCCAGGATGGAATCAGGGCCCTACCAGGATGGAAAAGGCAGCTTAGTTCCGGTTTCAGTGGGGGGCAATAGAACCGGGGCCGGCCCCTCCAAAAGCCCGGTGGAATAGCTCCGTCTTACAGGCCCTGCGGAATTCACCAAGGTCACGGAGGGCCCGGACAGCTGGAGGTAGAGCATTCCACCAGGCAGGGGCCAGAGCCGTAAAGGTGATGCTTCAGCCTTGCCCCTATCGATGGCTGTCATATGTGGATTGAATGCAAAGAAGTAAAAAGATTCTGGGAAAAGGCATTGCTATGGATCGAGAAATGGGTGAAAAATAAAGTGGAATTAAGAAAGGATCTATTATTTATGGGAATAATTGATGATGAAAAAAATAGATACACAATATAGAAATCTGTAGAAAACGTTGATTAGAGCAAGACATGCAGGGATAGCGTTTGGATGGAAAGATAAGAAAAAAATGGACGATTCAGAAATGGTTGGAACATATATGGGAACAAGTGACATGAGACATTTTTGAAATATTATCAAAGAACAAAACATGGCAAGAAAAACAGAATGAAATAATGAAGATATGGACACGTTATGAGAATTGGATGAAGGAGACGGGAGTCAAAGAAGACATATGAACCAGGGGGCATAGAACCAGGGGGCATTCATTGAAAATGCTGGGGGGAAGAATTAGAACTAATAAAAGGAAACACTTCTTCACGCAACGTGTGATTGGTGTTTGGAATATGCTGCCACAGGAGGTGGTGATGGCCACTAACCTGGATAGCTTTAAAAGGGGCTTGGACAGATTTATGGAGGAGAAGTCGATCTATGGCTGCCACCAATCTTGCCAGTCCTCCCTTGATCTGAAGGATTGCAAAGTACCTTGCAGCAGACCAAGGTGATCGGGAGACAACAGGAAGCAGAAGGCCGGAAATTCGTTCTCACATCCCTACATGTGAGCTCCACGAGAGGAGCACCTGAGGTGGGCTACACTCTTGAGGAAAGTAGCAAAGAGAGCTGGACTAAGATGGACTTTGGTCACAGTCCAGCTGGCTTTGTTCTTAAGTGTTCCTTTTATATACATGGGATAAAGAAGACAAATAAACTTGAATAAAGACCCTACTGCTGTTTGGTTAGAAAGAGTGGAAAACATTAATAGCTGAGGGAGGGTGGGAGGAAAAAAAGGGAAAATGTATTGTTTGGAAATTATATCAGAAAGATGTAAATAGAATGATTGTTTGAAACTATACAATAAAAATATTTTTTTTAAACATAGTGGTGGTTGTTGTCAGTGAAGCCGCATCGGCACATGCTGCAGTTCGGGTGCATGCTTTGTGGCTAAAGATGCAATGTTGTACCGACACAGCTGTGCACACACCCCAAGTTGGAAGCACAACAACTTTTAAGACGGGACCACATTTTAAAGGAGTTGAATTCACAATGGCTACTTACAGATGCTCACGTTACTCTGGCAATCTCCAGACATCCTAGGAAAGAAAGAAACGAGGATTTAGGTTGTCGATCCAATCAGGAATTCCTATGCTGATGCCAGCAACGTAGTCAACAATGGCCGGTTCCATGAAGATTTATGATGTTTACTGTCAGGGATTTATTGGTTCACGGAGAGAACAGATAAGGTTGGATGCAGGGAGACCTAGCCTGAGTTCCGTTTTTTGGCAACGAAGTTAGCTTTTGCAGGATAGTTCTGAGGGTATTCTCAAATAATCCTAAGGATTATTATTTCACCCTGTCCAGTTGTTGAAGTCCAGATGTGCATACTTTTTTTGCTGACACTGGTCCACAGTGACTTTTGGTAATCGCAACATAATGATACAATCACACCCCAAGAACAAACGTACAGTTGATCCGAGAAAGATGCCTTTCCTTCCCACCTTCATGCTCGGGGACTACAGCACCCAATTAGGACCAGGACAAACTCACAGCCTAATAACCGAGAGGTTTCATTTGGGGATAAGACAGACTGAACAACCTTTCCCACAACCTAATGCTCCTGGAATGCTGGTCAGGGCATCTGAGATGGCTTCGAGTCCTCAACGTCTCCCTTTTTAAAAATGTAGCACCATCAACTTTATCTCAAGGCAGCTTGAAGATGTGCTGACGGAAAAGAGTTACACCTTGCTCTAGTCATGACCCATCTGCAATTGTAATTAATAAGTTGTTGCAGGTATATAGCAGGGCTAGATTGCTGAGGGATAATCCCAAAGAATATTGGAGAGCAAGAGCTTTGCGCTTTGCTCAGGAGAAATTGGTACTCTTGATCAAATAATCTAGTCTTTAAGCGATCGTCAATCTCCGGAGCGGTGAGCATTTGTAGGGCCTCCCAAGAGAAGCCCAAGGAAAAGATCTTTTTTTCAATATGTAGCCACCATTTCGAAAGCTGAAGCTCTCTCATTTCTAACTGGGACAAACTGTTAGGGTCAGTGCAGAAACAAAGACGCAGCCAAAACTTAAAAGTTACAACCCATGCCCTTGTTTCTAATAAATGTTGCCCTCAATGTTATCTCAAGGCAGCTGCTCCTCCCTAACCCCCTGTCCCATTTTGTTTTCAGCAGTAACCTGTACTTCTCCTTCGTGCATGTCTTGCCCACCTGCTCTCCTCTCCTTCCAGCAGTTTCCTGTAGGTGGCAATCTCAATATCGAGGGCGATCTTGACGTTCATCAGGTCTTGGTATTCTCGCAAGAGGCGAGTCATCTCCTCCTTGGCCTTCTGCAGAGCTGCCTCCATTTCGACAAGCTTGTCCCTTGCATCCTTGAGTGCCAGCTCGCCCCGCTCTTCCGCTTCCGTGATGGAGCTCTGCAGCTTTTCACACTGCCAGGCAAGATGGACATTCCATTAGAGATTCCCTATACTTAGAATCTGGACATCAAGAGGCAATGCCTCCTCATCAAAGAAGAACGTTTGTACAAACAGGCTGTACTATGCCATTCTACTACCTTTTGTATGAAGTTCCCATATTTGGTCAAATGAGAAGGCATAATGAGGATGGTGAATATATCATGATTCCATAAAAGTGAAGAATATCAAAAATTGGCCGGGAATTTTGTTCCCTGAGTATCACAGCTTTCTATTTTAATAAAATTTACTAGCCCTTAAGGGAGCAAAGATCAGCTTGAAAAGTATGGGCAATGCCTGCAGCTCTTCCTACTGGCATTCAAGAAAGAAGAAGGGGTTAGTTTTTGTCATAGCTGGCAAGAGCTCAGCTGAATAGGACTTACAGTCACTGGCGTAATGCCCATTGGGCAAGGTGGGCAGCTGCCCAGGGCATCACCTTGTGGGGGGCATCAAAATGCTGGGTTCGTTTTTGGGTATTTTTAGTGGTTTTCCTTTATGGCCTTGGGGGGTATAATTAGGGCAGTCTCCTGGTGAGACCCTGAAAGTTTTGAGACTGTGCCTTCAAAAATGTGCCCCCCCCCCCCAGCCTGCAACCCCCATTGACAGCAATGCAGAAAACTCAATGCAGAACAAAGATTCTTGGGCAAATTTCGGGATGTTCTTGCAGGGAGGGCATTCTTGGACGTATCAGCACCAAAATTTCAGGGTCTCATCAGGAAACTGCCCTGATGATACCCCCCAGGTTTGGTGCAGTTTGGTTCAGGGGGGCCAAAGTTATGGACCCTCAAACTGTAGCCCCCATCTCCTATTAGCTCCAATGGGAAACACTGGGGGATGGGGCACCCCCTTTGGGAGTCCATAACTTTGGACTCCTCGAACCAAACCTCACCAAACGTGGGGAGTAGCATAAGGACAGTCTCCTGATGATATGCTGAAATTTTGGTGCTGATATGTCTAAAAACTTCACCCCCTGTAGGCACCAATGTCCTGGTGCAAAGAATTTTTTGGTCGTGGTGGAGTGGCCGCCCATGGGGGGGGCGGGGCATCCAACTCAGGTTTTGCCCAGGGCTACAGTTTGCCCAGGGCTGCCTCGTTACGCCCCTGCTTACAGTTATCAAAATATGGACTCATTCCCCCTCACCACGCCAACTGCAACCAGAACATGGGCCAAACAACATATTCAGAAATGTATACAGTCCTGCAATTGCACCTTTTCCCATCACAAAGTGGGCAACCTATGTCTGGCTGCCTCTCCCAAATCAAAACTCAAAAGTCAACAAGAACTCAAAAGTCATCCAGACTCAGTGGCGTAGCACCGGGGCGGGGGGGGGTGCCAATGCAAGGGCATGACGGGGGCATTCTAGGGCATTCTGGGGCATGGTGGGGGCAGGCAGGGGTGTGGTGGGGCGCAGGGCATAGTACCCCCTTGCTACAGCTCTGGCCAGACTCCTCCTCCCTTCACATCTGACATCATCGCAGCCATTCCGAAAAGGACTATCCCAACTGTCAAGATGATGGCTGACCTTCTGGAAGGCCCCACAACTGCTTGCTTGGCACAAATATTCCAGCCTGAACTTTCCACATAGTGCTTATGTAGTTGCCACTGGTTCTGTCTGGATCAGGCCTGATACAGCAGTGGCGTAGGAGGTTAAGAGCTCGTGTATCTAATCTGGAGGAACCGGGTTTGATTCCCAGCTCTGCCGCCTGAGCTGTGGAGGCTTATCTGGGGAATTCAGATTAGCCTGTGCACTCCCACACACGCCAGCTGGGTGACCTTGGGCTAGTCACAGCTCCTCGGAGCTCTCTCAGCCCCACCCACCTCACAGGGTGTTTGTTGTGAGGGGGGAAGGGCAAGGAGATTGTAAGCCCCTTTGAGTCTCCTGCAGGAGAGAAAGGGGATATAGAATCAAACTCTTCTTCTTCTTCTTCTTCTTCTTCTTCTTCTTCTTCTTCTTCTTCTTCTTCTTCTTCTTCTTCTTCTTCTTCTTCTTCTTCTTCTTCTTCTTCTTCTTCTTCTTCTTCTTCTTCTTCTTCTTCTTCTTCTTCTTCTTCTACATAGAAGCCCTAAAACATTATGCTAGGCTCCTGGGGCGGATGCGATCACTTGCCCTGTTATACTTTTCACCCCAGGATCAGTGGTGGGATTCAGCAGGTTCGCACCACTTCGGCAGAACCAGTTGTTAAAATGGTGCTCGTAAACAACCAGTTGTTAAAGTATTTGAATCCCACCACTGGCCAGGATACTCTCTTCCCCATACTAAGAAGTATGTTTTTGAGACCCCTCCAGCGTCTCAGGCCTTGTGCTGTCTCTGGGGTTGCCAATCTCCAGGTGACCCCTGGAGATCTCCCACTATTACAGTTAATCTCCAGACAATCAAGATCAATTTCCCAGGAGAAAATGGCTGGGTTGGAGGGCAGACTCTATGATCTTATACCATAGTGGGGTCCCTCCCTTCCCCATATTCCACCCCCAAAATCTCCAGGTATTTTCCAATTCAGAGCTGGCAACCCTAGCTGTCTCAGGTGTAGAGGAGTTTAGAGGTCAATGAACAAGGGAGTAGCCTCTTTCCCATAGGAACTCTGGCAACCACCAGTCAAAGCTCTTTCCTGTGACTCTCTGATGCTCCTCAATACTCTGACCATAATTTATGATCTTGTAGGATAATAAACAAACCTCTCAGGCAATTCAGGAATGTCCATTGGGATACAGACTCTCCAGGAAAGCCAATCAAAGACACAGGCAGGATGACCTCATTTCCTGACCCATTGATGCCAGCCATTAGTCAAGCCATCAACAATGGTAACTCAAGAAAACAAGAGTTTGGATCTATACCCTGTCTTGCTCTACTGTAAGGAGTCCCAAGGCAGCTTACAAACTCCTGTTCCCTTCCTCTCTCCACAACACACACCTTGTGAGGTAGTGAGAGTTCTGAAAGAACCGTGACTTGCCTAAGGTCACCCAGCAGGTTTCATGTGTAGGAGCAGGGAAACACATCCAGTTCACCAGATAAGAGTCTGCCACTCATGTGGAGGAGTGGAGACTCAAACCCAGTTCTCCAGATTAGAGTCCCCCCGCTCTTAACCACTTCACCACGCTGGTTCTCAGTCATGCCATTCACAGTCAAACCCTCCTCCCACCCCACCAGCACTTTAGTCAGAGCACTCTGTAAAAATGTGAAGTCCTTGATAGCAAAAGGGATCCCAATGACCACCCCAATCCTGGCTATTCCCCAAGCAGTAATGACCCTTGCCCCTTTGAGGACATCCCTCCCCAAACCCCAGCATCCCGCTCTTCAACCCCAAATCTCCCAGAATTTCTCAACCAGAGTAGGCAATGCTGTATGCAAAACTTTCACTCTGGCCGTTTCCGCATGGCCTCTATGCGCCCCCACGCCAGCAAGAATTCTGCTGGCGTGGGGGTGGAGGCCCGTTCGCACGCAAGTGTGCGAGCGGGCCCAGCAGAGGCCGCTGCAGGAGAGGCGGCTCCACACGGAGCCGCCTCTTCCCCCTTCCCTCTCCCACTTACCTCGTCGCTGACGTCGTCCCTGCCTGAGCCTCCTAAGTCCCGCCCACACTGCCCTCCGACCTCCAGGGGTCGGAGGGACCAAGCGAGGGAGGGACTTAGGAGGCCAGTGCTCAATGGACTGGCTGTTTAGCCGAGAGAAAAGATGGGAGAGAGGAAGGAAACTGGCGTGTTCCCCCCGGGCGGTGCTGTTACGCATCAAGGCTCCGCCGGGAAGGCGCTGTTCCCTCAAAACTACCACCTTTAAGAGGGTTGTTTTTTAGAGGCTGACCTGGACGCCCGCCCCCCCGAGGGAGGGACCAGGTTTCCATGCCAGGTCAGGCTGCTTTCGAAGCGTTTCAGCAAGGCGCCGCCTGTGCTGAAGCAACAGCCACGGGGGCGGCGTTTTTACCGCCCCCAGGCCGCCGTTTTTGGCCCATGCGGAAACGGCCTAAGAGTCCTGCAGAAATATAGGAATGCAAGAGGCTTTCTTGGTTTTGTTTGACTGTCTTAAAATGTTTTCGCTTTTTTTCTGATTGCACAGCTGCAGTTAAGATACAACAACAACATCAGGCCCAGGGGCTGACCAGAAGAAATTCTGCAAATATTGACCTATCCCAGGGAACAGTTTCTCCCCCCGCCTCCCACCTGCCCCCACGTTAATCCTGTAAACACTTCTCAGCTTTACCTGCTTCTTCACATTTTCAATTTCAGCTCGTAGTCTCTGAATTGTCCGGTTGAGCTCAGAGATCTCGGACTTGGTATCTCGTAGACTGTCACCATGTCTCCCAGCATTTACCTGCAGCTCTTCATACTGGCATTCAGAAAGAAGAAAAGGTTTGTCGTTGCTACCAAGATAATATTATACCACAAGGCCCATTTGCTAATTGATGGAGGTTTCTCCAAAATCTTGGCAGAGGTAGCCTCCATAAAAGAAAGGCAAGCGGCAATACTAGACAGACTAATGACCAGTTAGGTGACCTGTTTTAGACTGGAAAGATAAATTAATGACTGAATTCTGACCTTCGTTTGGTACCAAGACTCCGCTTCTAAACGGCTCTTCTGAGCAATCTCTTCATATTGAGCTTTGACCTCTGCGATGATGCTGTCCAAGTCCAGGTTCCGGTTGTTGTCCATTTGAAGGACAACGGAGGTGTCGGAAACAGTCTGCTGCACCTGGCTGAGTTCCTGCAAAAACCATGCAGACATTAGCACCGGCACATTCTTTTAGAAGTATCTGAACTCATCTTTTAGTTTGTTGCACCAGCATGGTATAGTTGTTAAGAGCAGGTGGACTCTAATCTGGGGCACCAGGTTTGATTTCACACTCGTACACACGTCGCCATCTGGGTGTCCTTGCGCTAGTCACATTTCTCTGAGAACTTTCTCAGCCTCACTGACCTCATAAGTTGTCTGTTATAGGGAGGGGGAGGGGAAGAGTTTGTAAGCCGCTTTGAGACTCCTTACAGGAAACAAACATGGGGTATACATCCAAACTCTTCTTCTATTTGCCTAATTTTCCTGAATGTTCAGAAGCGACTAATGGCAGTGGGAACTGAAGTTGGCATGCCTAGGTCAATTACCCACTAGTGATCTGGCGTGCACCGAGAGAAGAGAGGAGGCACATCAAGGCAAGATCGGAACGTATTTAGCCCTAAAGAGTCATGTTATTGTATTGTCGAAGGCTTTCACAGCCGGATTCAACTGGTTGTGGTGGGTTTCACGGGCTGTGTGGCCATGGTCTGGTAGATCTTGTTCCTAACGTTTCGCCGGCATCTGTGGCTGGCATCTTCAGAGGTGTATCACAGAGAAAAGTCTGTTTCACACTGTATTATTATTCTTAATGGGCTTTCTGACACCCCAAAATGAATAAAACATTAACTGCCATCATTATACACTACCCTTATGCCCATTATAATACTGGGTAGGGTATACATGGGTTTCAACAGAGTAGATATGTCAGGGGATATAACCCATTTTGTACCATCTGCAGGATACCTGTCAGTGAGAGCTAAGTCACCCAGCATCATATGTGGAGGACACTGTTTTGCTGTCCATATTGCAGAATGGGGGCATTGCTCTATTCAGTAAATGGATTGATTGTGCTTTGCTCTCACTATAGGAATAGCATTGATACATTGATACGTAGAAAAGTACAAAGTGCATGCTGGGACACCACTCATGTAAAGCTGCTTCCTGCTTTAGGAGGCCGTTTCCATGAGCCCTTTTCGAGGTGCGTCGGCGGTATATAAACCGACGCACCACCCTGGCACTGTTTACACGCCCAGTAGGGGCGGGGAAGACGGCGCAGCCTCCCCCCCCCTGTCCTGCACGACAGCTCTGGAGTTGCAGGGCAGGGTGTGTGTGTCCCCTGGCCTGGGCGATGCGCCAGAAGGTCGGAGGGACAATAAGGCATTCAGGAAAGGGGGGAATGGCGCCTTCCAGCTGCTGCCATTCGCACGGCAGCGGTTGGAAGCCGCTGTTTTTTAAAAATCTCGCTCAGGGAGCGAGGTTCGGAAAAAGTGGCTTTGCACCGCTTGGGGGTTGCAAGGATCACAGCAGCAGCAGCCATGTGAACCCCTCCCCAGGGACGCTGTTTTTTGAGTCCCTGGGATGCTGTATTCCACCCGTGCAGAAACAGCCCAACATTCCCAACAAGAGAGAATCAAATCCGTTCTTGTCTGCATAACCCCATTTCGTCATCAGCATAAACCCATTCTGGGTTATAGTTTTTGGTTATTCAGGAGTGTGATGAAACACACACGAGCAGCTGTTTTGAATCTGAGAGTGTCTTGCCAAGAATTGTTGCATAGCTAGCACACAGAGCAAATTGAAAAAGAATAGCAACAAGGTAGCTGTTATCAGTACAAACATTCCAATATTATTCGTTGCCATTTCATTTTGTTGAAACACGTACAAAGCTTTTATAGACTTTTCATCCCAACGTTTACTGAAAAGTACATATCCACAAGATTACAGTGGCACCATTAGAACATAAGAACATAAGAAAGAGCCTGCTGGATCAGACCAGAGTCTGTCTAGTCCAGCACTCTGCTACTTGCAGTGGCCCATCAGGTGCCTTTGGGAGTTCACCTGCAGGATGTGAAAGCCTTCTGCTGCCACCGCTGCTCCCGAGTACCTGGTCTGCTAAGGCATTTGCAATCTCAGATCAAGGAGGATCAAGATTGGTAGCCACAGATCGACTTCTCCTCCATAAATCTGTCCAAGCCCCTTTTAAAGCTATCCAGGTTAGTGGCCGCCACCACCTCCTGTGGCAGCATATTCCATTGATTTGTGCAAGCAAATTCAAATTTGTTGTGAACATTCCTCCCTTCCCAAAACCATTTGTTTGCAGCTTCTCTATTCTCCCCGGTGCCTGCAAGAAACAACAAAACTACTTACAGCATCATACAGACATCTCAAGAAGTTGACTTCATCTTGCAAAGCATCCTGTCTGGCCTGCAATTCTACTTTGTTCATGTAAGCAGCATCCACATCCTGTAGGTAAGAAGAAAATAAGAGCAACAATGACAATAAATAGAAGTCTTCGAGTCTTCTAAATGCCTACTCTCCCAGCATTTTGAACCTTCAAACCACAACAAAGGTACCAAGAATGCTTATCTGTCACACAATAGCTGTGGAATTTCACAGACAGATTAGGAGAGAAGGTAGCCCAAAGATCTGACTACTATCCCTCCATACACACACACACACACACACACACACACACACACACACACACATCTAGCACTCAATCTCAGCGAAAAGCCAACAACCCATTCCCTTCTACCAGCCTGCAAATGCCTCCCTGTACCACCATCTCTTCTCTTCATTCAGTGGTTGCGGAAGAGTCTCTATAGTGCTGCTGGCTTCCTAGGACAACCACTTTCTCTTTGATGGCACCATCACATGCATGTATATTAAGTGCCGTCAAGTAGCTTCTGACTCATGGCAACCCTAATATCCTCTAAAACATCATTAACAGCCTTGTTCAGGTCTCACAAACTGAGGGCCATGACTTCCTTCATGGAGTCAATCCATCTCATGTTGGGTCTTCCTCTTTTCTTGCTGCCTTCAACTTTACCTAGCATTATTGTCTTTTCTGGTGAGTCTTATCTTTTCATAATGTGACCAAAGTACAACAGCACCAGCTTGGTCATCTTAGCTTCTAGGGACAGTTCAGGCTTGATTTGATCTTGAACCCACTGATTTGTCTTTTCTTCTCCAACACCACACACAGGCCCTCTGAAATGGCCCTGCCCTGAACTGGGTGTCTCAGGTTGGCCTGATCTCATCAGATCTTGGAAGTTAAGTAGGGTCGGCTCAGGTTAATACTCAGGCCACCAAGGACGTATAGGTAAGTAGAGGCAGGGACTGGCAAAATGCCTCTGCTCATCTTGAAAACCTCACGGAGTCATTGTAAGTCAACAGCAACTTGAAAACACTTTCCATCACCAAAATGGCACTGGAATCCTATGGGCCTTTCGCCGCGAGGCGTTTTATGGCCCTGGAGTGACATAAAACGCTGTCCCCAGGGAACCATTATTCGCTTTAGAATTAAATGGCCTTGACGAACCCGGCATTTCCCAACTTCGCCCGGGGAGCGAGGTTGTTGAAAATATCACCGGCTTGGAGCCGCTGTCGTGGGAACGGCTGCGGCTCCAAAACCCTCTCCCCACTCCCCACACCACTGTCACTTACGCTGGTCCCCGGCCCTCGGTGCGTCGCCGGGCCTTCAGGGGACACGCCCCATTACCCTCGCGTAAACCGGCTCGAAGCAGGCTGGCGCCTTGGGCGGGGAGGGCATGTCTCCAGACTACCGGCGGTACTGAATGGCCAGGGATAACGCCGAATGCGGCCGAGGGCGACAGCGTCCTCTGCGGCGCCCGTCGTCCCAGCCAGTTCTGGGACCGTCCATGCAGATGGTCCCAGCGTCGTCAGGTCGGCGTGGATTACGCCGACCCAACCCCTTCCGCCTCCGTGCGGAAGGGGCCCTAGAGAGACCAGATTCTCCAGGGCAACACCATCAAACAGAATACTGTAGGGGCCTGATTCCAGCCCATTACAGAGAACCCCTTACAGAAGAGAAAGGTGGGGTATAAATCAAAACTGTTCTTCTTCTACCCTCCACTGCGCAGGGAGGGAGAGCAAGTATGAGTGCACTGGTCCTGCCCCCCCCCCCCAATCTCTGAGTTGTCTGCGTGAGATGAATGCACTGAGGAAGGTCCTCCACATATGTCCCTCTCCATGATAAGGGACACCATTTTCAGTACACTGCCAATCACAGGAGGAGCAGGAGCATGAAAGCACTTCCAGATCACTTGGAGATTACATGGAAGCAGTGGGCGGGGCCACAGAGCTTACAGCCACACTCTGTCCCCATGTGATTAGTATACATGGGGGAGGGGGTTGTCTTTCCTGGGCTTTTGTTTTAGACCTATGCATGTAGGAGAGTGAGGTCGTAATGAGATGGCAGTGTGCCACAGTGAAATGTGTTGGTCTCTGTTGTACTTCAATAACAATAAGCAGAAAACAGCAAAGCATACGTAAGTGTAAAATTTTTTTTACCACTTTTTAAAAGTTATAGGTATTTTCACATGAGGGGAAACATTAAAAATCTGGGGGTTTTCTTATTTCCCTCCCCCCAAAAGGAGAAGAACACGGAGGAAGGTGCAGGATATCATGTTGGGATCGGACATAATGGAGCAGGGTGGAATGGCAGCAACCAGGAAAGGTGTTGTGACTCTGCTTCTACTGCATCTCTCCCCCAGACATTTCACCAGAAAGATCTCCCCTTTAACTCTCTAGCAGGGTCAAATGGTAATGCCAGAAAGACAACAGAGAGAATAGGCTGATGTTTCTTTGTTTCCCAGGACCAGGTTGGCTTTGCCATATAATGCAATGATCCAGCAGTTCCAGACTAAGCAACAGTATTTCCAAGTATCTGTTCTTGTACAGCAAATGGTCACTTTTATGAGATCCAGTGTCAACCAACAACCATCATGCATCCCATGATTCATTAGTTCACAAGCAAGCAATGGGTGGACCTGCACTTGGGTCGATTCCCCACTTCAAAAATGAAAGTAGATACAAACCGGTTTGGTAAGATTTGGGACCTTTTGAACACGGTTTCATGGCCCCCACTGCAGCTTCCGCCCCCTTGTTCCCAGAAACGCAGCAGCCATGCAGGATTCCACACTGTCGGCGAATCGAACAGGCGATTCGCTCAGGGGCTATCCTGATTGGCTGCTGCATTGTGCTGGGGCAGGATTTTTTTTTACATTTTCAAACTGACGGATCCACGTCTGCGTGAGCATGCGCAGAACGACTCTATGCAGAGACGAAGAAACGGGTGGTTAAAACAAAGTCCTGTTTCTGCACCCCTCCATGTTTCTGCACGCCTCCTTGAATGTTGTATCCATGTGGACACAACGTGTAGCACTGCTTTGTATTTTCTTCTACTCAGTCAATCAGTCAAAGCCGGCCCCATGTAACTTCGTATCCATGTGGATTTCCCATCCGCAAAATTTTTTAAAAGGGCTGCGCGCGCATTGTGCACAGCCCACTGCATCCTGATTGGATGGGAGGCTCCATGTCACTCGCAAGGGTGGGCAGTTCAAATCCGGATTCACCCCCCCCCTCACTTCCCCACCACTCCACGTTTTTGAAAAGGTCTACTTCCTTCCAGGTTCTAAAATAACCCTGATACGGGAGGGAGCGACAGAAACGGGATGAATGCTCGTTCGGCGCTGGTGTAGTGGGGAGTTCTGCAGGAAACCTGGATATTTGGAGTGATGAACAGGGAATCGACCTTACACTCTTCCCATGTTGAACTGACTAGTAATTGAAGTAAGTGAAGTAATCTGTATATTCTAACCCATCATATGCCAAGTTTCCTTTCTTTAAGAAAAGCAAACACCTTTAGTTCTTACCTTTTTCAAAAGCACAAAGTCGTTCTCTGCTGTTGTACGCTTATTAATTTCATCTTCATATCTGGTCAACGCAACAAGAACAATAGAACAGAGCTTTAAGTTCAATTACTTGTTTCCCCCTGACAATTTTCTTCTGTCAGTTGCATATTTATCCTACTTGGGTACCATTTTGTTTCTCTTCTACCCATAATGGGGTGTAAACGGCAGGTGTCTTTTTTGTGGAGAGGTGGGGTCATCGGAGATTTTATTTTACCAATTTAAAAATGTAATGTTTTCACTGCAAATTGCAAACTGCCTTGATTTTCGAGGAAAACTGGGATATAAATATTTAAATAATTAAAGAAAGACATTTCTAGTCAAAATAATCTTCCAAACTTCTGGACATGAAAGCAGAATAATTGAGTTTTTTTAAAAAAAATTCTATGTACGCAAAGTTATTCTTTCTGTCATCTGTTCTGATTACAGAATATAAAATGGCTTGTATTTTGATTGTGACCAGAGAGGAGGAAGGAAGGGAGGAGATACTCAGCCTAGCTTTTCCTTTTTCTAAATTGTATTAACAATAAAAGCCCTTCTGATTTAACCAGGCATGCAAGTACAAGAGAGTGAGAGTAGAAACTAATCCTCAGAAATATGTTGTAGGTATTTGACATTGCAAGTATATGACTCACGCCCTGTTCTTCATTCCTTGAATTCACATCACTGCCAACCTGCATTTCATAGGTTTTGGTACCAGCAGCACAAGGAATTAGCTGAATAGACTAATAACAATATAGGCTCCAAGTGAACCTATTTTTAAAATAGCAGCACCTCTATTTGAATGTTGCATGCCAATTTCTGGTGCTTATCAAATTTGAATGCTAGCATATTTGAAGAAGAAGACAGAGGCTCATTCCGCACATGCAGAATAATGCACTTTCAAACTGCTTTCAGTGCTCTTTGAAGCTGTGCGGAATGGCAAAATCCACTTGCAAACAGTTGTGAAAGTGGTTTGAAAACGCATTATTTTGCGTGTGCAGAAGGGGTCAGAGAGTGTGGACTAATACCCTGCTTTTATCTCCTGTAAGGAGACTCAAGGCAGCTTACAAACTCCTTTACCTTCCTCTCCCCACAATAGACACCTGGTGAGGTAGGTGGGGCAGAGAGTGTGTGAAGAGGACTGTGACTAGCCCAAGGTCACCCAGCAGACTTCATGCATAGGAGCGGAGAAACAAATCCTCAGATTAGAGTCCACAGCTCATGTGGAGGAGTGGGGAATCAAACCCGGTTCTCCAGATTAGTGTCCATCTGCTTTTAACCACTACAACACGCTGGCGTTCCTATTTGCCAAATGGATCTCTTTGGCTCATTCCACACATGCAGAATAATGCACTTTCAAACTGCTTTCAATGCTCTTTGAAGCTGTGCGGAATGGCAAAATCCACTTGCAAACAGTTGTGAAAGTGGTTTGAAAACGCATTATTTTGCGTGTGCGGAAGGGGCCTTTGGTTGGTAGAATCCCCAGATTTCTAGTTCACAGTAAAACTCTTAGCGGGCACCCGGAAAGTTGTGGGGGGGGGCACCATGTTGGGGACCCCTGATTAAGAACAAGCCAAATGAATACCCAAATAAACCAGCTCCCCCTAAAAGATAACTGCAGAGTAAACTTCACGAAAAGCCCAGCAGTGGAGGGGAAGTGTTTCATAGTCATTTGTTTTGCAGCAATAGCCCCTTACTTGTTCTTGAAATCCTCCACCAGGTCTTGGAAGTTCTTAAGTTCTGACTCCAGGCCTCTCCTCTCATTCAGAAGTGAATCATGCTGTTTCCTCAGACCACTGATATATACTTCAAAAAACTGGTCAAGGCTCCTGTGACCAACAGTAGTCCCTTGACCCTGTTCTTGCAAGAGTTTCCACTTGGTCTCCAGAACTTTATTCTGCTGTTCTAGAAAACGGACCTGAACCAAGAAGAAAAAACAGAGGGAGGGGAGTGAAGAGATAGAAAGGGTGATTTGACACGTGATACAGAAGTCCTTGATGAAAGGGCAGTTCGGATTTTCGATGACCTGTCCCTGTTGAACTGTTGTTCCGGTTTGGTCCTTATTTTGCCTTGAATTGTCTTTTTAATTATGTTGTCAGACAGTGTCTTATATTAATTTTTGCTCCCAAAGATGTGCTATGTCTTATTTTCAGGGGATGTCTTATTTTTCCTGTGTTCTGTTTGTCGGGCATGCTTGTCTTATATTAATTTTTGCTCCCAAAGATGTGCTATGTCTTATTTTCAGGGGATGTCTTATTTTTCCTGTGTTCTGTTTGTCGGGCATGCTTCCAAACATAAAGTTTGCTATGTCTTACTTTCGGGGGATGCCTTATATTTCGCACTTCAGCAAAACCTCTACTATGTCTTATTTTTCGGGGATGTCTTATATTAGGGGAAACAGGGTAAGAGCCACTTACATCACTCCCCCTCCTCCATTTTATTGGCCCCACAATGGCCCTTTCTGAGCAAATCTTTTTGAAAAGTTTTGAGGCAGGAAAGAAAACACTTCCTCCAAGGAGTTCCACCTTGTTTTTCACCCCGAAACATTTTACATCCAGCCTCAAAACATTGAAATGAATCCTCTTTTAAAATGATTCTCTGTCTGAAATGTTTTGAAAACATCTTCAGTCGCTGTGCGATCTGTTGACTACGTTTTCCATAATTCTCTGCTTCCCTGAACTTCCTCCCGGGTGTCATTTTCTGAGCTCGCGTGGTCCCGCCTCGCCTACTTATTTTGCAGCATTTCTCTGTTTGTTCTTTTATTTGGGAGGGGCTCTTTGAAGCATTGAGTATATGAGGAGAATGCAGCATAAGGCTGTGAAGCATTGAAGCATTGATTCAACACAACTAAAAAAATGTGTGTGTGTGGGGGGGGGGGTTTATCACATAATGGTGGCCAGGAATCATTTTGAGGGGGTGACTACAGACATACATTGCTGTAAAGGGCAGGGATTGAAAATGTTTTAGAAATGTTTTAGGGGATTTGTGCAGAAAGGGCCAGTCCTGTGAGAGGGTGAAAGTGTGGGCGAGGCCCAAGGTCAACCAGAAAGATTCCATGGCAGAGTGAGGATTGCAACCTGTGGTTAACAGTGTCAGCTACAGCGGGTAATGTGGAAGAACTTTATTCCAGACCCTGGTGAGCCACTGTTTATCAGGATAAACCATACAGGTCTCAATAGACCAATGGTCAAATTGAATACAAGGCAATCTCCTGTAAATGCCTGTACCTGCGGATAATTAGGAAAGGAGTTGAGAATAAAACTGCAAGGATTGTCATGCCCTTATATAAAGCAGTGGTGTGACCGCACTTGGAGTACTGTGTTCAGTTCTGGTCGCCACATCTAAAAAAGGATATCGAAGAGATAGAAAAAGTGCAGAGAAGGGCAACAAGGATGATTGAGGGACTGGAGCACCTTCCTTATGAGGAGAGGCTGCAGCGTTTGGGACTCTTTAGTTTGGAGAGGAGATGGCTGAGGGGGGGGGATAAGGATTGAAGTCTACAAAATTATGCATGGGGTAGAAAATGTTGACAGAAAGAAATTTTTCTCTCCTTCTCACAATACTAGAACCAGGGGGCATTCATTGAAAATGCTGGGGGGAAGAATTAGGACTAATAAAAGGAAACACTTCTTCACGCAACGTGTGATTGGTGTTTGGAATATGCTGCCACGGGAGGTGGTGATGGCCACTCACCTGGATAGCTTTAAAAGGGGCTTGGACAGATTTATGGAGGAGAAGTCGATCTATGTCTACGAATCTTGATCCTCTTTGATCTGAGATTGCAAATGCCTTAACAGTCTAGCTGCTCGGGAGCAACAGCCGCAGAAGGCCATTGCTTTCACAACCTGCACGTGAGCTCCCAAAGGCACCTGATGGGCCACTGCGAGTAGCAGAGAGCTGGACTAGATGGACTCTGGTCTGATCCAGCTGGCTTGTTCTTATGTTCTTACCTAAATATTAAAGCACCTTGGAACAAACTAAATGTGATGGACTCCTCATGGGCACCACAACAACTCCCAGTCCTAGAAATTGATATTATTTCTCTATTTGCTGCAAGACTACACCCACAAGTGCCTCCTCCACTACTTATAACCTGTGTCCAGATTCCGCCACTCAGTCTGCCCCTCCCTTCTCCCTGCCCACATAGCAGGGCACCTTGCAAAGGTAACTTCTGATAGAAGCAACAAAAAAATTGGAAAGTGCAAGATCTGTTGCACTATCGATGCAAACATGGTCTTATGGAACATCTGTGTTGCACCCCTGGAAGGAGGGAGGCAACCAACACACATCCAGCACCCACAATTCAGGTGAATGTGCAACATCACTATTTTGAGGCCAGCATGGCTGGTTTCTATATATCAGTACACAATGGTCTTCTAGGGGAAGGAAGACACTAGGATCTCTCACATTGTTTGCTGTTAAATGCTGTATGCATGCCAAGTAGCATGAGGATGCAAACTGAGAACTTACCAGTAGCACAGATTTAAACTAGTTTAAATAACGGCCCCTTCCCCACATGCAGAATAATGCACTTTCAATCCACTTCCAATGCAGTTTGCAGCTGGATTTTACTGTGCGGAATAGCAACATCCACTTGCAAACAATTGTGAAAGTGGATTGAAAGTGCATTACTCTGCAGGTATGGAAGGGGCCAATCATCCTCTCTCCCCAAGGGAAAAGTTCTGAGACTTCTCAGCAATTTCACTAAATGGTGGCTCCCAGCATACCAGAAAATTGTTATCACTGTTTGTAGTCTAAACACGTCCTTAAGGTTCTTTTTCAATTTGTTCCTATTTCTGAGGAACTACAAATGATCTTCTTGGGAACCCTTCCTTGCTACAAAGTACAAATACAAACTTTATACTAACTCCGGATTTTTTCTCCTGATTTGAGATTAACCTGTAACAGAGGCTCATTCCGCACATGCAGAATAATGCACTTTCAAACTGCTTTCAGTGCTCTTTGAAGCTGTGTGGAATCGCAAAATCCACTGGCAAACAGTTGCGAAAGTGGTTTGAAAACACATTATTTTGCGTGTGCGGAAGGGGCCAAAGATTATTTAGCATAACCTCCATTGGAAACCAATGCTTTCAAATTATTTCACAACTTTTCAGCCTTGAAATGCTCGGTAAAAATCAGGCCAGAACTTAGAGAGAATAGTTTCTATGTGGAAAGAAAGGGCAGAAGGAAAGAACAAAATACATTCCTCAGACAGACACTGGCACTTTCATAAGCATCTCACCTTGTCAATGAAGGAGGCAAATTTGTTGTTAAGGGTTTTGATCTGCTCCCTCTCCTGTGTCCTCACTTTTTGGATTTCTGGATCTATCTCCAAGTGGAGGGGTTGCAGGAGACTCTGATTGATGGTCACCTCTTTGATGCCTCCAGGTGGGCATACGGGAAATCCAGGGCCACCAGTACCATCAAAGCAGCCATTAAAACCTCCCCCAAAGCCACTGCCACCACCGAAGCCGCCACCAATGCCATACCCTCCACCTCCTTGGCCACAAGCACCACCACCAAATCCACCATAAGAGATTTTTCTGCTCCCCCCTAGATTATACAGGCTCCTGCTGCCAAAACCGCCTCCGGCTACGCTGCTGCTGCCACGGACAGAACAGCCACGGGTTGTGGAAATGGTGTTGAAGCTGACTTTATTTCCACCCCCAAAGCAAGCAGAGCTGGAGCTGAAGCCTTTGTTGCCTCCTCCGACACTTCGGGCACAAGACTGGCGAGACATGTTGGATAGTGGAGAGGTGATCTTGGCGGGGAGGATTCCAAGCAAGAGTTCCCGATCCTGAGCGAAGCTGAGGCCTTCTGACAGCAAGAGCCGAAATGTAGCTTTTTTATCTGTTCAGGGAGCTGGATGGGTGACAGGGGAGTGGAAAATAAAATGCTCATTTTATTGTATTCCTAAGCTTAGGTGTGCTTGGCACCCTCCCTCTCACTCCATGCCAAAAAACTGACCTTCCCTGAAACACACCCCAGAGAGCTAAAGTATCCACAACATGACTGTGAACTCTTGACAACCTCAGCGTACCTGTGTCGCCCTTCCATCAACTGACACTCGGTTCCCTATGAGCCATACCTGTACAACACAGCATGAAGTTAGTTACCTTGACATTCTTTTGCCCTGAGGCAAAAATAATCCCCTGGCTACCATCCCTCCATCCCTCCCTTTTTTAAAGAGCCTGATGGCAGACGGTTCTTTTCAGAGGGTTCCAAGGGAACCTGCTGACATACACAGTTCAGTAACGTCCACGCCCAAGATTGCGACATATTACATATCAGTATTTCTTTCAGGGAATGAAAAAATAAATCCCCCATCACATCTGACTTTCGGGTTTCTGAAGGAAAAGACATTTCCTCAGCCAAGGGCTGAAATTCAAATGACAGGAGGGTTCGATTAAATGGCAGCTGGGTTGGTGATGAGGCCTGTCAGAATGCCAGTCATTGTGAACGCATGAAACTGCTTCACACTGGAGCCAAGTCCATTTTGCTTCATGTTGAAGGTTGCTTTCTCCAGGGGCTCAGTTTGATGGGCAGGGATTGCAGAATATGAGGCTCCATGTCATTACCCCATATGTCCCCACTCAGCCTCTGCGGTCAGCAGAGGCCAATTTGCTGGTGGTCCCCGGCCCCTCAATGATGCGGCTGGCCTCCACACGGGCCAGGACTTTTACAGCACTGGCCCCGGCCTGGTGGAACACCCTTCCTCCAGCTGTCCAGGCCCTGCGGGACCTTGGCGAGTTCCGCAGGGCCTGTAAGACTGTGTTGTTCCACCGGGCCTTTGGAGTGCCTAGCCGCTGATACTGGTGCCCCCCTCCTTGCTCCTACCTCTGGCACTGGTACATCAGAGACAGCCCTCATATTGAGGGACCTTGCCGTCCCCTCTCTTTTGGGGTGGGATTTGAAATTGAGAAGCCGGGACGCCTTGTTTAAATGTTAATTATTAACCACTGGTTTTAAGTATTTTAAGACTTTTTATTGATGGAGCCTATGTATTGTGTACTGGATTCGCTCCTGTTTAATGCTTCATGTTTTATATTATGTTGTTCACCGCCCGGAGCCCTTCGGGGATCGGGCGGTATAGAAATTGAAATAATATAAATAAATAAATAAATAAATAAATAAATAAATAAATAAATAAATAAATAAAGAAAGAAAGAAAGAAAGAAAGAAAGAAAGGAAAAAGAAAGGAGAAAGAAAGAAAGAAAGAAAGAAAGAAAGAAAGAAAGAAAGAAAGAAAGAAAGAAAGAAAGAAAGAAAGAAAGAAAGAAAGGATTTCTTGGGGCTGCAGCAGACTGAAGGGCAATCTACGTGATATGTGCTGCATGAAAGTGTTGGCTCAAGCCCAGGGGTGTAGGGAGAGAAAATGGCGCCTGGGGGAAAACCTGCTCCGGGCGTCCCCCCACCCCACGCTCCACTTACCTTGGGTGGCAGTGGTCCCGGGCAGCCTGGCATGGCAGGGCCAAGGGGGGAAGGAGAAGGGGTGTGGGGGCGATTTTCCACCCCCCACATGACACGAACAGTGGCCGCCCAGGGCATTTGTCCCCGGGTGGCCCCGTGGAAGTTCCGCCTCTGCTCAAGCATGCAGTGGGGGGGGGGGGTTCTGTGTTCCCAAAAGCACGTGAGCGCAATTCTGATCACACTGCGGAGAAGAGGGTTCGGCCACCCCTGCGCACATTCCATTTTTACATCATGAGATGGTTCCGTGGAGCAGCCACTTGCCCAACTGTGAAAACTTACAATGTAGTCATGGAAACTAATTTTTTTCCAATAGAGCTCATAAAGGCCATTTCAGGATTCAAAACAAGCGCCGGCAGAAGGTTGAACCTTATTCTTCACGCGAGTCATCAGAACTGGGCCTGCCAGGGAAGCCCAGAACTCTTCATCCCACATAAGGCTGCCAACTTTGGGTTGGGAAATAACTGGAGATTTTGGGGGAGGAACCTGAGAAGGGCAGGATTTGGGGAGGGGAGGGACTTCAATGCTGTATCATGCCATACAGCCCACCTTCCAAAGCAGCCATTTTCGGAGGCCAACTTACTGGCGGGTCCTGGCCCCTCGGTGATGCGGTTGGCCTCCACACGGGCCAGGACCTTCTGACTGGGCCTTTTGGCCCCGGCCTGCAATGGAGCGACTCTCCCCCGCAGCTGTCCAGGACTCCTCGCGGGACCTTGGGGAGTTCCTTGGGGGGCCTGTAAGACGGAGCTGTTATTCCTTGCTGGACCTTTGGAGGAACCAGCCAGCTAATGAGTGCCCCCGGCCCTCAACACCTGGGCCATTAACCATCTGATGAGGACTTCGCCATGCACTCCCCTTTTTTTTGTTGTGGGGAGGGAGGGACTTTATATTATTGGATTGCTGGACGCCACCTCACACTCAAATTTAAATTCAAATTTTTAAATTTTTAAAATTGGACTAAGACTTGGAAATTTTTATCGCTGCTTTTATATGTTATCATTTGATATTGTATTTTATATGTTGTGCACCGCCCAGAGCCCTTCGGGGATGGGGCGGTATAAAAGTTTAATAAAATAAAATAAATAAAATTTTCTTCAGGCGAACCGATCTTTATCGCCCAGAGATCAGTTGTAATAGCGGGAGATCTCCAGCCCCAATATGGTTGGCAACTCTTATCACACTCCTGATACAAAGGCACTGTTGTGGCCACAGTAGGATTGCCAAGTTCCTCATGGCAATGGGGGAACCCCTGCCAGTGCATTCTGTCCCCCACTGGTGTTCAATAGAGTGATGGGTGAAAAAATGGGGGAGAAAATAGCATACAGCAATGCCCTAATGTCGCTACCAGCGAAAAAGCCAGGAATGATGTCACTAATGTTACTTGATGCTGAAGGAATTTTCCTGATCTCTATGGTTTTTTACCATAGAGTTTTGGGGAAACCATAGAACACTGTATAATACAGTGACATCATGGGCATTTACGTAGTCAGAAATGGTGTTGTGATATTGTGCAGTGCTATTCCTGCCTGCCTCCATCTTAGGTCACAAAGACTTTGTGTCATGTGAATTAGACAACCATCCAGTACTGATCAGGGGTGGAAGGCAAGTGTTGCCCTCACCACAAAACCGACCCAAAGTGCAGAGCACTACTTTTGACAATAGAATATCTTTAAATATTGATTTCTCCAGAACACCCTCCAGCCAAAGGTAGGATACACTTCAGGGTTCCTCAATCATTTGTTCCCCTAGGGCAGTGATGGCGAACCTTTTCAAGACCGAGTGCCCAAATTGCCACCCCAAACCCAGTTATTTATCACAAAGTGCCAACACGGCAATTTAACCTGAATACTGAGCTTTTAGTTTAGAAAAATTGGTTGGCTCCGAGGCGTGCGTTACTCAGGAATAAGCTTGGTGGTAGTCGGTGGCTTTGCTTTGAAGCAACCGTGCAACTCCTCCAACGAGTGAATCACAACCCTAGGAGGGTTTACTCAGAAGCAAGCCCCATTGCCAGCAACCGAGCTTACTCCCAAGTAAAGGATCGCGCTTTAGTTCTTCACATGAAAATCAGCGGGGTCTAACAGCACTTAACAGGGTGACCTACACTGCTTCCCCATAACTAGGTCTTAGGTTTAATACTAATAATCGAGCCCAGCAGCCCAGGTCAGCTTAGATGTATGTGTGTGTGTGTGTGGGGGGGGGGCCACTCTGTTTGCGTATTATTATTATTATTATTATTATTTATTTAATTTGTATACCGCCCGATCCCCGAAGGGCTCCGGGCGGTGAACAACATTCACTACAACATCAACAGGAGCGGTCGTACAAATATAAACACATAGGCTCCATCCCATAAAATAGCTTAAAACTCATAAAACAGCAAAAAACCATAATACATAATAAAAGGCGTCTGACCCCAATTTAAAACCTACCCCCATGGTGAAGGTTTCCAGGAGAACTCTCACCCATTACAGACCCCAATTTAAAACCTACCCCCATGATGAAGGTTTCCAGGAGAACTCTCACCCATTACAAACATTAAAAAAAACCTGAAACAATAAACTCCAACATTTACAACATAGCAAAAATAAACAACTACCTTCCCAGTAGTTCCCAACAATATTGCAGTTACCTTAACAAGGTGTTAAGGGCTTATACAACCAAGGATGCCCACAGAGAGGGCTCTGAGTGCCACCTCTGGCACCCCGTGCCATAGGTTCGCCATCACTGCCCTAGGGCTCCTTGAATGCAGCAGGTTGTGCACCTTGAAACTCTGAGTCATTGTTTCCCCACCCTTCAACGTTTGTCATTTGTGGACTGAAACCAGCATTCGTATAATAAGAGCCATATTTCTCACCTACATTTGATCTGCAAAAAAATGCACACGTATTACTGCAGCAGTCCCTTAGTTTTTTATTTATTTATTTATTTATTAATTAAACTTTTATTAAACTTTTATTAAACTTTTATACCGCCCCCTCCTCCAGGGGCTCTGGGCGGTGTCCAGAGTTGCATGCAACAATCACTTCCAGTACTCTTTTCAATCACACCCAGCTTCATAATTCCACTTGTTTGCCTCAAAGAAAATCTCCTACCTCATTTTTCAACTGTATGGTTAGAAATGTGTGTTTGTTCTCAGAAACAAAAGACATACGTGTCGGACCTGTGAGGGGTGGTTTGTGAGTCTGGGGCAAAGCACCTGCTTTTATTTACTTCTTTAATTAATGTTGGGCTTGTATCCCGCCCTATTCCCGAATGGTTCTTTGCGTGCAGACAGTCCCACGTCCAGTCCTTAGCAACTCCAGGAAGAAGATCGTAAGTGATGTGAAATTAGGGTTGCTGGCTCTGGGTTAGAAAATACTTGGAGATTTGTGGAGGAGGGTCTGGGGAGGGTGGCATTTGGGGATGGGAGGAGCTTATTGGGGTGTAATGCCTCCCTCCAAAGCAGCCATTTTCTTTGGGTGAACTGATCAGCTACTGTAACAGTGGGAGATCTCCGTCTGGAGACTGGCAACACTATGGCCATTTCCGCACGGGCGGAATATGGCGCCCTGGGGAGGGCAAAAACGCCGTCCCCAGGCCGCCATTCGCACAGGGGGCGCAGCTGCATCGCAGCCGCGCCGCCCTCGCGCCGCCCGCCCGTCCCCACGCCGGCATTTCCCTCGGGGATGGGGCGGTCTAGAAGCCCAAAGTATAAATAAATAAATAAATAAATAAAGTGCTCTTGTTGGGGAAATGCTGGCTGGAAGCCGCTGCCGTGCTGGGGGGGGGGTGGGGGGGGGGGGGGGGGGGGGGGGGGGGGGGCGGGGGGGGGGGGGGGTGGGGGGGGGGGGGGGTGGGGGGCGGGGGGTGTGGGGGGGGGGGGGGGTGGGGGGTGGGGGGGGTGGGGGGGGGGGGGGGTGGGGGGGGGGGGGGGTGGGGGGGGGGGGGGGTGGGGGGGGGGGGGGGTGGGGGGGGGGGGGGGTGGGGGGGGGGGGGGGTGGGGGGGGGGGGGGGTGGGGGGGGGGGGGGGTGGGGGGGGGGGGGGGTGGGGGGGGGGGGGGGTGGGGGGGGGGGGGGGTGGGGGGGGGGGGGGGTGGGGGGGGGGGGGGGTGGGGGGGGGGGGGGGTGGGGGGGGGGGGGGGTGGGGGGGGGGGGGGGTGGGGGGGGGGGGGGGTGGGGGGGGGGGGGGGTGGGGGGGGGGGGGGGTGGGGGGGGGGGGGGGTGGGGGGGGGGGGGGGTGGGGGGGGGGGGGGGTGGGGGGGGGGGGGGGTGGGGGGGGGGGGGGGTGGGGGGGGGGGGGGGTGGGGGGGGGGGGGGGTGGGGGGGGGGGGGGGTGGGGGGGGGGGGGGGTGGGGGGGGGGGGGGGTGGGGGGGGGGGGGGGTGGGGGGGGGGGGGGGTGGGGGGGGGGGGGGGTGGGGGGGGGGGGGGGTGGGGGGGGGGGGGGGTGGGGGGGGGGGGGGGTGGGGGGGGGGGGGGGTGGGGGGGGGGGGGGGTGGGGGGGGGGGGGGGTGGGGGGGGGGGGGGGTGGGGGGGGGGGGGGGTGGGGGGGGGGGGGGGTGGGGGGGGGGGGGGGTGGGGGGGGGGGGGGGTGGGGGGGGGGGGGGGTGGGGGGGGGGGGGGGTGGGGGGGGGGGGGGGTGGGGGGGGGGGGGGGTGGGGGGGGGGGGGGGTGGGGGGGGGGGGGGGTGGGGGGGGGGGGGGGTGGGGGGGGGGGGGGGTGGGGGGGGGGGGGGGTGGGGGGGGGGGGGGGTGGGGGGGGGGGGGGGTGGGGGGGGGGGGGGGTGGGGGGGGGGGGGGGTGGGGGGGGGGGGGGGTGGGGGGGGGGGGGGGTGGGGGGGGGGGGGGGTGGGGGGGGGGGGGGGTGGGGGGGGGGGGGGGTGGGGGGGGGGGGGGGTGGGGGGGGGGGGGGGTGGGGGGGGGGGGGGGTGGGGGGGGGGGGGGGTGGGGGGGGGGGGGGGTGGGGGGGGGGGGGGGTGGGGGGGGGGGGGGGTGGGGGGGGGGGGGGGTGGGGGGGGGGGGGGGTGGGGGGGGGGGGGGGTGGGGGGGGGGGGGGGTGGGGGGGGGGGGGGGTGGGGGGGGGGGGGGGTGGGGGGGGGGGGGGGTGGGGGGGGGGGGGGGTGGGGGGGGGGGGGGGTGGGGGGGGGGGGGGGTGGGGGGGGGGGGGGGTGGGGGGGGGGGGGGGTGGGGGGGGGGGGGGGTGGGGGGGGGGGGGGGTGGGGGGGGGGGGGGGTGGGGGGGGGGGGGGGTGGGGGGGGGGGGGGGTGGGGGGGGGGGGGGGTGGGGGGGGGGGGGGGTGGGGGGGGGGGGGGGTGGGGGGGGGGGGGGGTGGGGGGGGGGGGGGGTGGGGGGGGGGGGGGGTGGGGGGGGGGGGGGGTGGGGGGGGGGGGGGGTGGGGGGGGGGGGGGGTGGGGGGGGGGGGGGGTGGGGGGGGGGGGGGGTGGGGGGGGGGGGGGGTGGGGGGGGGGGGGGGTGGGGGGGGGGGGGGGTGGGGGGGGGGGGGGGTGGGGGGGGGGGGGGGTGGGGGGGGGGGGGGGTGGGGGGGGGGGGGGGTGGGGGGGGGGGGGGGTGGGGGGGGGGGGGGGTGGGGGGGGGGGGGGGTGGGGGGGGGGGGGGGTGGGGGGGGGGGGGGGTGGGGGGGGGGGGGGGTGGGGGGGGGGGGGGGTGGGGGGGGGGGGGGGTGGGGGGGGGGGGGGGTGGGGGGGGGGGGGGGTGGGGGGGGGGGGGGGTGGGGGGGGGGGGGGGTGGGGGGGGGGGGGGGTGGGGGGGGGGGGGGGTGGGGGGGGGGGGGGGTGGGGGGGGGGGGGGGTGGGGGGGGGGGGGGGTGGGGGGGGGGGGGGGTGGGGGGGGGGGGGGGTGGGGGGGGGGGGGGGTGGGGGGGGGGGGGGGTGGGGGGGGGGGGGGGTGGGGGGGGGGGGGGGTGGGGGGGGGGGGGGGTGGGGGGGGGGGGGGGTGGGGGGGGGGGGGGGTGGGGGGGGGGGGGGGTGGGGGGGGGGGGGGGTGGGGGGGGGGGGGGGTGGGGGGGGGGGGGGGTGGGGGGGGGGGGGGGTGGGGGGGGGGGGGGGTGGGGGGGGGGGGGGGTGGGGGGGGGGGGGGGTGGGGGGGGGGGGGGGTGGGGGGGGGGGGGGGTGGGGGGGGGGGGGGGTGGGGGGGGGGGGGGGTGGGGGGGGGGGGGGGTGGGGGGGGGGGGGGGTGGGGGGGGGGGGGGGTGGGGGGGGGGGGGGGTGGGGGGGGGGGGGGGTGGGGGGGGGGGGGGGTGGGGGGGGGGGGGGGTGGGGGGGGGGGGGGGTGGGGGGGGGGGGGGGTGGGGGGGGGGGGGGGTGGGGGGGGGGGGGGGTGGGGGGGGGGGGGGGTGGGGGGGGGGGGGGGTGGGGGGGGGGGGGGGTGGGGGGGGGGGGGGGTGGGGGGGGGGGGGGGTGGGGGGGGGGGGGGGTGGGGGGGGGGGGGGGTGGGGGGGGGGGGGGGTGGGGGGGGGGGGGGGTGGGGGGGGGGGGGGGTGGGGGGGGGGGGGGGTGGGGGGGGGGGGGGGTGGGGGGGGGGGGGGGTGGGGGGGGGGGGGGGTGGGGGGGGGGGGGGGTGGGGGGGGGGGGGGGTGGGGGGGGGGGGGGGTGGGGGGGGGGGGGGGTGGGGGGGGGGGGGGGTGGGGGGGGGGGGGGGTGGGGGGGGGGGGGGGTGGGGGGGGGGGGGGGTGGGGGGGGGGGGGGGTGGGGGGGGGGGGGGGTGGGGGGGGGGGGGGGTGGGGGGGGGGGGGGGTGGGGGGGGGGGGGGGTGGGGGGGGGGGGGGGTGGGGGGGGGGGGGGGTGGGGGGGGGGGGGGGTGGGGGGGGGGGGGGGTGGGGGGGGGGGGGGGTGGGGGGGGGGGGGGGTGGGGGGGGGGGGGGGTGGGGGGGGGGGGGGGTGGGGGGGGGGGGGGGTGGGGGGGGGGGGGGGTGGGGGGGGGGGGGGGTGGGGGGGGGGGGGGGTGGGGGGGGGGGGGGGTGGGGGGGGGGGGGGGTGGGGGGGGGGGGGGGTGGGGGGGGGGGGGGGTGGGGGGGGGGGGGGGTGGGGGGGGGGGGGGGTGGGGGGGGGGGGGGGTGGGGGGGGGGGGGGGTGGGGGGGGGGGGGGGTGGGGGGGGGGGGGGGTGGGGGGGGGGGGGGGTGGGGGGGGGGGGGGGTGGGGGGGGGGGGGGGTGGGGGGGGGGGGGGGTGGGGGGGGGGGGGGGTGGGGGGGGGGGGGGGTGGGGGGGGGGGGGGGTGGGGGGGGGGGGGGGTGGGGGGGGGGGGGGGTGGGGGGGGGGGGGGGTGGGGGGGGGGGGGGGTGGGGGGGGGGGGGGGTGGGGGGGGGGGGGGGTGGGGGGGGGGGGGGGTGGGGGGGGGGGGGGGTGGGGGGGGGGGGGGGTGGGGGGGGGGGGGGGTGGGGGGGGGGGGGGGTGGGGGGGGGGGGGGGTGGGGGGGGGGGGGGGTGGGGGGGGGGGGGGGTGGGGGGGGGGGGGGGTGGGGGGGGGGGGGGGTGGGGGGGGGGGGGGGTGGGGGGGGGGGGGGGTGGGGGGGGGGGGGGGTGGGGGGGGGGGGGGGTGGGGGGGGGGGGGGGTGGGGGGGGGGGGGGGTGGGGGGGGGGGGGGGTGGGGGGGGGGGGGGGTGGGGGGGGGGGGGGGTGGGGGGGGGGGGGGGTGGGGGGGGGGGGGGGTGGGGGGGGGGGGGGGTGGGGGGGGGGGGGGGTGGGGGGGGGGGGGGGTGGGGGGGGGGGGGGGTGGGGGGGGGGGGGGGTGGGGGGGGGGGGGGGTGGGGGGGGGGGGGGGTGGGGGGGGGGGGGGGTGGGGGGGGGGGGGGGTGGGGGGGGGGGGGGGTGGGGGGGGGGGGGGGTGGGGGGGGGGGGGGGTGGGGGGGGGGGGGGGTGGGGGGGGGGGGGGGTGGGGGGGGGGGGGGGTGGGGGGGGGGGGGGGTGGGGGGGGGGGGGGGTGGGGGGGGGGGGGGGTGGGGGGGGGGGGGGGTGGGGGGGGGGGGGGGTGGGGGGGGGGGGGGGTGGGGGGGGGGGGGGGTGGGGGGGGGGGGGGGTGGGGGGGGGGGGGGGTGGGGGGGGGGGGGGGTGGGGGGGGGGGGGGGTGGGGGGGGGGGGGGGTGGGGGGGGGGGGGGGTGGGGGGGGGGGGGGGTGGGGGGGGGGGGGGGTGGGGGGGGGGGGGGGTGGGGGGGGGGGGGGGTGGGGGGGGGGGGGGGTGGGGGGGGGGGGGGGTGGGGGGGGGGGGGGGTGGGGGGGGGGGGGGGTGGGGGGGGGGGGGGGTGGGGGGGGGGGGGGGTGGGGGGGGGGGGGGGTGGGGGGGGGGGGGGGTGGGGGGGGGGGGGGGTGGGGGGGGGGGGGGGTGGGGGGGGGGGGGGGTGGGGGGGGGGGGGGGTGGGGGGGGGGGGGGGTGGGGGGGGGGGGGGGTGGGGGGGGGGGGGGGTGGGGGGGGGGGGGGGTGGGGGGGGGGGGGGGTGGGGGGGGGGGGGGGTGGGGGGGGGGGGGGGTGGGGGGGGGGGGGGGTGGGGGGGGGGGGGGGTGGGGGGGGGGGGGGGTGGGGGGGGGGGGGGGTGGGGGGGGGGGGGGGTGGGGGGGGGGGGGGGTGGGGGGGGGGGGGGGTGGGGGGGGGGGGGGGTGGGGGGGGGGGGGGGTGGGGGGGGGGGGGGGTGGGGGGGGGGGGGGGTGGGGGGGGGGGGGGGTGGGGGGGGGGGGGGGTGGGGGGGGGGGGGGGTGGGGGGGGGGGGGGGTGGGGGGGGGGGGGGGTGGGGGGGGGGGGGGGTGGGGGGGGGGGGGGGTGGGGGGGGGGGGGGGTGGGGGGGGGGGGGGGTGGGGGGGGGGGGGGGTGGGGGGGGGGGGGGGTGGGGGGGGGGGGGGGTGGGGGGGGGGGGGGGTGGGGGGGGGGGGGGGTGGGGGGGGGGGGGGGTGGGGGGGGGGGGGGGTGGGGGGGGGGGGGGGTGGGGGGGGGGGGGGGTGGGGGGGGGGGGGGGTGGGGGGGGGGGGGGGTGGGGGGGGGGGGGGGTGGGGGGGGGGGGGGGTGGGGGGGGGGGGGGGTGGGGGGGGGGGGGGGTGGGGGGGGGGGGGGGTGGGGGGGGGGGGGGGTGGGGGGGGGGGGGGGTGGGGGGGGGGGGGGGTGGGGGGGGGGGGGGGTGGGGGGGGGGGGGGGTGGGGGGGGGGGGGGGTGGGGGGGGGGGGGGGTGGGGGGGGGGGGGGGTGGGGGGGGGGGGGGGTGGGGGGGGGGGGGGGTGGGGGGGGGGGGGGGTGGGGGGGGGGGGGGGTGGGGGGGGGGGGGGGTGGGGGGGGGGGGGGGTGGGGGGGGGGGGGGGTGGGGGGGGGGGGGGGTGGGGGGGGGGGGGGGTGGGGGGGGGGGGGGGTGGGGGGGGGGGGGGGTGGGGGGGGGGGGGGGTGGGGGGGGGGGGGGGTGGGGGGGGGGGGGGGTGGGGGGGGGGGGGGGTGGGGGGGGGGGGGGGTGGGGGGGGGGGGGGGTGGGGGGGGGGGGGGGTGGGGGGGGGGGGGGGTGGGGGGGGGGGGGGGTGGGGGGGGGGGGGGGTGGGGGGGGGGGGGGGTGGGGGGGGGGGGGGGTGGGGGGGGGGGGGGGTGGGGGGGGGGGGGGGTGGGGGGGGGGGGGGGTGGGGGGGGGGGGGGGTGGGGGGGGGGGGGGGTGGGGGGGGGGGGGGGTGGGGGGGGGGGGGGGTGGGGGGGGGGGGGGGTGGGGGGGGGGGGGGGTGGGGGGGGGGGGGGGTGGGGGGGGGGGGGGGTGGGGGGGGGGGGGGGTGGGGGGGGGGGGGGGTGGGGGGGGGGGGGGGTGGGGGGGGGGGGGGGTGGGGGGGGGGGGGGGTGGGGGGGGGGGGGGGTGGGGGGGGGGGGGGGTGGGGGGGGGGGGGGGTGGGGGGGGGGGGGGGTGGGGGGGGGGGGGGGTGGGGGGGGGGGGGGGTGGGGGGGGGGGGGGGTGGGGGGGGGGGGGGGTGGGGGGGGGGGGGGGTGGGGGGGGGGGGGGGTGGGGGGGGGGGGGGGTGGGGGGGGGGGGGGGTGGGGGGGGGGGGGGGTGGGGGGGGGGGGGGGTGGGGGGGGGGGGGGGTGGGGGGGGGGGGGGGTGGGGGGGGGGGGGGGTGGGGGGGGGGGGGGGTGGGGGGGGGGGGGGGTGGGGGGGGGGGGGGGTGGGGGGGGGGGGGGGTGGGGGGGGGGGGGGGTGGGGGGGGGGGGGGGTGGGGGGGGGGGGGGGTGGGGGGGGGGGGGGGTGGGGGGGGGGGGGGGTGGGGGGGGGGGGGGGTGGGGGGGGGGGGGGGTGGGGGGGGGGGGGGGTGGGGGGGGGGGGGGGTGGGGGGGGGGGGGGGTGGGGGGGGGGGGGGGTGGGGGGGGGGGGGGGTGGGGGGGGGGGGGGGTGGGGGGGGGGGGGGGTGGGGGGGGGGGGGGGTGGGGGGGGGGGGGGGTGGGGGGGGGGGGGGGTGGGGGGGGGGGGGGGTGGGGGGGGGGGGGGGTGGGGGGGGGGGGGGGTGGGGGGGGGGGGGGGTGGGGGGGGGGGGGGGTGGGGGGGGGGGGGGGTGGGGGGGGGGGGGGGTGGGGGGGGGGGGGGGTGGGGGGGGGGGGGGGTGGGGGGGGGGGGGGGTGGGGGGGGGGGGGGGTGGGGGGGGGGGGGGGTGGGGGGGGGGGGGGGTGGGGGGGGGGGGGGGTGGGGGGGGGGGGGGGTGGGGGGGGGGGGGGGTGGGGGGGGGGGGGGGTGGGGGGGGGGGGGGGTGGGGGGGGGGGGGGGTGGGGGGGGGGGGGGGTGGGGGGGGGGGGGGGTGGGGGGGGGGGGGGGTGGGGGGGGGGGGGGGTGGGGGGGGGGGGGGGTGGGGGGGGGGGGGGGTGGGGGGGGGGGGGGGTGGGGGGGGGGGGGGGTGGGGGGGGGGGGGGGTGGGGGGGGGGGGGGGTGGGGGGGGGGGGGGGTGGGGGGGGGGGGGGGTGGGGGGGGGGGGGGGTGGGGGGGGGGGGGGGTGGGGGGGGGGGGGGGTGGGGGGGGGGGGGGGTGGGGGGGGGGGGGGGTGGGGGGGGGGGGGGGTGGGGGGGGGGGGGGGTGGGGGGGGGGGGGGGTGGGGGGGGGGGGGGGTGGGGGGGGGGGGGGGTGGGGGGGGGGGGGGGTGGGGGGGGGGGGGGGTGGGGGGGGGGGGGGGTGGGGGGGGGGGGGGGTGGGGGGGGGGGGGGGTGGGGGGGGGGGGGGGTGGGGGGGGGGGGGGGTGGGGGGGGGGGGGGGTGGGGGGGGGGGGGGGTGGGGGGGGGGGGGGGTGGGGGGGGGGGGGGGTGGGGGGGGGGGGGGGTGGGGGGGGGGGGGGGTGGGGGGGGGGGGGGGTGGGGGGGGGGGGGGGTGGGGGGGGGGGGGGGTGGGGGGGGGGGGGGGTGGGGGGGGGGGGGGGTGGGGGGGGGGGGGGGTGGGGGGGGGGGGGGGTGGGGGGGGGGGGGGGTGGGGGGGGGGGGGGGTGGGGGGGGGGGGGGGTGGGGGGGGGGGGGGGTGGGGGGGGGGGGGGGTGGGGGGGGGGGGGGGTGGGGGGGGGGGGGGGTGGGGGGGGGGGGGGGTGGGGGGGGGGGGGGGTGGGGGGGGGGGGGGGTGGGGGGGGGGGGGGGTGGGGGGGGGGGGGGGTGGGGGGGGGGGGGGGTGGGGGGGGGGGGGGGTGGGGGGGGGGGGGGGTGGGGGGGGGGGGGGGTGGGGGGGGGGGGGGGTGGGGGGGGGGGGGGGTGGGGGGGGGGGGGGGTGGGGGGGGGGGGGGGTGGGGGGGGGGGGGGGTGGGGGGGGGGGGGGGTGGGGGGGGGGGGGGGTGGGGGGGGGGGGGGGTGGGGGGGGGGGGGGGTGGGGGGGGGGGGGGGTGGGGGGGGGGGGGGGTGGGGGGGGGGGGGGGTGGGGGGGGGGGGGGGTGGGGGGGGGGGGGGGTGGGGGGGGGGGGGGGTGGGGGGGGGGGGGGGTGGGGGGGGGGGGGGGTGGGGGGGGGGGGGGGTGGGGGGGGGGGGGGGTGGGGGGGGGGGGGGGTGGGGGGGGGGGGGGGTGGGGGGGGGGGGGGGTGGGGGGGGGGGGGGGTGGGGGGGGGGGGGGGTGGGGGGGGGGGGGGGTGGGGGGGGGGGGGGGTGGGGGGGGGGGGGGGTGGGGGGGGGGGGGGGTGGGGGGGGGGGGGGGTGGGGGGGGGGGGGGGTGGGGGGGGGGGGGGGTGGGGGGGGGGGGGGGTGGGGGGGGGGGGGGGTGGGGGGGGGGGGGGGTGGGGGGGGGGGGGGGTGGGGGGGGGGGGGGGTGGGGGGGGGGGGGGGTGGGGGGGGGGGGGGGTGGGGGGGGGGGGGGGTGGGGGGGGGGGGGGGTGGGGGGGGGGGGGGGTGGGGGGGGGGGGGGGTGGGGGGGGGGGGGGGTGGGGGGGGGGGGGGGTGGGGGGGGGGGGGGGTGGGGGGGGGGGGGGGTGGGGGGGGGGGGGGGTGGGGGGGGGGGGGGGTGGGGGGGGGGGGGGGTGGGGGGGGGGGGGGGTGGGGGGGGGGGGGGGTGGGGGGGGGGGGGGGTGGGGGGGGGGGGGGGTGGGGGGGGGGGGGGGTGGGGGGGGGGGGGGGTGGGGGGGGGGGGGGGTGGGGGGGGGGGGGGGTGGGGGGGGGGGGGGGTGGGGGGGGGGGGGGGTGGGGGGGGGGGGGGGTGGGGGGGGGGGGGGGTGGGGGGGGGGGGGGGTGGGGGGGGGGGGGGGTGGGGGGGGGGGGGGGTGGGGGGGGGGGGGGGTGGGGGGGGGGGGGGGTGGGGGGGGGGGGGGGTGGGGGGGGGGGGGGGTGGGGGGGGGGGGGGGTGGGGGGGGGGGGGGGTGGGGGGGGGGGGGGGTGGGGGGGGGGGGGGGTGGGGGGGGGGGGGGGTGGGGGGGGGGGGGGGTGGGGGGGGGGGGGGGTGGGGGGGGGGGGGGGTGGGGGGGGGGGGGGGTGGGGGGGGGGGGGGGTGGGGGGGGGGGGGGGTGGGGGGGGGGGGGGGTGGGGGGGGGGGGGGGTGGGGGGGGGGGGGGGTGGGGGGGGGGGGGGGTGGGGGGGGGGGGGGGTGGGGGGGGGGGGGGGTGGGGGGGGGGGGGGGTGGGGGGGGGGGGGGGTGGGGGGGGGGGGGGGTGGGGGGGGGGGGGGGTGGGGGGGGGGGGGGGTGGGGGGGGGGGGGGGTGGGGGGGGGGGGGGGTGGGGGGGGGGGGGGGTGGGGGGGGGGGGGGGTGGGGGGGGGGGGGGGTGGGGGGGGGGGGGGGTGGGGGGGGGGGGGGGTGGGGGGGGGGGGGGGTGGGGGGGGGGGGGGGTGGGGGGGGGGGGGGGTGGGGGGGGGGGGGGGTGGGGGGGGGGGGGGGTGGGGGGGGGGGGGGGTGGGGGGGGGGGGGGGTGGGGGGGGGGGGGGGTGGGGGGGGGGGGGGGTGGGGGGGGGGGGGGGTGGGGGGGGGGGGGGGTGGGGGGGGGGGGGGGTGGGGGGGGGGGGGGGTGGGGGGGGGGGGGGGTGGGGGGGGGGGGGGGTGGGGGGGGGGGGGGGTGGGGGGGGGGGGGGGTGGGGGGGGGGGGGGGTGGGGGGGGGGGGGGGTGGGGGGGGGGGGGGGTGGGGGGGGGGGGGGGTGGGGGGGGGGGGGGGTGGGGGGGGGGGGGGGTGGGGGGGGGGGGGGGTGGGGGGGGGGGGGGGTGGGGGGGGGGGGGGGTGGGGGGGGGGGGGGGTGGGGGGGGGGGGGGGTGGGGGGGGGGGGGGGTGGGGGGGGGGGGGGGTGGGGGGGGGGGGGGGTGGGGGGGGGGGGGGGTGGGGGGGGGGGGGGGTGGGGGGGGGGGGGGGTGGGGGGGGGGGGGGGTGGGGGGGGGGGGGGGTGGGGGGGGGGGGGGGTGGGGGGGGGGGGGGGTGGGGGGGGGGGGGGGTGGGGGGGGGGGGGGGTGGGGGGGGGGGGGGGTGGGGGGGGGGGGGGGTGGGGGGGGGGGGGGGTGGGGGGGGGGGGGGGTGGGGGGGGGGGGGGGTGGGGGGGGGGGGGGGTGGGGGGGGGGGGGGGTGGGGGGGGGGGGGGGTGGGGGGGGGGGGGGGTGGGGGGGGGGGGGGGTGGGGGGGGGGGGGGGTGGGGGGGGGGGGGGGTGGGGGGGGGGGGGGGTGGGGGGGGGGGGGGGTGGGGGGGGGGGGGGGTGGGGGGGGGGGGGGGTGGGGGGGGGGGGGGGTGGGGGGGGGGGGGGGTGGGGGGGGGGGGGGGTGGGGGGGGGGGGGGGTGGGGGGGGGGGGGGGTGGGGGGGGGGGGGGGTGGGGGGGGGGGGGGGTGGGGGGGGGGGGGGGTGGGGGGGGGGGGGGGTGGGGGGGGGGGGGGGTGGGGGGGGGGGGGGGTGGGGGGGGGGGGGGGTGGGGGGGGGGGGGGGTGGGGGGGGGGGGGGGTGGGGGGGGGGGGGGGTGGGGGGGGGGGGGGGTGGGGGGGGGGGGGGGTGGGGGGGGGGGGGGGTGGGGGGGGGGGGGGGTGGGGGGGGGGGGGGGTGGGGGGGGGGGGGGGTGGGGGGGGGGGGGGGTGGGGGGGGGGGGGGGTGGGGGGGGGGGGGGGTGGGGGGGGGGGGGGGTGGGGGGGGGGGGGGGTGGGGGGGGGGGGGGGTGGGGGGGGGGGGGGGTGGGGGGGGGGGGGGGTGGGGGGGGGGGGGGGTGGGGGGGGGGGGGGGTGGGGGGGGGGGGGGGTGGGGGGGGGGGGGGGTGGGGGGGGGGGGGGGTGGGGGGGGGGGGGGGTGGGGGGGGGGGGGGGTGGGGGGGGGGGGGGGTGGGGGGGGGGGGGGGTGGGGGGGGGGGGGGGTGGGGGGGGGGGGGGGTGGGGGGGGGGGGGGGTGGGGGGGGGGGGGGGTGGGGGGGGGGGGGGGTGGGGGGGGGGGGGGGTGGGGGGGGGGGGGGGTGGGGGGGGGGGGGGGTGGGGGGGGGGGGGGGTGGGGGGGGGGGGGGGTGGGGGGGGGGGGGGGTGGGGGGGGGGGGGGGTGGGGGGGGGGGGGGGTGGGGGGGGGGGGGGGTGGGGGGGGGGGGGGGTGGGGGGGGGGGGGGGTGGGGGGGGGGGGGGGTGGGGGGGGGGGGGGGTGGGGGGGGGGGGGGGTGGGGGGGGGGGGGGGTGGGGGGGGGGGGGGGTGGGGGGGGGGGGGGGTGGGGGGGGGGGGGGGTGGGGGGGGGGGGGGGTGGGGGGGGGGGGGGGTGGGGGGGGGGGGGGGTGGGGGGGGGGGGGGGTGGGGGGGGGGGGGGGTGGGGGGGGGGGGGGGTGGGGGGGGGGGGGGGTGGGGGGGGGGGGGGGTGGGGGGGGGGGGGGGTGGGGGGGGGGGGGGGTGGGGGGGGGGGGGGGTGGGGGGGGGGGGGGGTGGGGGGGGGGGGGGGTGGGGGGGGGGGGGGGTGGGGGGGGGGGGGGGTGGGGGGGGGGGGGGGTGGGGGGGGGGGGGGGTGGGGGGGGGGGGGGGTGGGGGGGGGGGGGGGTGGGGGGGGGGGGGGGTGGGGGGGGGGGGGGGTGGGGGGGGGGGGGGGTGGGGGGGGGGGGGGGTGGGGGGGGGGGGGGGTGGGGGGGGGGGGGGGTGGGGGGGGGGGGGGGTGGGGGGGGGGGGGGGTGGGGGGGGGGGGGGGTGGGGGGGGGGGGGGGTGGGGGGGGGGGGGGGTGGGGGGGGGGGGGGGTGGGGGGGGGGGGGGGTGGGGGGGGGGGGGGGTGGGGGGGGGGGGGGGTGGGGGGGGGGGGGGGTGGGGGGGGGGGGGGGTGGGGGGGGGGGGGGGTGGGGGGGGGGGGGGGTGGGGGGGGGGGGGGGTGGGGGGGGGGGGGGGTGGGGGGGGGGGGGGGTGGGGGGGGGGGGGGGTGGGGGGGGGGGGGGGTGGGGGGGGGGGGGGGTGGGGGGGGGGGGGGGTGGGGGGGGGGGGGGGTGGGGGGGGGGGGGGGTGGGGGGGGGGGGGGGTGGGGGGGGGGGGGGGTGGGGGGGGGGGGGGGTGGGGGGGGGGGGGGGTGGGGGGGGGGGGGGGTGGGGGGGGGGGGGGGTGGGGGGGGGGGGGGGTGGGGGGGGGGGGGGGTGGGGGGGGGGGGGGGTGGGGGGGGGGGGGGGTGGGGGGGGGGGGGGGTGGGGGGGGGGGGGGGTGGGGGGGGGGGGGGGTGGGGGGGGGGGGGGGTGGGGGGGGGGGGGGGTGGGGGGGGGGGGGGGTGGGGGGGGGGGGGGGTGGGGGGGGGGGGGGGTGGGGGGGGGGGGGGGTGGGGGGGGGGGGGGGTGGGGGGGGGGGGGGGTGGGGGGGGGGGGGGGTGGGGGGGGGGGGGGGTGGGGGGGGGGGGGGGTGGGGGGGGGGGGGGGTGGGGGGGGGGGGGGGTGGGGGGGGGGGGGGGTGGGGGGGGGGGGGGGTGGGGGGGGGGGGGGGTGGGGGGGGGGGGGGGTGGGGGGGGGGGGGGGTGGGGGGGGGGGGGGGTGGGGGGGGGGGGGGGTGGGGGGGGGGGGGGGTGGGGGGGGGGGGGGGTGGGGGGGGGGGGGGGTGGGGGGGGGGGGGGGTGGGGGGGGGGGGGGGTGGGGGGGGGGGGGGGTGGGGGGGGGGGGGGGTGGGGGGGGGGGGGGGTGGGGGGGGGGGGGGGTGGGGGGGGGGGGGGGTGGGGGGGGGGGGGGGTGGGGGGGGGGGGGGGTGGGGGGGGGGGGGGGTGGGGGGGGGGGGGGGTGGGGGGGGGGGGGGGTGGGGGGGGGGGGGGGTGGGGGGGGGGGGGGGTGGGGGGGGGGGGGGGTGGGGGGGGGGGGGGGTGGGGGGGGGGGGGGGTGGGGGGGGGGGGGGGTGGGGGGGGGGGGGGGTGGGGGGGGGGGGGGGTGGGGGGGGGGGGGGGTGGGGGGGGGGGGGGGTGGGGGGGGGGGGGGGTGGGGGGGGGGGGGGGTGGGGGGGGGGGGGGGTGGGGGGGGGGGGGGGTGGGGGGGGGGGGGGGTGGGGGGGGGGGGGGGTGGGGGGGGGGGGGGGTGGGGGGGGGGGGGGGTGGGGGGGGGGGGGGGTGGGGGGGGGGGGGGGTGGGGGGGGGGGGGGGTGGGGGGGGGGGGGGGTGGGGGGGGGGGGGGGTGGGGGGGGGGGGGGGTGGGGGGGGGGGGGGGTGGGGGGGGGGGGGGGTGGGGGGGGGGGGGGGTGGGGGGGGGGGGGGGTGGGGGGGGGGGGGGGTGGGGGGGGGGGGGGGTGGGGGGGGGGGGGGGTGGGGGGGGGGGGGGGTGGGGGGGGGGGGGGGTGGGGGGGGGGGGGGGTGGGGGGGGGGGGGGGTGGGGGGGGGGGGGGGTGGGGGGGGGGGGGGGTGGGGGGGGGGGGGGGTGGGGGGGGGGGGGGGTGGGGGGGGGGGGGGGTGGGGGGGGGGGGGGGTGGGGGGGGGGGGGGGTGGGGGGGGGGGGGGGTGGGGGGGGGGGGGGGTGGGGGGGGGGGGGGGTGGGGGGGGGGGGGGGTGGGGGGGGGGGGGGGTGGGGGGGGGGGGGGGTGGGGGGGGGGGGGGGTGGGGGGGGGGGGGGGTGGGGGGGGGGGGGGGTGGGGGGGGGGGGGGGTGGGGGGGGGGGGGGGTGGGGGGGGGGGGGGGTGGGGGGGGGGGGGGGTGGGGGGGGGGGGGGGTGGGGGGGGGGGGGGGTGGGGGGGGGGGGGGGTGGGGGGGGGGGGGGGTGGGGGGGGGGGGGGGTGGGGGGGGGGGGGGGTGGGGGGGGGGGGGGGTGGGGGGGGGGGGGGGTGGGGGGGGGGGGGGGTGGGGGGGGGGGGGGGTGGGGGGGGGGGGGGGTGGGGGGGGGGGGGGGTGGGGGGGGGGGGGGGTGGGGGGGGGGGGGGGTGGGGGGGGGGGGGGGTGGGGGGGGGGGGGGGTGGGGGGGGGGGGGGGTGGGGGGGGGGGGGGGTGGGGGGGGGGGGGGGTGGGGGGGGGGGGGGGTGGGGGGGGGGGGGGGTGGGGGGGGGGGGGGGTGGGGGGGGGGGGGGGTGGGGGGGGGGGGGGGTGGGGGGGGGGGGGGGTGGGGGGGGGGGGGGGTGGGGGGGGGGGGGGGTGGGGGGGGGGGGGGGTGGGGGGGGGGGGGGGTGGGGGGGGGGGGGGGTGGGGGGGGGGGGGGGTGGGGGGGGGGGGGGGTGGGGGGGGGGGGGGGTGGGGGGGGGGGGGGGTGGGGGGGGGGGGGGGTGGGGGGGGGGGGGGGTGGGGGGGGGGGGGGGTGGGGGGGGGGGGGGGTGGGGGGGGGGGGGGGTGGGGGGGGGGGGGGGTGGGGGGGGGGGGGGGTGGGGGGGGGGGGGGGTGGGGGGGGGGGGGGGTGGGGGGGGGGGGGGGTGGGGGGGGGGGGGGGTGGGGGGGGGGGGGGGTGGGGGGGGGGGGGGGTGGGGGGGGGGGGGGGTGGGGGGGGGGGGGGGTGGGGGGGGGGGGGGGTGGGGGGGGGGGGGGGTGGGGGGGGGGGGGGGTGGGGGGGGGGGGGGGTGGGGGGGGGGGGGGGTGGGGGGGGGGGGGGGTGGGGGGGGGGGGGGGTGGGGGGGGGGGGGGGTGGGGGGGGGGGGGGGTGGGGGGGGGGGGGGGTGGGGGGGGGGGGGGGTGGGGGGGGGGGGGGGTGGGGGGGGGGGGGGGTGGGGGGGGGGGGGGGTGGGGGGGGGGGGGGGTGGGGGGGGGGGGGGGTGGGGGGGGGGGGGGGTGGGGGGGGGGGGGGGTGGGGGGGGGGGGGGGTGGGGGGGGGGGGGGGTGGGGGGGGGGGGGGGTGGGGGGGGGGGGGGGTGGGGGGGGGGGGGGGTGGGGGGGGGGGGGGGTGGGGGGGGGGGGGGGTGGGGGGGGGGGGGGGTGGGGGGGGGGGGGGGTGGGGGGGGGGGGGGGTGGGGGGGGGGGGGGGTGGGGGGGGGGGGGGGTGGGGGGGGGGGGGGGTGGGGGGGGGGGGGGGTGGGGGGGGGGGGGGGTGGGGGGGGGGGGGGGTGGGGGGGGGGGGGGGTGGGGGGGGGGGGGGGTGGGGGGGGGGGGGGGTGGGGGGGGGGGGGGGTGGGGGGGGGGGGGGGTGGGGGGGGGGGGGGGTGGGGGGGGGGGGGGGTGGGGGGGGGGGGGGGTGGGGGGGGGGGGGGGTGGGGGGGGGGGGGGGTGGGGGGGGGGGGGGGTGGGGGGGGGGGGGGGTGGGGGGGGGGGGGGGTGGGGGGGGGGGGGGGTGGGGGGGGGGGGGGGTGGGGGGGGGGGGGGGTGGGGGGGGGGGGGGGTGGGGGGGGGGGGGGGTGGGGGGGGGGGGGGGTGGGGGGGGGGGGGGGTGGGGGGGGGGGGGGGTGGGGGGGGGGGGGGGTGGGGGGGGGGGGGGGTGGGGGGGGGGGGGGGTGGGGGGGGGGGGGGGTGGGGGGGGGGGGGGGTGGGGGGGGGGGGGGGTGGGGGGGGGGGGGGGTGGGGGGGGGGGGGGGTGGGGGGGGGGGGGGGTGGGGGGGGGGGGGGGTGGGGGGGGGGGGGGGTGGGGGGGGGGGGGGGTGGGGGGGGGGGGGGGTGGGGGGGGGGGGGGGTGGGGGGGGGGGGGGGTGGGGGGGGGGGGGGGTGGGGGGGGGGGGGGGTGGGGGGGGGGGGGGGTGGGGGGGGGGGGGGGTGGGGGGGGGGGGGGGTGGGGGGGGGGGGGGGTGGGGGGGGGGGGGGGTGGGGGGGGGGGGGGGTGGGGGGGGGGGGGGGTGGGGGGGGGGGGGGGTGGGGGGGGGGGGGGGTGGGGGGGGGGGGGGGTGGGGGGGGGGGGGGGTGGGGGGGGGGGGGGGTGGGGGGGGGGGGGGGTGGGGGGGGGGGGGGGTGGGGGGGGGGGGGGGTGGGGGGGGGGGGGGGTGGGGGGGGGGGGGGGTGGGGGGGGGGGGGGGTGGGGGGGGGGGGGGGTGGGGGGGGGGGGGGGTGGGGGGGGGGGGGGGTGGGGGGGGGGGGGGGTGGGGGGGGGGGGGGGTGGGGGGGGGGGGGGGTGGGGGGGGGGGGGGGTGGGGGGGGGGGGGGGTGGGGGGGGGGGGGGGTGGGGGGGGGGGGGGGTGGGGGGGGGGGGGGGTGGGGGGGGGGGGGGGTGGGGGGGGGGGGGGGTGGGGGGGGGGGGGGGTGGGGGGGGGGGGGGGTGGGGGGGGGGGGGGGTGGGGGGGGGGGGGGGTGGGGGGGGGGGGGGGTGGGGGGGGGGGGGGGTGGGGGGGGGGGGGGGTGGGGGGGGGGGGGGGTGGGGGGGGGGGGGGGTGGGGGGGGGGGGGGGTGGGGGGGGGGGGGGGTGGGGGGGGGGGGGGGTGGGGGGGGGGGGGGGTGGGGGGGGGGGGGGGTGGGGGGGGGGGGGGGTGGGGGGGGGGGGGGGTGGGGGGGGGGGGGGGTGGGGGGGGGGGGGGGTGGGGGGGGGGGGGGGTGGGGGGGGGGGGGGGTGGGGGGGGGGGGGGGTGGGGGGGGGGGGGGGTGGGGGGGGGGGGGGGTGGGGGGGGGGGGGGGTGGGGGGGGGGGGGGGTGGGGGGGGGGGGGGGTGGGGGGGGGGGGGGGTGGGGGGGGGGGGGGGTGGGGGGGGGGGGGGGTGGGGGGGGGGGGGGGTGGGGGGGGGGGGGGGTGGGGGGGGGGGGGGGTGGGGGGGGGGGGGGGTGGGGGGGGGGGGGGGTGGGGGGGGGGGGGGGTGGGGGGGGGGGGGGGTGGGGGGGGGGGGGGGTGGGGGGGGGGGGGGGTGGGGGGGGGGGGGGGTGGGGGGGGGGGGGGGTGGGGGGGGGGGGGGGTGGGGGGGGGGGGGGGTGGGGGGGGGGGGGGGTGGGGGGGGGGGGGGGTGGGGGGGGGGGGGGGTGGGGGGGGGGGGGGGTGGGGGGGGGGGGGGGTGGGGGGGGGGGGGGGTGGGGGGGGGGGGGGGTGGGGGGGGGGGGGGGTGGGGGGGGGGGGGGGTGGGGGGGGGGGGGGGTGGGGGGGGGGGGGGGTGGGGGGGGGGGGGGGTGGGGGGGGGGGGGGGTGGGGGGGGGGGGGGGTGGGGGGGGGGGGGGGTGGGGGGGGGGGGGGGTGGGGGGGGGGGGGGGTGGGGGGGGGGGGGGGTGGGGGGGGGGGGGGGTGGGGGGGGGGGGGGGTGGGGGGGGGGGGGGGTGGGGGGGGGGGGGGGTGGGGGGGGGGGGGGGTGGGGGGGGGGGGGGGTGGGGGGGGGGGGGGGTGGGGGGGGGGGGGGGTGGGGGGGGGGGGGGGTGGGGGGGGGGGGGGGTGGGGGGGGGGGGGGGTGGGGGGGGGGGGGGGTGGGGGGGGGGGGGGGTGGGGGGGGGGGGGGGTGGGGGGGGGGGGGGGTGGGGGGGGGGGGGGGTGGGGGGGGGGGGGGGTGGGGGGGGGGGGGGGTGGGGGGGGGGGGGGGTGGGGGGGGGGGGGGGTGGGGGGGGGGGGGGGTGGGGGGGGGGGGGGGTGGGGGGGGGGGGGGGTGGGGGGGGGGGGGGGTGGGGGGGGGGGGGGGTGGGGGGGGGGGGGGGTGGGGGGGGGGGGGGGTGGGGGGGGGGGGGGGTGGGGGGGGGGGGGGGTGGGGGGGGGGGGGGGTGGGGGGGGGGGGGGGTGGGGGGGGGGGGGGGTGGGGGGGGGGGGGGGTGGGGGGGGGGGGGGGTGGGGGGGGGGGGGGGTGGGGGGGGGGGGGGGTGGGGGGGGGGGGGGGTGGGGGGGGGGGGGGGTGGGGGGGGGGGGGGGTGGGGGGGGGGGGGGGTGGGGGGGGGGGGGGGTGGGGGGGGGGGGGGGTGGGGGGGGGGGGGGGTGGGGGGGGGGGGGGGTGGGGGGGGGGGGGGGTGGGGGGGGGGGGGGGTGGGGGGGGGGGGGGGTGGGGGGGGGGGGGGGTGGGGGGGGGGGGGGGTGGGGGGGGGGGGGGGTGGGGGGGGGGGGGGGTGGGGGGGGGGGGGGGTGGGGGGGGGGGGGGGTGGGGGGGGGGGGGGGTGGGGGGGGGGGGGGGTGGGGGGGGGGGGGGGTGGGGGGGGGGGGGGGTGGGGGGGGGGGGGGGTGGGGGGGGGGGGGGGTGGGGGGGGGGGGGGGTGGGGGGGGGGGGGGGTGGGGGGGGGGGGGGGTGGGGGGGGGGGGGGGTGGGGGGGGGGGGGGGTGGGGGGGGGGGGGGGTGGGGGGGGGGGGGGGTGGGGGGGGGGGGGGGTGGGGGGGGGGGGGGGTGGGGGGGGGGGGGGGTGGGGGGGGGGGGGGGTGGGGGGGGGGGGGGGTGGGGGGGGGGGGGGGTGGGGGGGGGGGGGGGTGGGGGGGGGGGGGGGTGGGGGGGGGGGGGGGTGGGGGGGGGGGGGGGTGGGGGGGGGGGGGGGTGGGGGGGGGGGGGGGTGGGGGGGGGGGGGGGTGGGGGGGGGGGGGGGTGGGGGGGGGGGGGGGTGGGGGGGGGGGGGGGTGGGGGGGGGGGGGGGTGGGGGGGGGGGGGGGTGGGGGGGGGGGGGGGTGGGGGGGGGGGGGGGTGGGGGGGGGGGGGGGTGGGGGGGGGGGGGGGTGGGGGGGGGGGGGGGTGGGGGGGGGGGGGGGTGGGGGGGGGGGGGGGTGGGGGGGGGGGGGGGTGGGGGGGGGGGGGGGTGGGGGGGGGGGGGGGTGGGGGGGGGGGGGGGTGGGGGGGGGGGGGGGTGGGGGGGGGGGGGGGTGGGGGGGGGGGGGGGTGGGGGGGGGGGGGGGTGGGGGGGGGGGGGGGTGGGGGGGGGGGGGGGTGGGGGGGGGGGGGGGTGGGGGGGGGGGGGGGTGGGGGGGGGGGGGGGTGGGGGGGGGGGGGGGTGGGGGGGGGGGGGGGTGGGGGGGGGGGGGGGTGGGGGGGGGGGGGGGTGGGGGGGGGGGGGGGTGGGGGGGGGGGGGGGTGGGGGGGGGGGGGGGTGGGGGGGGGGGGGGGTGGGGGGGGGGGGGGGTGGGGGGGGGGGGGGGTGGGGGGGGGGGGGGGTGGGGGGGGGGGGGGGTGGGGGGGGGGGGGGGTGGGGGGGGGGGGGGGTGGGGGGGGGGGGGGGTGGGGGGGGGGGGGGGTGGGGGGGGGGGGGGGTGGGGGGGGGGGGGGGTGGGGGGGGGGGGGGGTGGGGGGGGGGGGGGGTGGGGGGGGGGGGGGGTGGGGGGGGGGGGGGGTGGGGGGGGGGGGGGGTGGGGGGGGGGGGGGGTGGGGGGGGGGGGGGGTGGGGGGGGGGGGGGGTGGGGGGGGGGGGGGGTGGGGGGGGGGGGGGGTGGGGGGGGGGGGGGGTGGGGGGGGGGGGGGGTGGGGGGGGGGGGGGGTGGGGGGGGGGGGGGGTGGGGGGGGGGGGGGGTGGGGGGGGGGGGGGGTGGGGGGGGGGGGGGGTGGGGGGGGGGGGGGGTGGGGGGGGGGGGGGGTGGGGGGGGGGGGGGGTGGGGGGGGGGGGGGGTGGGGGGGGGGGGGGGTGGGGGGGGGGGGGGGTGGGGGGGGGGGGGGGTGGGGGGGGGGGGGGGTGGGGGGGGGGGGGGGTGGGGGGGGGGGGGGGTGGGGGGGGGGGGGGGTGGGGGGGGGGGGGGGTGGGGGGGGGGGGGGGTGGGGGGGGGGGGGGGTGGGGGGGGGGGGGGGTGGGGGGGGGGGGGGGTGGGGGGGGGGGGGGGTGGGGGGGGGGGGGGGTGGGGGGGGGGGGGGGTGGGGGGGGGGGGGGGTGGGGGGGGGGGGGGGTGGGGGGGGGGGGGGGTGGGGGGGGGGGGGGGTGGGGGGGGGGGGGGGTGGGGGGGGGGGGGGGTGGGGGGGGGGGGGGGTGGGGGGGGGGGGGGGTGGGGGGGGGGGGGGGTGGGGGGGGGGGGGGGTGGGGGGGGGGGGGGGTGGGGGGGGGGGGGGGTGGGGGGGGGGGGGGGTGGGGGGGGGGGGGGGTGGGGGGGGGGGGGGGTGGGGGGGGGGGGGGGTGGGGGGGGGGGGGGGTGGGGGGGGGGGGGGGTGGGGGGGGGGGGGGGTGGGGGGGGGGGGGGGTGGGGGGGGGGGGGGGTGGGGGGGGGGGGGGGTGGGGGGGGGGGGGGGTGGGGGGGGGGGGGGGTGGGGGGGGGGGGGGGTGGGGGGGGGGGGGGGTGGGGGGGGGGGGGGGTGGGGGGGGGGGGGGGTGGGGGGGGGGGGGGGTGGGGGGGGGGGGGGGTGGGGGGGGGGGGGGGTGGGGGGGGGGGGGGGTGGGGGGGGGGGGGGGTGGGGGGGGGGGGGGGTGGGGGGGGGGGGGGGTGGGGGGGGGGGGGGGTGGGGGGGGGGGGGGGTGGGGGGGGGGGGGGGTGGGGGGGGGGGGGGGTGGGGGGGGGGGGGGGTGGGGGGGGGGGGGGGTGGGGGGGGGGGGGGGTGGGGGGGGGGGGGGGTGGGGGGGGGGGGGGGTGGGGGGGGGGGGGGGTGGGGGGGGGGGGGGGTGGGGGGGGGGGGGGGTGGGGGGGGGGGGGGGTGGGGGGGGGGGGGGGTGGGGGGGGGGGGGGGTGGGGGGGGGGGGGGGTGGGGGGGGGGGGGGGTGGGGGGGGGGGGGGGTGGGGGGGGGGGGGGGTGGGGGGGGGGGGGGGTGGGGGGGGGGGGGGGTGGGGGGGGGGGGGGGTGGGGGGGGGGGGGGGTGGGGGGGGGGGGGGGTGGGGGGGGGGGGGGGTGGGGGGGGGGGGGGGTGGGGGGGGGGGGGGGTGGGGGGGGGGGGGGGTGGGGGGGGGGGGGGGTGGGGGGGGGGGGGGGTGGGGGGGGGGGGGGGTGGGGGGGGGGGGGGGTGGGGGGGGGGGGGGGTGGGGGGGGGGGGGGGTGGGGGGGGGGGGGGGTGGGGGGGGGGGGGGGTGGGGGGGGGGGGGGGTGGGGGGGGGGGGGGGTGGGGGGGGGGGGGGGTGGGGGGGGGGGGGGGTGGGGGGGGGGGGGGGTGGGGGGGGGGGGGGGTGGGGGGGGGGGGGGGTGGGGGGGGGGGGGGGTGGGGGGGGGGGGGGGTGGGGGGGGGGGGGGGTGGGGGGGGGGGGGGGTGGGGGGGGGGGGGGGTGGGGGGGGGGGGGGGTGGGGGGGGGGGGGGGTGGGGGGGGGGGGGGGTGGGGGGGGGGGGGGGTGGGGGGGGGGGGGGGTGGGGGGGGGGGGGGGTGGGGGGGGGGGGGGGTGGGGGGGGGGGGGGGTGGGGGGGGGGGGGGGTGGGGGGGGGGGGGGGTGGGGGGGGGGGGGGGTGGGGGGGGGGGGGGGTGGGGGGGGGGGGGGGTGGGGGGGGGGGGGGGTGGGGGGGGGGGGGGGTGGGGGGGGGGGGGGGTGGGGGGGGGGGGGGGTGGGGGGGGGGGGGGGTGGGGGGGGGGGGGGGTGGGGGGGGGGGGGGGTGGGGGGGGGGGGGGGTGGGGGGGGGGGGGGGTGGGGGGGGGGGGGGGTGGGGGGGGGGGGGGGTGGGGGGGGGGGGGGGTGGGGGGGGGGGGGGGTGGGGGGGGGGGGGGGTGGGGGGGGGGGGGGGTGGGGGGGGGGGGGGGTGGGGGGGGGGGGGGGTGGGGGGGGGGGGGGGTGGGGGGGGGGGGGGGTGGGGGGGGGGGGGGGTGGGGGGGGGGGGGGGTGGGGGGGGGGGGGGGTGGGGGGGGGGGGGGGTGGGGGGGGGGGGGGGTGGGGGGGGGGGGGGGTGGGGGGGGGGGGGGGTGGGGGGGGGGGGGGGTGGGGGGGGGGGGGGGTGGGGGGGGGGGGGGGTGGGGGGGGGGGGGGGTGGGGGGGGGGGGGGGTGGGGGGGGGGGGGGGTGGGGGGGGGGGGGGGTGGGGGGGGGGGGGGGTGGGGGGGGGGGGGGGTGGGGGGGGGGGGGGGTGGGGGGGGGGGGGGGTGGGGGGGGGGGGGGGTGGGGGGGGGGGGGGGTGGGGGGGGGGGGGGGTGGGGGGGGGGGGGGGTGGGGGGGGGGGGGGGTGGGGGGGGGGGGGGGTGGGGGGGGGGGGGGGTGGGGGGGGGGGGGGGTGGGGGGGGGGGGGGGTGGGGGGGGGGGGGGGTGGGGGGGGGGGGGGGTGGGGGGGGGGGGGGGTGGGGGGGGGGGGGGGTGGGGGGGGGGGGGGGTGGGGGGGGGGGGGGGTGGGGGGGGGGGGGGGTGGGGGGGGGGGGGGGTGGGGGGGGGGGGGGGTGGGGGGGGGGGGGGGTGGGGGGGGGGGGGGGTGGGGGGGGGGGGGGGTGGGGGGGGGGGGGGGTGGGGGGGGGGGGGGGTGGGGGGGGGGGGGGGTGGGGGGGGGGGGGGGTGGGGGGGGGGGGGGGTGGGGGGGGGGGGGGGTGGGGGGGGGGGGGGGTGGGGGGGGGGGGGGGTGGGGGGGGGGGGGGGTGGGGGGGGGGGGGGGTGGGGGGGGGGGGGGGTGGGGGGGGGGGGGGGTGGGGGGGGGGGGGGGTGGGGGGGGGGGGGGGTGGGGGGGGGGGGGGGTGGGGGGGGGGGGGGGTGGGGGGGGGGGGGGGTGGGGGGGGGGGGGGGTGGGGGGGGGGGGGGGTGGGGGGGGGGGGGGGTGGGGGGGGGGGGGGGTGGGGGGGGGGGGGGGTGGGGGGGGGGGGGGGTGGGGGGGGGGGGGGGTGGGGGGGGGGGGGGGTGGGGGGGGGGGGGGGTGGGGGGGGGGGGGGGTGGGGGGGGGGGGGGGTGGGGGGGGGGGGGGGTGGGGGGGGGGGGGGGTGGGGGGGGGGGGGGGTGGGGGGGGGGGGGGGTGGGGGGGGGGGGGGGTGGGGGGGGGGGGGGGTGGGGGGGGGGGGGGGTGGGGGGGGGGGGGGGTGGGGGGGGGGGGGGGTGGGGGGGGGGGGGGGTGGGGGGGGGGGGGGGTGGGGGGGGGGGGGGGTGGGGGGGGGGGGGGGTGGGGGGGGGGGGGGGTGGGGGGGGGGGGGGGTGGGGGGGGGGGGGGGTGGGGGGGGGGGGGGGTGGGGGGGGGGGGGGGTGGGGGGGGGGGGGGGTGGGGGGGGGGGGGGGTGGGGGGGGGGGGGGGTGGGGGGGGGGGGGGGTGGGGGGGGGGGGGGGTGGGGGGGGGGGGGGGTGGGGGGGGGGGGGGGTGGGGGGGGGGGGGGGTGGGGGGGGGGGGGGGTGGGGGGGGGGGGGGGTGGGGGGGGGGGGGGGTGGGGGGGGGGGGGGGTGGGGGGGGGGGGGGGTGGGGGGGGGGGGGGGTGGGGGGGGGGGGGGGTGGGGGGGGGGGGGGGTGGGGGGGGGGGGGGGTGGGGGGGGGGGGGGGTGGGGGGGGGGGGGGGTGGGGGGGGGGGGGGGTGGGGGGGGGGGGGGGTGGGGGGGGGGGGGGGTGGGGGGGGGGGGGGGTGGGGGGGGGGGGGGGTGGGGGGGGGGGGGGGTGGGGGGGGGGGGGGGTGGGGGGGGGGGGGGGTGGGGGGGGGGGGGGGTGGGGGGGGGGGGGGGTGGGGGGGGGGGGGGGTGGGGGGGGGGGGGGGTGGGGGGGGGGGGGGGTGGGGGGGGGGGGGGGTGGGGGGGGGGGGGGGTGGGGGGGGGGGGGGGTGGGGGGGGGGGGGGGTGGGGGGGGGGGGGGGTGGGGGGGGGGGGGGGTGGGGGGGGGGGGGGGTGGGGGGGGGGGGGGGTGGGGGGGGGGGGGGGTGGGGGGGGGGGGGGGTGGGGGGGGGGGGGGGTGGGGGGGGGGGGGGGTGGGGGGGGGGGGGGGTGGGGGGGGGGGGGGGTGGGGGGGGGGGGGGGTGGGGGGGGGGGGGGGTGGGGGGGGGGGGGGGTGGGGGGGGGGGGGGGTGGGGGGGGGGGGGGGTGGGGGGGGGGGGGGGTGGGGGGGGGGGGGGGTGGGGGGGGGGGGGGGTGGGGGGGGGGGGGGGTGGGGGGGGGGGGGGGTGGGGGGGGGGGGGGGTGGGGGGGGGGGGGGGTGGGGGGGGGGGGGGGTGGGGGGGGGGGGGGGTGGGGGGGGGGGGGGGTGGGGGGGGGGGGGGGTGGGGGGGGGGGGGGGTGGGGGGGGGGGGGGGTGGGGGGGGGGGGGGGTGGGGGGGGGGGGGGGTGGGGGGGGGGGGGGGTGGGGGGGGGGGGGGGTGGGGGGGGGGGGGGGTGGGGGGGGGGGGGGGTGGGGGGGGGGGGGGGTGGGGGGGGGGGGGGGTGGGGGGGGGGGGGGGTGGGGGGGGGGGGGGGTGGGGGGGGGGGGGGGTGGGGGGGGGGGGGGGTGGGGGGGGGGGGGGGTGGGGGGGGGGGGGGGTGGGGGGGGGGGGGGGTGGGGGGGGGGGGGGGTGGGGGGGGGGGGGGGTGGGGGGGGGGGGGGGTGGGGGGGGGGGGGGGTGGGGGGGGGGGGGGGTGGGGGGGGGGGGGGGTGGGGGGGGGGGGGGGTGGGGGGGGGGGGGGGTGGGGGGGGGGGGGGGTGGGGGGGGGGGGGGGTGGGGGGGGGGGGGGGTGGGGGGGGGGGGGGGTGGGGGGGGGGGGGGGTGGGGGGGGGGGGGGGTGGGGGGGGGGGGGGGTGGGGGGGGGGGGGGGTGGGGGGGGGGGGGGGTGGGGGGGGGGGGGGGTGGGGGGGGGGGGGGGTGGGGGGGGGGGGGGGTGGGGGGGGGGGGGGGTGGGGGGGGGGGGGGGTGGGGGGGGGGGGGGGTGGGGGGGGGGGGGGGTGGGGGGGGGGGGGGGTGGGGGGGGGGGGGGGTGGGGGGGGGGGGGGGTGGGGGGGGGGGGGGGTGGGGGGGGGGGGGGGTGGGGGGGGGGGGGGGTGGGGGGGGGGGGGGGTGGGGGGGGGGGGGGGTGGGGGGGGGGGGGGGTGGGGGGGGGGGGGGGTGGGGGGGGGGGGGGGTGGGGGGGGGGGGGGGTGGGGGGGGGGGGGGGTGGGGGGGGGGGGGGGTGGGGGGGGGGGGGGGTGGGGGGGGGGGGGGGTGGGGGGGGGGGGGGGTGGGGGGGGGGGGGGGTGGGGGGGGGGGGGGGTGGGGGGGGGGGGGGGTGGGGGGGGGGGGGGGTGGGGGGGGGGGGGGGTGGGGGGGGGGGGGGGTGGGGGGGGGGGGGGGTGGGGGGGGGGGGGGGTGGGGGGGGGGGGGGGTGGGGGGGGGGGGGGGTGGGGGGGGGGGGGGGTGGGGGGGGGGGGGGGTGGGGGGGGGGGGGGGTGGGGGGGGGGGGGGGTGGGGGGGGGGGGGGGTGGGGGGGGGGGGGGGTGGGGGGGGGGGGGGGTGGGGGGGGGGGGGGGTGGGGGGGGGGGGGGGTGGGGGGGGGGGGGGGTGGGGGGGGGGGGGGGTGGGGGGGGGGGGGGGTGGGGGGGGGGGGGGGTGGGGGGGGGGGGGGGTGGGGGGGGGGGGGGGTGGGGGGGGGGGGGGGTGGGGGGGGGGGGGGGTGGGGGGGGGGGGGGGTGGGGGGGGGGGGGGGTGGGGGGGGGGGGGGGTGGGGGGGGGGGGGGGTGGGGGGGGGGGGGGGTGGGGGGGGGGGGGGGTGGGGGGGGGGGGGGGTGGGGGGGGGGGGGGGTGGGGGGGGGGGGGGGTGGGGGGGGGGGGGGGTGGGGGGGGGGGGGGGTGGGGGGGGGGGGGGGTGGGGGGGGGGGGGGGTGGGGGGGGGGGGGGGTGGGGGGGGGGGGGGGTGGGGGGGGGGGGGGGTGGGGGGGGGGGGGGGTGGGGGGGGGGGGGGGTGGGGGGGGGGGGGGGTGGGGGGGGGGGGGGGTGGGGGGGGGGGGGGGTGGGGGGGGGGGGGGGTGGGGGGGGGGGGGGGTGGGGGGGGGGGGGGGTGGGGGGGGGGGGGGGTGGGGGGGGGGGGGGGTGGGGGGGGGGGGGGGTGGGGGGGGGGGGGGGTGGGGGGGGGGGGGGGTGGGGGGGGGGGGGGGTGGGGGGGGGGGGGGGTGGGGGGGGGGGGGGGTGGGGGGGGGGGGGGGTGGGGGGGGGGGGGGGTGGGGGGGGGGGGGGGTGGGGGGGGGGGGGGGTGGGGGGGGGGGGGGGTGGGGGGGGGGGGGGGTGGGGGGGGGGGGGGGTGGGGGGGGGGGGGGGTGGGGGGGGGGGGGGGTGGGGGGGGGGGGGGGTGGGGGGGGGGGGGGGTGGGGGGGGGGGGGGGTGGGGGGGGGGGGGGGTGGGGGGGGGGGGGGGTGGGGGGGGGGGGGGGTGGGGGGGGGGGGGGGTGGGGGGGGGGGGGGGTGGGGGGGGGGGGGGGTGGGGGGGGGGGGGGGTGGGGGGGGGGGGGGGTGGGGGGGGGGGGGGGTGGGGGGGGGGGGGGGTGGGGGGGGGGGGGGGTGGGGGGGGGGGGGGGTGGGGGGGGGGGGGGGTGGGGGGGGGGGGGGGTGGGGGGGGGGGGGGGTGGGGGGGGGGGGGGGTGGGGGGGGGGGGGGGTGGGGGGGGGGGGGGGTGGGGGGGGGGGGGGGTGGGGGGGGGGGGGGGTGGGGGGGGGGGGGGGTGGGGGGGGGGGGGGGTGGGGGGGGGGGGGGGTGGGGGGGGGGGGGGGTGGGGGGGGGGGGGGGTGGGGGGGGGGGGGGGTGGGGGGGGGGGGGGGTGGGGGGGGGGGGGGGTGGGGGGGGGGGGGGGTGGGGGGGGGGGGGGGTGGGGGGGGGGGGGGGTGGGGGGGGGGGGGGGTGGGGGGGGGGGGGGGTGGGGGGGGGGGGGGGTGGGGGGGGGGGGGGGTGGGGGGGGGGGGGGGTGGGGGGGGGGGGGGGTGGGGGGGGGGGGGGGTGGGGGGGGGGGGGGGTGGGGGGGGGGGGGGGTGGGGGGGGGGGGGGGTGGGGGGGGGGGGGGGTGGGGGGGGGGGGGGGTGGGGGGGGGGGGGGGTGGGGGGGGGGGGGGGTGGGGGGGGGGGGGGGTGGGGGGGGGGGGGGGTGGGGGGGGGGGGGGGTGGGGGGGGGGGGGGGTGGGGGGGGGGGGGGGTGGGGGGGGGGGGGGGTGGGGGGGGGGGGGGGTGGGGGGGGGGGGGGGTGGGGGGGGGGGGGGGTGGGGGGGGGGGGGGGTGGGGGGGGGGGGGGGTGGGGGGGGGGGGGGGTGGGGGGGGGGGGGGGTGGGGGGGGGGGGGGGTGGGGGGGGGGGGGGGTGGGGGGGGGGGGGGGTGGGGGGGGGGGGGGGTGGGGGGGGGGGGGGGTGGGGGGGGGGGGGGGTGGGGGGGGGGGGGGGTGGGGGGGGGGGGGGGTGGGGGGGGGGGGGGGTGGGGGGGGGGGGGGGTGGGGGGGGGGGGGGGTGGGGGGGGGGGGGGGTGGGGGGGGGGGGGGGTGGGGGGGGGGGGGGGTGGGGGGGGGGGGGGGTGGGGGGGGGGGGGGGTGGGGGGGGGGGGGGGTGGGGGGGGGGGGGGGTGGGGGGGGGGGGGGGTGGGGGGGGGGGGGGGTGGGGGGGGGGGGGGGTGGGGGGGGGGGGGGGTGGGGGGGGGGGGGGGTGGGGGGGGGGGGGGGTGGGGGGGGGGGGGGGTGGGGGGGGGGGGGGGTGGGGGGGGGGGGGGGTGGGGGGGGGGGGGGGTGGGGGGGGGGGGGGGTGGGGGGGGGGGGGGGTGGGGGGGGGGGGGGGTGGGGGGGGGGGGGGGTGGGGGGGGGGGGGGGTGGGGGGGGGGGGGGGTGGGGGGGGGGGGGGGTGGGGGGGGGGGGGGGTGGGGGGGGGGGGGGGTGGGGGGGGGGGGGGGTGGGGGGGGGGGGGGGTGGGGGGGGGGGGGGGTGGGGGGGGGGGGGGGTGGGGGGGGGGGGGGGTGGGGGGGGGGGGGGGTGGGGGGGGGGGGGGGTGGGGGGGGGGGGGGGTGGGGGGGGGGGGGGGTGGGGGGGGGGGGGGGTGGGGGGGGGGGGGGGTGGGGGGGGGGGGGGGTGGGGGGGGGGGGGGGTGGGGGGGGGGGGGGGTGGGGGGGGGGGGGGGTGGGGGGGGGGGGGGGTGGGGGGGGGGGGGGGTGGGGGGGGGGGGGGGTGGGGGGGGGGGGGGGTGGGGGGGGGGGGGGGTGGGGGGGGGGGGGGGTGGGGGGGGGGGGGGGTGGGGGGGGGGGGGGGTGGGGGGGGGGGGGGGTGGGGGGGGGGGGGGGTGGGGGGGGGGGGGGGTGGGGGGGGGGGGGGGTGGGGGGGGGGGGGGGTGGGGGGGGGGGGGGGTGGGGGGGGGGGGGGGTGGGGGGGGGGGGGGGTGGGGGGGGGGGGGGGTGGGGGGGGGGGGGGGTGGGGGGGGGGGGGGGTGGGGGGGGGGGGGGGTGGGGGGGGGGGGGGGTGGGGGGGGGGGGGGGTGGGGGGGGGGGGGGGTGGGGGGGGGGGGGGGTGGGGGGGGGGGGGGGTGGGGGGGGGGGGGGGTGGGGGGGGGGGGGGGTGGGGGGGGGGGGGGGTGGGGGGGGGGGGGGGTGGGGGGGGGGGGGGGTGGGGGGGGGGGGGGGTGGGGGGGGGGGGGGGTGGGGGGGGGGGGGGGTGGGGGGGGGGGGGGGTGGGGGGGGGGGGGGGTGGGGGGGGGGGGGGGTGGGGGGGGGGGGGGGTGGGGGGGGGGGGGGGTGGGGGGGGGGGGGGGTGGGGGGGGGGGGGGGTGGGGGGGGGGGGGGGTGGGGGGGGGGGGGGGTGGGGGGGGGGGGGGGTGGGGGGGGGGGGGGGTGGGGGGGGGGGGGGGTGGGGGGGGGGGGGGGTGGGGGGGGGGGGGGGTGGGGGGGGGGGGGGGTGGGGGGGGGGGGGGGTGGGGGGGGGGGGGGGTGGGGGGGGGGGGGGGTGGGGGGGGGGGGGGGTGGGGGGGGGGGGGGGTGGGGGGGGGGGGGGGTGGGGGGGGGGGGGGGTGGGGGGGGGGGGGGGTGGGGGGGGGGGGGGGTGGGGGGGGGGGGGGGTGGGGGGGGGGGGGGGTGGGGGGGGGGGGGGGTGGGGGGGGGGGGGGGTGGGGGGGGGGGGGGGTGGGGGGGGGGGGGGGTGGGGGGGGGGGGGGGTGGGGGGGGGGGGGGGTGGGGGGGGGGGGGGGTGGGGGGGGGGGGGGGTGGGGGGGGGGGGGGGTGGGGGGGGGGGGGGGTGGGGGGGGGGGGGGGTGGGGGGGGGGGGGGGTGGGGGGGGGGGGGGGTGGGGGGGGGGGGGGGTGGGGGGGGGGGGGGGTGGGGGGGGGGGGGGGTGGGGGGGGGGGGGGGTGGGGGGGGGGGGGGGTGGGGGGGGGGGGGGGTGGGGGGGGGGGGGGGTGGGGGGGGGGGGGGGTGGGGGGGGGGGGGGGTGGGGGGGGGGGGGGGTGGGGGGGGGGGGGGGTGGGGGGGGGGGGGGGTGGGGGGGGGGGGGGGTGGGGGGGGGGGGGGGTGGGGGGGGGGGGGGGTGGGGGGGGGGGGGGGTGGGGGGGGGGGGGGGTGGGGGGGGGGGGGGGTGGGGGGGGGGGGGGGTGGGGGGGGGGGGGGGTGGGGGGGGGGGGGGGTGGGGGGGGGGGGGGGTGGGGGGGGGGGGGGGTGGGGGGGGGGGGGGGTGGGGGGGGGGGGGGGTGGGGGGGGGGGGGGGTGGGGGGGGGGGGGGGTGGGGGGGGGGGGGGGTGGGGGGGGGGGGGGGTGGGGGGGGGGGGGGGTGGGGGGGGGGGGGGGTGGGGGGGGGGGGGGGTGGGGGGGGGGGGGGGTGGGGGGGGGGGGGGGTGGGGGGGGGGGGGGGTGGGGGGGGGGGGGGGTGGGGGGGGGGGGGGGTGGGGGGGGGGGGGGGTGGGGGGGGGGGGGGGTGGGGGGGGGGGGGGGTGGGGGGGGGGGGGGGTGGGGGGGGGGGGGGGTGGGGGGGGGGGGGGGTGGGGGGGGGGGGGGGTGGGGGGGGGGGGGGGTGGGGGGGGGGGGGGGTGGGGGGGGGGGGGGGTGGGGGGGGGGGGGGGTGGGGGGGGGGGGGGGTGGGGGGGGGGGGGGGTGGGGGGGGGGGGGGGTGGGGGGGGGGGGGGGTGGGGGGGGGGGGGGGTGGGGGGGGGGGGGGGTGGGGGGGGGGGGGGGTGGGGGGGGGGGGGGGTGGGGGGGGGGGGGGGTGGGGGGGGGGGGGGGTGGGGGGGGGGGGGGGTGGGGGGGGGGGGGGGTGGGGGGGGGGGGGGGTGGGGGGGGGGGGGGGTGGGGGGGGGGGGGGGTGGGGGGGGGGGGGGGTGGGGGGGGGGGGGGGTGGGGGGGGGGGGGGGTGGGGGGGGGGGGGGGTGGGGGGGGGGGGGGGTGGGGGGGGGGGGGGGTGGGGGGGGGGGGGGGTGGGGGGGGGGGGGGGTGGGGGGGGGGGGGGGTGGGGGGGGGGGGGGGTGGGGGGGGGGGGGGGTGGGGGGGGGGGGGGGTGGGGGGGGGGGGGGGTGGGGGGGGGGGGGGGTGGGGGGGGGGGGGGGTGGGGGGGGGGGGGGGTGGGGGGGGGGGGGGGTGGGGGGGGGGGGGGGTGGGGGGGGGGGGGGGTGGGGGGGGGGGGGGGTGGGGGGGGGGGGGGGTGGGGGGGGGGGGGGGTGGGGGGGGGGGGGGGTGGGGGGGGGGGGGGGTGGGGGGGGGGGGGGGTGGGGGGGGGGGGGGGTGGGGGGGGGGGGGGGTGGGGGGGGGGGGGGGTGGGGGGGGGGGGGGGTGGGGGGGGGGGGGGGTGGGGGGGGGGGGGGGTGGGGGGGGGGGGGGGTGGGGGGGGGGGGGGGTGGGGGGGGGGGGGGGTGGGGGGGGGGGGGGGTGGGGGGGGGGGGGGGTGGGGGGGGGGGGGGGTGGGGGGGGGGGGGGGTGGGGGGGGGGGGGGGTGGGGGGGGGGGGGGGTGGGGGGGGGGGGGGGTGGGGGGGGGGGGGGGTGGGGGGGGGGGGGGGTGGGGGGGGGGGGGGGTGGGGGGGGGGGGGGGTGGGGGGGGGGGGGGGTGGGGGGGGGGGGGGGTGGGGGGGGGGGGGGGTGGGGGGGGGGGGGGGTGGGGGGGGGGGGGGGTGGGGGGGGGGGGGGGTGGGGGGGGGGGGGGGTGGGGGGGGGGGGGGGTGGGGGGGGGGGGGGGTGGGGGGGGGGGGGGGTGGGGGGGGGGGGGGGTGGGGGGGGGGGGGGGTGGGGGGGGGGGGGGGTGGGGGGGGGGGGGGGTGGGGGGGGGGGGGGGTGGGGGGGGGGGGGGGTGGGGGGGGGGGGGGGTGGGGGGGGGGGGGGGTGGGGGGGGGGGGGGGTGGGGGGGGGGGGGGGTGGGGGGGGGGGGGGGTGGGGGGGGGGGGGGGTGGGGGGGGGGGGGGGTGGGGGGGGGGGGGGGTGGGGGGGGGGGGGGGTGGGGGGGGGGGGGGGTGGGGGGGGGGGGGGGTGGGGGGGGGGGGGGGTGGGGGGGGGGGGGGGTGGGGGGGGGGGGGGGTGGGGGGGGGGGGGGGTGGGGGGGGGGGGGGGTGGGGGGGGGGGGGGGTGGGGGGGGGGGGGGGTGGGGGGGGGGGGGGGTGGGGGGGGGGGGGGGTGGGGGGGGGGGGGGGTGGGGGGGGGGGGGGGTGGGGGGGGGGGGGGGTGGGGGGGGGGGGGGGTGGGGGGGGGGGGGGGTGGGGGGGGGGGGGGGTGGGGGGGGGGGGGGGTGGGGGGGGGGGGGGGTGGGGGGGGGGGGGGGTGGGGGGGGGGGGGGGTGGGGGGGGGGGGGGGTGGGGGGGGGGGGGGGTGGGGGGGGGGGGGGGTGGGGGGGGGGGGGGGTGGGGGGGGGGGGGGGTGGGGGGGGGGGGGGGTGGGGGGGGGGGGGGGTGGGGGGGGGGGGGGGTGGGGGGGGGGGGGGGTGGGGGGGGGGGGGGGTGGGGGGGGGGGGGGGTGGGGGGGGGGGGGGGTGGGGGGGGGGGGGGGTGGGGGGGGGGGGGGGTGGGGGGGGGGGGGGGTGGGGGGGGGGGGGGGTGGGGGGGGGGGGGGGTGGGGGGGGGGGGGGGTGGGGGGGGGGGGGGGTGGGGGGGGGGGGGGGTGGGG